>NC_088363.1:90712795-90722795 GCF_034508935.2 Berghia stephanieae
ATGCTGTGATTATGGTTTCTGTTTCAGAGGCAGCCGAATTACCTGAATAATTTGTTTCACTAGCAGGTAAAATGTTAACAGCTATATTGTCTACAGTTTTCATTGAATCCTTAGGTAAGTTATTTCTCTGATTTGGGTCAGACAAAATAAAACTGCCCTTAGAATTCGGCAAAACTGCAACAGGAGCATTAGGACTTTTGAACTTGAATTCAGCAACAGGTTTAGTAGAGGAAATGCCTGTTGAGATAACGCTCGTATTTTTACTGGGATGCAACATATGTCTTCTGTAGAAATCTACAGGATCTTCTTTACCGCTTTGTTCATCAGACGATGTATTGGGCATGATCAAACAAAATGGTTCTTCTGTTTCTTTTCCCTGTTGAAATAAAACCAAATCACATTATAAATGCATAAATATTACATTGTAACAAAGGATAAGAAAATAAAATAGGGTTTCAGACTGGCTCCAATACATTTGGAAATCAAAAGAAAAACCTTGCATAATAAAAGCAATAATGAAGTTATGATGTCGTTAATTCTAAGCCTTTATGAATTGCGTTAGATTTTACACTAATATGATACCCTAACATGCTGTTTTGACAACAAAACAAAGCAGTCACTGCACAGTGACTTGGACTCCATTTTAACAAGAGATCGATAACTGTGATGTGACTTTCTCTTTGTAAAAATGGATTGGTCTGCAACTATAGTCTGATATGGGAGAAATGATTTGAAGATATCCACACTGAAAATTAAAGTATCTTTCTATTAAAACATTAGTTCTAGATTAGTTCCCACATTACCAATACTTCTTGGTTAGTGACTTAAATTGTTCTTTAACAAAACTAACTTTTTTTTTTCAAACATTGTCGAGATGGAAAGGGCTATGAATGAAAAGCATTATTAAGTTTAAAAGTTTTAGTCGAGTTAAAGGAATAGGTCTTGATTCGGTCCTACTATCTCATTACTACTTGGTGAATGACTAAATGTGTACATGAGTTGAAATAAAAATTCAATGTAAGTTTTAAAAATACTATATTGACATCAAAAAGGTCTTAAAATGAAAAGATTTATGTTAAAAAGTTTTAACCATAATGCTCTACTAATAACCCACTACTTCATGGGAGATTATTTTGTATTCCATCTTTCACCAGACTTACATCCTCGTCATCACTGTCTTCATCAGAGGGATTTGGCATGACCAAACAACACACATCTTCGTCTTTGTTCTGTACAGCAGACATATTTTGCTCCAATTCTATTTTTGGTGAAGAGGGAAGACACAACTCGTTGACAGTATCGCCCTGTACAACCTGTACAAAGAAATCAAGATTTTCACATATTCTTAGGATTATTCAGAACAAAGGAACAAATGACAGATGAGGTGTCGACTATCAGGTCTAAAATTAAAGCAAATCATAGGGAAAACAACACTATATTATTTTTTTAATTAAAATGACAAAGGAATATGATCCTTTCATGCAATCTTTGAACAATACGTAAAATTTGTCTTATGGAGTCAATAGTATCAGATCATGCACTGAATACTGAATTCATAAGACACCAATAACATAAAGTGAACAAAATTTGTGAGTCATCATTGACAGGAGAAAAAAAAAATTAGAATATTATAATTTCCAATGTACCATTACATATATATTTTTTAAAAAGATTAATATCACAATATTTAGTCATGCATTGGAATTATTGACGAAATAAAAAGACCACTGATTCCACTGACCTTTGGATCAGCCATCTGTTCATCTGGATTGGTTGTTGTTGACAAATTCTCATCTGCACTCAATTTTTGGGGAGCTTCTAAAAAGTTTCACCATCAATTTCACAATCTTGATTTAATTTATTTGTCTGGAAAGCCTCATTTTGATTTGAACAATCAATTATATCTCTGTCCACTTTCTTGCTATAATCTATATTGCCAATATCAATTTCTTTTTGACTTTGGCCATTATTCACATCAACAGTTGAAGAAAGTTCTGAGACTTCCATCACTGTTGTCATTTTATCAAGCCCATCGCCAACTGAAGGACTTTTTGTCTCCTGAATTACTGTTTGATTGTCAGACTTATTGAATTCCTGTTTTCCACTTTCTGGTTATTTTCAATGTAGTTGTGGTTTTCACAAGATGAATAATCCTTATTCATTCCAACAAATTTTCTCGTCAGTTTTTCTTTTTTGACATTGGGTAAGGATGTAAAAATACTCCTGTCTATATCAACTTTGATTTTTTTCCTAATTTCTTCTGTCTTTGGACGAGAAGCAATAGCATGAAGTCTTTCTAGAAGACAAGGTCCTGGACCCATAACTCTTTGAAAATCTTCTTCACTGAAGAAGCATCCTTGTCCACTCAGTGTTTCACTCCTATTGTGAAAAAAAAAGGACTTCGACTGTGAGTCAAAAAGAAATCTTGCACAAAAATTGACATCAATAATTAAGTTTTTGTTTTTTCATACAAATGATGATAATTCTTTAAAATATATATTAATCTAATTAACAACATACATATTCATAATTTGGATTATTGTATTAAAAACTCATAAAACTGTTTAAGAAGGGGGGGGGGGGGGGGTCTTTCTTGCTTTAACTCTACCATAGCTTTTTAGACAGAAAATAAATCTATATATCTATTTGTGAAGAGCGACCAACAATTCTAACAATAATTTGCTCCTATATCTTAGATAACACTAAATCGTTGTCAGTGATACAGAGCATCAGTTAATAAGATAGATGTTTATCAGAATAGAAATTTTTTTAAACTTTTAATTATGACTGAAAAACCTGCAGAGTTTTGCTCGTTTGGATAAATGTATATCAATTCATAAGATTCTATTATTATAACAAAAATTTTAAAAACAAATGAAGAGGGGGAAAAATGCCAATTTTACAGTCTCCACATTATGGTCCAAATAAGTTGTCTATAAAGCAGTAAATTAGATCATTGTCAAATAGATAATAAAAACTTGTTAACAGATCACTTACCTATCAGTTGCTGATTTTATTGGATCTTTATTATTTCCATCCATCCTGCTGATTTTTCCTTTTTCTATTTCATGCTACTGATTAAGCTGTCAAGTAAAAATTTGTACATAATTCAACTTTTATTACTTTTGAAGTTATGATGGAGGCATTTAAATTGCACTGTTGTAATAGCAGAGAAATTTAAATTTCATTGAAACTAATATATTAAAATTAAAAGACTATGACTGACTAAACTGATGAAATCCCCACACATTTCACTTTGGCTGCGTTTATTCAGAGTCGACTCTGAATAACACTCTACAGCTATTCAGTCGGGAGTCCACTCTGAATAACTGTCTACGGCTATTCAGTCGGGAGTCCACTCTGAATAACTGTCTAGTTATTCAGAGTCGGGGCTGTAGACAGTTATGAGTGATGAACTTCCAGTTACCAACCACATAATTTTTCTGTTTTTTTTCTCTCCCACCTCTGTTTAACCCTACGGGAAAAATCGTTTTACTTTTTGGTATTTTCTTGTCTCTTCTGTCATGGCAGTTTTTTTGCATTGCGGCCGCAAAATTTTCAATTTTTTGCAAATTTTCGAGATTTTGCACCAAAAAATATTGTTTTTTTAAAATTTATTTTTAAAAATATAGTGGGGACCAGTGATGATAATCTTCCGCGGATTTCTGGGATTTTAGGATTTGTTCATAAATGTTCCGTTGTTTTTGTCATGTCAAACATTTTTTGCTCAGTGGTAGTTCAGGGGGAAAAAAAACCAATAATATGCCTTCTATCATTTTTTGACACCTCTGCTCAGTTGCATGAATTTTGGTGACACTCCTTTATTTATGACGTTAGTCTAGACACACTGGCGCCAAATGTCAAAAGTAGCACAAGACACATGGTGGCCATGAATGGGAAGATGATCGAAAGGAAAGGGGATGGAGCAAATGGGTGTAAATATTTGTGTACTTTTTAGCTGTAGCATGATAGTACATTAATTTGGCGATTTTATAAGTTTTATAAGCGTGCCTTTTTTTTTTTTTCTTCCTTTTTAATTTTTGTTTTGTTTTTGTTTGATTGTTCTGAATTTGTTAATAGAATTCATTACAACTTGTGTCTAATTATAAAACAATTTTTAAAAAAATTAAAACTCAATTCATTAATTCTCTCTCTCTCCTCTCCTCTCTCTCTCTCTCTCCTCTCTCTCTCTTTCTTCTCTCTCTCTCTCTCTCTCTCTCTCTCTCTCTCTCTCTCTCTCTCTCTCTCTCTCCTCTCTCTCTCTCTCTCTCTCTCTCTCTCTCTCTCTCAGCCACCCTTCTATATTCATATTATGTTTATAGATATCATTTGGTAATAGAGAGATAATAAGTTAGGCTGATCGATTTAAGAAATGATTGGTTATAGGCTAATTTAAATTTGCTTTGTTGATGGAATATGTTTTGCAATTGATTAAAGATTCTTATTTATAAGCGACTGAAGTTGAAATATCGCCAAGTTTTAAGAATTTGGCACTAAAATTGCCAAAGTCACAAAGTAGTAAACTGGTATCAAATTGAAAGAAACTCATCTCGCGAGAACTCAACTCGATAGGCTACTCGGCTCTAAATATCTGTACACATGGTTATCCAGGGTCGACTCTGAATAATCATCTACAGTTATCCAGAGTCGACTCTGAATAACCACTTCGTTTCATTTTACGCTGTGATTATCCCCAGACACCTGTCTGGGGATAATGAAAATTCGTTATCCCGTGACACATATTTGAAACTCCGCTCTTTTAAACAATTATCGACATTCCAGAATATGGAATGTTTCCAAATACACATAGAGATTAGGAAAGTTAATAAAATATCTATGTTACTACATATACACAATATGTGTCGACTTCGAAGTGGGTGTCATGGCCGAATGGTTTAGTCATCTGCCCTGGAAGTGTTACCAGAATCGACGTTGTGGGTTCGAATCCTCATTCCGCCACTTTTTTAATTTAATTTTATTTTAAACTTCCGTCTTCTTTTTACAGAACGTTGCAAGGGATAAATGTCACATCAATCCTCCCCCCTACCTCTTTTTTTTTTTTTGGAGCGAGTCTATTCTTTTCTCCTTTTTTGTTTGGCCTTTTGTTCCATTTCTGAACATGAATTTCTTAAAATTGTTTTTATTTTTAAAAATAATTATTGTTTGTTTTTTTCTCCTCTATCTGACCATTTGGTCGCTCTCGGAATATTTCTGTTTGTTTGCTTTTTAATTATTTATTCTCTTTAGACACTTTTTGAGATCGGAGTGGGGACGATTATGACAATTTGCTAGACACTGGAAAGGAACCAAGAGAGAGAGAGAGAGAGAGAGAGAGAGAGAGAGAGAGAGAGAGAGAGAGAGAGAGAGAGAGAGAGAGGAGAGAGAGAGAGAGAGAGTTAAAAAAAAAAAAGAAGTGGGGGGAGGATGGATGGGACATTTATCCCTTGCAACGTTCTGTAAAAAGAAGACAGAATTTAAAAAATAAAAAGTGGCGGAACCAGGATTTGAACCCGCAACGTCGATTCTGGAAAAACTTCCAGGGCAGACGACTAAACCAGTCAGCCATGACACACAACTGATTTAATGTTGGTTCATTTTATGTTTTTAATATAGATATTTTATTAACTTTCCTTATTTCTATGTGCATTTGGAAATATTCCATATTCTGGAATGTGAAAAATTGTTTAAAAGAGAGGAGTTTCAAATTGTCTGGGAATAACGAATTTTCATTATCCCCAGCAGACAGGTGTCTGGGCCTGGGGATAATGACAGCCTTCATTTTTGTAATCATCCTAATTTTGACAAAAATTACCTCTGTCGTATTTTTTTACTTATCATTTAGTATACATATTTATATTTATTAAATGAAAACATCCCAGATTCCAAAGATTTGTCATCTATGTTTTTTTTCTTCCTTATTGGCACCTTTCATTGACTGACGACTGAGGACCGTGACCGAGTCCGAAGAAAGTGAACGCATTTTTTCAGCTTCTCATTCTCACTTCACCAATAATAAAGTATTCAAATTAAGGCAAAAGAGTGCCAGTCCATCTTTCATGGGCTTTCAATAACGCTTCTTGAAACTAGATAGTAACGCCTTGCAGAGAAAACGAACATAAGACAATAAGACCACTGACTTAGTCACTCAACTCTAGTGATTCTTGACGTCTGACGTCTGGTTTCGTTTTCGTTTTCAAGTCGTAAATTGGGATTCGTTTCGCTGTTTCGCTCCTCTTAGTTTTGTATTTGGAACTGTGTTTTCCGTCCACTCGTGGACTGAATACACAGCTGTGTTTTACTATTACTACTAATATTGTTACTACTACTACTACTACTACTACTACTACTACTACTACTACTACTACTACTACTACTACTACTACTACTACTACTACTACTACTACCACAACAACAACAACAACTATTACTATTACAGTTACTGCTACTGCTACTACTACTTCTACTAATAAGATGACGACGACACCAGGAACGGTAGTTTAGTCTTTTAATTTAATGATATTTTGTAAAATTTGATTTTAAAAGAACCAGCCGCTTGAAATTATACATATTCCAGAAATATAACAGTAATGTCTTCTAATACTAATAGGGGGATAATTAATTCCAATAGGTATTGCTGTGAGATTTTGTACTCGTCCTGGAATTCTGTGGGTGAAATTCCCCTAAGGTAGGGGAAGTTGGCCGTCTTGGGCTGGTTGTTGATTGACCCATTATCTTGTTGACTTCCCCATCGCCCTTGTATCATTTATTCTTTCCATGTTCTTGTTCTGGAACAGGATTGAGACCATTTGGCTCCCCCTGCCTGGAATCATATAGTGGTAGGTAGATAGTTAAATGGCTTTGCCCAGCATTTGACTTGTCGGTGAGAAGTGAAACTTTTACTTCTTTTTTTTTTTTTTTTTTTAAAATAAAAAATCATCACCCTAACTCTGAGAGTCTTAATTAAATATGAGAATGAATAATCATCTCGTACTTATTTCCCTTTTGGCGATAAACACCGTCTCAAGGTCTGTTGGGACATATTTAGGCTTTAATCTTTGGCGCCTGTGACCCAAGATTGCAGGTATATTTAGAATCGTCCTTTGTGATGTGTGTTTTTTGTACCTTTTTCACTTTCATTAAAACGACCGCAACTTGTCATAATCACGCCCCCTCTTGGTGGACTTCATGGGTTAACATCTGACTAAACTATCTCTTTATCTCTATACTATACCATTAGGATTCCATGTCATTTACTGTCACCCCTCTCTGTCCTGTTCTTCAATGGGACCATTTGGTTTAGCGCAGGCCTGGGATCTTGAAAGAAACGGTGTATTTATTGTTCTCTACTTATGTTAGGTTTTATAATAATTTGCATTTGCAACCATTTGAGTGTATGACATGTACGCCAAATTGTTTCAGACTCTGCTATTTAAGTAGGCCTTTTAAAGAGCGAACTTGTCCCCAAGTGGTAATTGACCCCCCCCCCCCCCCACACACACACACACACACCCATAAACACATGGACAGGGATATCACTTGTTGTTTCTCTCCCATCCCATCCCCCTATACGCTTTCCAACTTGCCCTTGTCTTGGATTATAATTATTTAGTTTGTCCTGGCCCTGATATATCCAGCACGGTTTACTCGAACACGGTTTCCTCGAACTCATTCTATGTCCCGATTATTTTCCTTATTAATCTTTGTTATCATTCCATTCGCTTCTAGAACTAATTTTTACCCCGAGCACCGTTTCCTCGAACTCATTTCACCTAATTAGATTAATTGAAGTATTTTTTTTAATGCGACCTATGATTTCGACCACTGTGATATTGACGGTTACTGTGTAATCTATCTACAGTGCAGATATACAATATGATACACACACACACACACACACTCACAAACACAAACATTCACACACACACACACACACACAAACACACGCATACACAGACTCCATCGCCGTTTCTCATAACCAACACTCCTCTGCTCATTCTTATCACTTCCCCATTTGTTCTAATCTCAATACCACGCGCTTCCTAATGCTTGAATACGACAGTTAATGAATGTTGTAATACAGCAATCCCCCCCCCCCCAACACACACACACACACACACACACACACACACAGACCCCAATTTCTTGTAACATATGTGTATTAAGTTATCACCCTCAACATAGGCAATAAAGTAAATAAACAATAAAGCTCCCTTTATACATCCTCAAGTGGATATTTGTCTTAGGGTAGACTGGAATAGCCCACGGCAGCTCAGCGCTGCAAATTGAGCTATGGAGAGGTAGCTTGTTGAAGGCCACGTAACGCGGTGAATAATTGAACTAAGTATCTTTCAGGTTCGAAGCTAAGACCAAACCGCTGACCCTCACTGTACCCCCCCCCCCCCCCTTTTTTTTTTTCTCCCCCTATCCATCAAGTTGTTTTGGCAAGGTACGGTTTCCTCGAACTACAGTTTCCTCGAACTTTTTTGCATGTCCCGGGGAGTTCGAGGAAACCGTGTTGGAGTGTATATAACTGCCAAACACCACTATCTATATTATACTAGTATTTTACTATAAATTCAATTATTACCATCTAAACAATCCAGACATGCTACCATTTTGAGGCGTTGGATCACATTTTGTTTTTTAACCGTTTCATATTGCGCCTTATCAACTGGATTTACTCCAAAACCACATTTTATAAACGCTAGCACTATTCAGTATCTGATACTGAATAGTGGTTTTGCACTATTCAGTATCAGATACTGAATAGCGGTTTTGCACTATTCAGTATCTGATACTGAATAGTGGTTTTGTACTATTCAGTATCTGACACTGAATAGTGGTTTTGCACTATAATACGGTGTTTTTTTTTACGAAACCTGACAAAGTTATGGGAAGAGGGCAGCTGTGGGAGTGAATATGGGACTCAGAGAAGTGTACACCAGTGGGGAGTGAACCTGGGACTGGGTTTCGGCGAGTTTCCAAATAAAAAGCAATTACTTTTTTTACGAAACACGATGACACCTGGCAATATCCGACAAAGTTATGAGAGATAGGCAGCAGCGTGTGTGTGTGTGTGTGTGTGTGTGTGTGTGTGTGTGTGTAGGGGGGGAGGAAAGGATGAACCTGAGATTCAGGGAATAATAATAATAATAATAATAATAATAATAATAATAATAATAATAATAATAATAATAATAATAATAATAATAATAATAATAATAATAATAATAATAATAATAATAATAATAGATCTTTATTGTCCATAAATATGGCAATTTGTCATTTAGTTACACTTGTAACCCATAGATACTCTCACCGTACTTATGTGTAAAATAATTACATGGCCGTTAACAGCATTGTCTCTATCGGGAAAGTGTAATATATGAGTCCCATATTCATTCCCACAGCTGCCCTCTTCCCATAACTTTGTCAGGTTTCGGAAAAAAAAACACCGTATTATAGTGCAAAACCACTATTCAGTGTCAGATACTGAATAGTGCTAGCCTATGGGAAGTGTACACCAGTGGGGAGTGAACCTGGGACTCTGGGTTTTGTAAAAAAGCAATAACAATATGGGGGGGGGGGGGGATTACATTTTTACGAAACCCGACAATATGCGGCAAAGTTGTGGAAAGTAGGCAAAGCGTGGGGAGTGAACCTGGGACTCAATGAAGTGTACACCAGTGGGGAGTGTACCTGAGACTATGGTTTTCGGCGGGCTTCAGCTAGTTTCATGTAAAAGCAATTAATTTTTTACGAAACACGACGAAACCTGGCAATATCCGAGAAAGTTATGGGTAGTAGGCAACAGTGCTGGGGAGTGAACCTGAGATTCGGGGAAGTGTATTACTAGTGGGGAGTGAACCTGGGACTGGGTTTCGGCGGGTTTTGAAAAAAAAAGCAATTACTTTTTGTTTACAAAATGCACCAAATCCCAACAAAATGGGGCAAAGTTATGGAAAGTAGGCAAATAATGGGGAGTGAACCTGAGACTAAG
>NC_088363.1:90727795-90730547 GCF_034508935.2 Berghia stephanieae
CAATACCAAGAAGGAAACAGGTTTTTCGACATTTCTGACTTGATAACCAACAAGAGTCACCTACTTCATGATCTATTTAAAGCGATCGGTTGACGTCTGATAAAGGGAGGGACGGGTAATTTGATTTTGAAAATAAGAGTCTGCCTATTAATAAGCTAAAGTGGGCTGACAGCAGGTGTACTATGAATTAAAAAAAAACAACAAAACACATTTTAAAAATTGGCCAGGAAGCTCGCCTTTCAAATATCGATCGATTAAATTTAACCTTTTCTTGTCAAAAACTCTTACTCAAACCTGAGACTTCTTTGAAGACCAGTGAAGACCCAGACCAGAGAGTTTTTGACAAGATCAGTGTTATTTTACTCAGTCGATGTCAGAAGTTTCTGGTCAAAATTTTTAAAATGTGTTTTTTGTTTCTTTTCAGAGTAGGACAGTATTGAAACGTAACTAAATTAATTTTGATGATGATAAAATAATTTTTTCAATTCGTCCTCACGGGCTTTAGGGTCTATTTCGAGAAACTTGTACTCTTATTAGTTTTGATTATACAAAAAAAAATCCTGCAACGTATTATTATCTAAACGCTTAGTGTTAAACTGTAACGTTTTGGCTCTCCTTTAAAATTTAGAAATTGTCGCCTAGCGACGTTTTGATCTCAACCACCGATCTGTTTCTCCTCGACAAAAACACCAAATGGAGGCTGTGAGTCGCAGAGTATTACATGCTGGTGGACCTTTTTGAACAGTGTTGGAAAAAGTTTGGATTCAAATTAAATCGATTCCTGATTCCAAAAGATGGATGTTAGTCTGAAACAAAGTTTCAAAATTCTGTGGCCAAGACAACTCCAAAGATGGTATGGTCTGAGTTATACATGATGATTTGAACCTTACTAAATGCTGATACATTAAACAATCTTCAAAGGACTATTCCAGCCTATTGGCGCCTTAAGTAAACAACATATAATCCCCGCCACTGTTGTGTGATTTGATAAGTAAACGTGTAAAGTGAATTGGGTTGGATTAGTTTTGTCACACCTTCGATAGATACCAGAATTATAGAAGTGGATTGTATTGGGCTTCGGGTTGATATGGTTCCATGACTACGAATACTATACCGCAGATCAGCAGTGCTGGGAAAGTCAATATGTCTGTGGCAGCTGATCTCGGCCTCAATTGTGATTAATACACTTCGATTAGATAGAGTGGCCGGTGCCTCTGGATCGGTGTCGTCATTACCGCTACCATTACCATGTAATGATTGGTGATTGTGGCTTCTGTCCCTTGTCGTTGATGGGCATGTTAGCTAACGCTTTATTCATACTGCAACCACCGCTGAGTACAGACGATACAAGTTATTTTGCATTTTATTTTATTTGTTTTCCACGTTAATTTTGTGTATTGTTGTGCTGATGAAGGGTTTGTACCCGAAACGTCCATTGTCTGTTTTGTTCCTATACGAAGCCTCTCCATTTTCACTATTTCGTTAGTATTTTACGATCACCGGCTTCAGGCAGCCCCTACCGTTTTCTAGACAGATCCTACAACGAATGCAAGTAAGCGATCCTGCTCTACTGATAATATCGTGGCTCCCGATAGTCTATTGGCAGCCATTCGATGTCTCTTCTTACTGGAGTAGTCTCTAGGGAGTTTCTCTCACAGGAAACGTCACATCCACTCCCCCCCCCCCCCCCCCCCGCCCCGCCCCCCACCCCACCCCAAGGAAGTTTATTCTTTTGTATCTTATTAGCACGCCATTACGGAATCAGGGATGCGACGTAGAAGATGCATTGCAGGAACTTCTGTTCGACTTATACGTACTAGGGGCTCTGTCCATTATGATTTTGATGCGGGCTACCCTGCATTCCCTCTCAATATTTTAAAGTCACTACCCAGTGGTCATCTCCCGCCAAATATCGCCGTGGCGGGAAAGGTAGGGGGGGGGGGGATCCGGATTGCTGCTTAACCAGGGCTCCGACTAAACATATATTTGCCTAGATTTAATCTAGCGTTGTAAAAATGGTTTAAAAATTTTTGAGATGGAAGATGTAATTTTAAAAGATACAAAAAAATTATGGGCATCAGATAAAATTGAATGAAGGAAACCCAAAAATTTTAAGCTTTTTTTAAAAACCCCAACCCTTAAAAAAAAGAGGAGGAAGAAAGAAATTTGGGCTGCATGGCACGCTAGTGAAGTTGAAATCACGTGATTTTGGGTAACCCTGTAAAACTACATAATTGTGTAAAACTATGTTGAGATTTCCTTTTCCCTGTAATTTCCCTGACTAAAAAAAGAAACATTAAACTCCAAACCAAAAATGTTATGATGATAGTTTGCTTTTATGACAAAGGGGGGGCTTCAAATAGATAAAAACATCCCTCAGGCACAGAATTTAAAAGTGGTCATCCGCGGTCGCCAAAGATTACAATCACTCATAAGTGTTCAGTTCTTGGAATGTTTTTTGATTATCTTCAAATATAAATTTAAATATCTAAATAATCTTTTTTTTGTAGACGTTAAAAATTTTGTTGTTGTAAAATTTTCAAAGAGTTTTTTTTATAGAGCCCAAGTACAATTAATTTATCCAACGCGCTTTACAAATTTGGGAAAAAATTAAAAACCAAAACTTATAGGAACAGTCATGGCGCTTTTTTGGGCACTAATACATCCCAAACAAAAAACAACAACAACAGCAAAAAAAACGGTTTTCCCAAAGAAAACAAAGCTGAAAAAGACCAGGGGATCATTTTGCACC
>NC_088363.1:90730647-90735558 GCF_034508935.2 Berghia stephanieae
ATTTGATGGGGAAAATGGTGTTTTACACATGTAAGTGTGAAATAGTTATGTGACTGAGTACATGTCTTAATATCCAAACTATTATTTGTTGAAGATATCATACTTGTAGGCATTCATTTGATAATAAAAATGTCCATATTTTTTATTTTTTTATTGCAATTTTTGCTCTTTTTATTTATTAGTCTGAGGGTGGGGGTCTCTGACCTCCATGGTGACACTTGCTGTGGTCTTCTATCCCCATATCTGTTCTCCCTTCCATATCATTCTCTGTCTTTGCTATGAATTGAGATTGCCTTTTTTGTCCCTAGTCCTGGCGGGGATCCTAAGCTGGAAGAGAACAGTCAATGTATAGTATCTTTTTAAAAGAGATTATATTTTTTTTCTTTGTAAAGCTTCTTTCTATTATTATTATTAATTTTTAATGTATTGTATTGTGTAAACATTTGAGTGTATTCAAAGCGAGATCCTTTGCCTATGCCTGGGATGGGACTTCAAGCGGTCAAAATAGACACATTGATATATTTCTCTTGGAATCTTTTGTTTCTTATTTTGAACTAGTCCCTTTGTCTTTTTTTTTTTTTTTTTTGGTACTTTTAACGATGAATCTACAACTTTATCTTATCATCTTTCATTTTATCTGTGCTGAAGTGACCTAACAGTGTCGCAAGCGTCATAAAACCCCTAAAACAAAGACAATAATCTTGAGGGTGATGATTCTTAAAATACAGACCACCAATTTATCGGGAAAAAACGATATTTGCTTTCATGTCAGATTTTCCAAATTACAATCTATTTTTATTATCGCTTTTATTATTCGTCAACTTCATCATCATTATCATCTTCATTACCAACACCATCACATCTTCATTTAAGTCCCAGATCTGCCAACATTTTCCGCCTTTGTCTATGAAAAGTTGGCAAGTCTGTTTATACACAAATCTATTTTACAAAAACCTGTTCTCTCAGCTTTCTATTAGTGAGGGCTATTGGCATGATCTTCTACTCCCTAAACTATTGACCTTTTCCTGTGGCGTTCTTTTCTTGTCCTGAAATGAGGCAACTTGATTTTGCCCTAGGCTCTAACAGTAACCTTTCCAGTGAAAACGGCCAACAGCCATCGACACGTCAGTTTTTCTTTGGTAGATGATTCTCTCCACTGTAAATCATCTTTGTTATTGTGTACTACTATTAAAAGCCACCAGATTATCTTCCACTTGGTGAGGATCTTGTGTCAGCAATTGGATGAGACTTTGGGTACATTCAGGATAGACACGAAGGTAGATTGATGCGGGATCAACTTTTGTGAACTATTCCCCTCAACAAGGCCAAAGTGAATCTAAATAGTTTCATTCCCGAACAGTACACAAAGCCACGTGGAAAAGACAAATATGGATGGGTATAAGAGACAATTAGGCTGTGGAATCCACATGCTCTTGGACAGCCAATAAGTCCTCGCATTATCGGGGGTTGATGTGACTTAAAGTGTCACAAGAGGCTAATAAACTACCGAAAATGTAATGAATTGATGTAGGCATTTAAGAAGTATTCGGGTGAAAAAAAAAAATAACCTCCAAAAACAATTCAATTTTGGGTTGGACAACTGGAGTTGCAACATTTTAAAATGAATTCATAGCATAAAAAATTCGTAAACCGAACAATAATGAGTGCAATTACATGTGGTGTTTATTTTATATAATTCATCAAAAAAAAAATTCATTTAACAAAAATGGATTATTACAAAACTACGACCCCTGAAAAATAATTGAATGATGTTATTTCAACCTCTTACTGTTAAACCCTCTCCTTACGACCGTAGGAAAATTGTCACATTCGTTACGATTACGATACAACCAACAATTTTCTTTTTCTGATTCCTTTGTGCATCACAATATTTAAAGGGAAAAACATATGTTTATTATAGCTATAAAACTTGACACTGCTTTGTAGATCTCATTTTGCTGAACACTTTTATGTATAGAATGTACTTCTTGCTTTTCTGTTTGAGTAAGAAAATCTGTTTTTATGCTGGATGGGTGTGAAGTTTTGTGGAAATGTTGAAAAGGTAAGGAGAGAGTTAATCTATTCACGACTCAGTGAATGAAATAATTGGGCAAGTCACCTACATTATTATTTCAACAAGTAAATGTAATTACTGGAATTTTATGCACACGTCAGATATCATGCATTTTAAATAGAATAATGATATAATCACTCAAGAGCATATTTCGCACCTCAAGTTATTCTGCCGTTGTTTTAAAAACAGTATATGCAATGTTAACAAATAGCACATACTGTGTTCTTGAATATAACGCAGTATTAGTCTGTGTCAACGAATGTCGAAATACATTTGTAGTTGCATGTGTCATAATTATAGCGTTAGATATAATATACGTCATATATATACGCGTGTTACACACGTCTCCTCATTGACTATTTTAAATTGCAGTTTACATTTGGTACACACTTTCACACACTGTACATATTTATTATTCTTAGATTTGAATGTAAATGAAAGCGCTATGGTACACCAGTTATAGAGGTATTCTGAATAAATAAATTAAACGACTTCTTATGGTTTTTTATTAAAGTCATCATAAAGCACGGACCATCAGCCCATAGTTTCAATAAACAGATACCCAGAATCGTAAATTGAGATTTAGAGATAATTAAATCATCTCATGAACATTGGCCTCAACTTTGACTCGTTCGATCACCCATTTAATGGAGATTTTAAAGCATAATTGTATATTATAATTGGTCTTTGTAATAAGCAGGTTTTCCCATAAGTTTTTCAAATCTCAGATGTGACCTGCCACCTCAAACCTGTATGATGTCTAAATTAACAAACAAACAAACAAACAAAAAACTTATTAAGAACTAGGGAGCAGGCAGCGGTGTAAGATAAAGATCTGGACAAGTGCGTATGAAAGGTGCCAGACAAAACAAGAAGAAAAATACAAGAGAAAAAAAATCCCCAAAAAATCAGTCTACCTCGACTTGGTATCGAACCTCAGACCTTCTGATTACCGGTCAGACATGCTACCATTAGGTAGTACGTCTGATCGGTAGTCAGAAGGCCTGAGGTTCTATCCCCAGACGAGGTAGACTGAAATCTTTGGGGGTGGGCTTTTTCCCTTACATTTTTTTTCTTGCTTTGTCTGGCACCTTTCATACGCACTTGTTCAGAGATAAATAAAATACTATTAAGTCAAAATGGTGAGAATTAAAAAGTTGATGCTCTTTTTTTTCTTTTGCTTTCTCTGAAGTTTTGGCTCCGCGTTTGAGTTTAACCTGCTTTCTTGTAAAGTGCAATTTTATGCTTTTTTGTCAATCAAAACCAATTTCCCATATGAAAAATTTGAGTAGTATATACGTTATATTGGAAATTTAAAGCGTTAAATTGGTGAACAGATTACAAATCTGTAATGAAATTTTTAAAAGATTTGTAAAGAATTATCACAAGTATTAAAAACATGACGGTGAATGTGCCCTCAAATTGGCACTTGACTCTTTCTTGTTGATGTCATCTCACACTCCAACATTAACCTTTATCTTCTTCTCGTCTCTTTTCTTTGCCTTATTTTCACATCGTAGTCCATAGAATAATTCTTTCGACACAAACATTTATATTTACGTTTGTGTTCAATACACGTACCCCCGTTCTCGCAATATTGTCTCGAGCATTTGGTTGATTTTTGTTCGCAAAAGTCTCCTGAAAACCCTAATTTACACACACAATACGGTTCACATCATTGATTTTACACTTTCCTCTATTCAAACAAATATACTCCTGGCACGGGTCTCTAGTGTCTATTTCACAAAACTCTCCTTCGAATGGCTCTGGCACCGACATATATAACCATCTCCTCTCAAGGATTGGACACATTGACCTCCATTCAGACAATGGATGACGTCAGCACACGACTCGCTTGTTTGGATTAGAGGTTAACAAGTTCTCATGAATGCTGACTTCATGTTTTGTAGTTTTCTCTTTGATCAAATCAAAATGTTGGCACCTTGGTCCTTTGAAGGGTGCGGGGCATAGGCAATACCGTGTTCCTCTGATGTCTGAAATTGCAAAATATTATATGAAACTCAATCATAATAAAGTAAAGATTAAGTGACATTACATAATATAGAAATTAATAATACTATTCAATTTGTATTATTATATCGTTTGTAAAGAATCAAGTAGTGTACCTTTCAGGGATGGTAAGTAGCAATGTCCAATTTAAATCGGTATGAAAGAACTCTGCTTTAGACCAGAGAGTCCCTATTCAATGGATAACAAGCAGTTGTCGCTGTACATTTCATGTTACAAAATCAAGGAGAGTAATTTTCTCTATGAGTCCTACTGTCAAACCAAGTAACCGTCTTCCCTCACATGATACGACATATATCAGTCCCCTTTCCCTTCGAGGAAGATATCATGCGGCTATGTGGTCTAGTGGTATGACACTCGCTTTCGGATCGGAAGGTCCTGGGTTAGAGCCTCGCTCGGCGCATAGTTGAGTCCTTGGAGAAAACTCTTTACTCACTTTCTCTCACCGTACTCGGGTGTAAAATGAGTACCTGACCGTTAACTAGCGTTGTCTCTGTCCGAAAAAATTGTAATATCGCAAAGCAGTCGCCATGTCCGTCCACATGTTAAATGTTGCTGTTGGCAGAGACCTCGTAAAGCGCGTTTAGTGGATATTGCGCTATATAAAAGTTCCTTTTTTATTTTTTTAAAGATATATATATATATATATATTATATATATATATATATATATATATATATATTATATATATTATATATATATATATTATATATCAGTATCAGGCGTCCATTCCTATTTAAGTCTAACTTTACACTCAATCCCCCGAGGGAAAAGGGCTCTTACATCATTTGCTTGAGAGGGATGCCGTC
>NC_088363.1:90735656-90795656 GCF_034508935.2 Berghia stephanieae
TGTCGCCAGTCGCCAGGGTCGTCGGCGCGGTCGAGAAATAAGCGAACGCCCCAACACATCTTTAGCGGGAAAATGCGATGTACCAGGGTCAGCGACCAGACGTACATATTGTCCCTCAATATTGAGTCAGAGCCGTCCATAACGTTGATATTCTCCTACTACAAGTGACCCATCTTTACTCAGGCGTGCAATCTTCTCGATTCCAAATCACCGGCTATACGGTAGTCCAACGAGAGGACTTCGAGGTTCAAAGGAGGTGTTAGTGTGTACGCTAAAGAGCCTTCGAAGATAAAGGGTCATAGAAAGCGTTACGGACAGCAACGGGGTAAATAGAATCCGTAGAGGTCACTTACGATTTATGCCGCAATTCAAATAATTTTTGCTGCCCTGTAATAGTAATATATATTTCTTCTTCTTTTCAGCGAACAGGACAATCGCACACCTTATATTCGCACACGATGTTCTTCCTTCAAAAATTTGGACCAGCATTTCTCAAGTTGCGATATCCTCCAGTGGAGCAAGAGATCGTTCTGATTTCCGACTTCCAGCAAGACAGCCAGAACTCGATCGCCAGACAAACCTTGTGGATTCCTTGAAAGGGCAGGATGTTTTGGGGATGAGATTAAAGATGGGAGGCAAAACTCCTACTACAGTCGACGTGAAAAGTGAAGCCAATAAATTGAATGGGCAGGACGTATTTGAGTCAAAATTAGGGCTAAATATTCACGATTCGCAAAGAAGAAAGACTAAAGTTGGTATTGGAAATAAAGGGATAGGCGAAATGGTAATTAGTGGTGCTCAAAGTGTTAAGCAATCACAATATTTAAATACAGATGACTTCCAAATGTCACATAATAGGGAATCGTTTGTTGAATTACTTCAAGATCATCTATATTCCACTGAAATTTCCAGTAATCTAACTTCTTCAAATGATGGCACTAATTTTACTTATGTTGAGGAAGATGAAGACATTATTTCTGATATCATTCCCAGCAAGCAAACGTCCGTTTCTTACAAGAGTGGGAGAGTTTCTGTGATATTCCGTGTTGTATGCAAAGAGCATTATTTTGGAAATGGGTGAGTTTGTTAATATATCCAAAAGTTACATTGAAAAACTGAAATGATGTGAATAACTCTTGTGAAAATTGTAATAGCGTTATGTCTCGCCGTACATTTTATGTGTTGCTGTTAGATAGGATCCCTTGTAGAGCGCTTTGGGCACATTTAGTGGATATTACTTTATAAAAAGCTCAAGTTTAGTTTGTTGCTTTGTTTGAAAGTAACTCGTTTATTAAGAGGCTTTCTGGTTTAGTATTATGACACATGCATACGTACTGGTAGTTCAAGGGTTTGAGTCCCGCTCTTAGCGGCGCAAAATTGAATCTGTGGAAAGTATCTTTACACATTATCTATCGGTAGACGGGTGTAAAATGAGTACTTGGCCGATAACAGTGTTGAAACATGGAGAAGAATTTAAGAAGCTGATATACAGAGAAGTGGTAAGACATGGAATGAGATTAAAAAAGTTAGCTCAGGATAGAGAGGGATGGAAACTGTTTGTATGTGGCCTATACCCTGACCCAGGGTGAAAAAGGCAATGAGGATGAGCGTCATGTCTTGTCCTCCATAATAAAATAGATGTTGATGTTGGCCTGGGGCCCCTTTGACCTGTATAGCGCTTTGAGCACGTTTAGTGGATTATACTCTATATAAATGCTAAAGTTTTAAATTTAAAGGTTAAAGACAAATCTGTGTAAATTTGAAAAGACAAGGCAGTGTAATAGAATCGAAGGTTTAAATCTATTTTTATGCAATAGCAGGAGAACAGAAATAAAGTCTGAATGTTGCTTACCCCTCCCCTTACCAACTATAGGAACATCGTCACATTCGTTACGATACAACCAACAATTTCTTTTGAACACAATAAAATTTAAAGAAAATGATGAGTGTGTTGTATAGCATGTCTTGCTAAAGAAATTATTTATCGCAAGAACTTACTGTTATTATGTTAGAGTGATAAAAATTCTATTTTTGTATTAGTTAGATGTGAAGTTTTGGGGAAAATACTGAAAATGTCTGGTAAGGAGAGAGTTAAAATGAAAAATTACTTCTTACCCTTAAGTCTCAAAACCACATCACACTTTCTATGTTTTAAGTTTCATCAACTTCTGTTCAAAGACCTGAAATCATATTTTTACTCCGTTATGACAAATACACTGCATTGATTAACTGCCTTACTCTGGAAAGACAAGAATTTAAAAATGTGGCCAAAACTCTCGTCCTTCAAATATCGATCGATTTTATTGACCCTCATCTTGACAAAAACTCTCAATTTGGGACTTTAAGGAAGAGCTTCCCGAAGTCCCAGGTTTGAGAGTTTTGCCAAGACGTGGGTATTAAAATCAATCGATATTTGAAGGACGAGTTTTCTGGCCAAATTATTTTTAATACTTGTCTTTCCAGATTACGGCAGTTGATGACAGGTTATGCATTATTCATTTTTTCAGATGTTCCGAGTTTTGTCGACCGAAAGATGATTTGATTGGTCATTTCCGCTGTTCTATGAAAGGAGAAAAACAATGTTTGGATGGGTGGTCCGGACTTAGATGTACAACGGGTAAGTTATTTCAAGATTGAGTTACTACTAAGTCCATGAATTCTTGGGTTTTCATTTACTAATAATATGCGTCATTGAAGGAGTGCGGACGAGAGAGAGAGAGAGAGAGAGAGAGAAGGGAGAGAGAGGGAGAGAGAGTATGCGTTTGTGTGTATGTGTGAAAAGGAGAGCGAGATAGGGCAGAGAGAGAGAGAGAGAGAGAGAGAGAGAGAGAGAGAGAGAGAGAGAGAGAGAGAGAGAGAAAGTGGATGAGAAAGTGAGCAAATGGAAAGCATAGAGAAAGAAAGAAGGATGGAATTATATATACGAAGCAGAAATAAACAATACTCGAAAATTTACAAACAACAAGAACAAACACTGAAGTTAATTCTTGCCAAGTTTAACACCAAAAAAAAATATGCTTCATTGGTTAAGAAACTATCTATATCTAGTCTATGCCGGTTATACCAAACTCGTATAATAATCACGATATCGAAAGATTTTAAATTTGCGTCCTGTTTTAGAAGTATCGTGTTATTAGTGAAAGAAGTCATACATTTCTTCGAGTACTTCTTAGATGACCCGTCTGTTATAACGTATAATAAATATCTTTATTTCTAATTTATTTCCCACCAAAGCTGTATGTCGCCAATCATGCCCGGTTGAAAGAGGCACGTGCACAAGGCCAGACGAATGCACGTGCAAACCAGGTTGGTACGGACACGAGTGTGAGCAATGTCGCACGGCGCGTGGATGTCGTCATGGCAGATGTGAGAACAGGCCTGGCCAGTGTGTGTGTCATAAAGGTTGGACCGGCCCGTTGTGTGACGTCGGTAAGGGCATCATATTCACAGTAGTAGTTGTAGTATGAACATAACAAGATCAAGATCTCGACCAACCATGAACGTTACATAGGATAATACTAATAATACTCCATTATCTTTTTTTTTTAAGAAAGAAAAAAGCAAAGAAAGACTGAAAGAAAGGAAGAAAAGAAAAAAAGAATAGAAAAATCAAAAATTGGTCTTTAATTTTATGGACGAGCTGTTTGGCCCAAATTCCCAAAAGTATAAATCTCTTTGCCTTGAATTTACACTGAAAATACTATACCACCCTCCGCCATAATGTCAACCACGCTTATCGCCAACTTAATGCAGGCATAGACTGAATTAGTTCACTACAAAAAAAAAAAATTATCCGTTATAGATAGAACCAAATTGACGTCACTCAGCTCATTGTTTTTAGCCAACCATTTTTACTAGAAGTTCTCACTAAATTGCTTCAATCAGAATATAAACGCGTAAGGTCTCGCATAGTTTTATGTGTTGGTACGTTATTTCCGGCTGGCGAAATGTTGTGACGTTTGTTTTTGTTTTTTTGGCGGTTTGTTTTGTTTTGTTTGTTTTTTTGTTTTTTTTTTTTGTTTTTTTTTTGTTTTTTTTTTTGTTTTTTGTTTTTTTGTTTTGTTTTTTTTTTTTTTGGGGGGGGGGGGGTTGCACAGCATCAGTACCGCCAGTATTATTATGAGATTGCACTTTCACGGGGGAAAAACAAGGCGAGAAAAAATATATGCTTGACTTGAATGAAATGTCTTACGAATCAATATGGACAAAATCTTAAGATTAAGATCAAGGAAATCTTGATCAAAAATATTTTCTAAATATTATACGTGTGGACTTAAGGGACACATCACCATCTTATATCAAAAACAATAAACACATGTACAACTAGTTACACTTTGATATCCCCAGAAAGTCAGTACTGTGTTGACAATCAACCGTGTCACAACAACGGAAAGTGTGTACACGACCAGTCTCACAACTACACGTGCCTTTGTAACAGTGGATACACCGGCACCAATTGTCAGGTGCCAGTCTGTCATCAACATTTCTGTCTTCACGGTGGTACTTGTCTAGTAGGTTATGCTTATTAACAACAACAAAAAACCTTACATTTATATAGATAGAACGAAGATGACGTCACTCAAGCCTTTGTTAATTTATTTTGCCATCCGCGTTTGTGAGTGATTCTCACGAAACTGTATTATCCAGACTATAAAAGTTCATGGTCACACATATTTTTATGTGTTGGTCCGTTGTACTTCAGGATGGCAATGTTTTGAGCTTCTTAGCCAAGCGCATACTATCTATAGCGCAATATTCGCTAAGCGTACGCCAAGTCTCTTTGCAAATGGTCACTGACCAACAGCAACAGGTAACATTAACATGTAGAACGAGACATGACACCTGTTATTCGTGCGGCTATGTGGTCTTGTGGTATGACACTCGCTTTCGGATCGGAAGGTCCTGGGTTCGAGCCTCGCGCTCGGTGCATAGTTGAGTCCTTGGAAAAGGCCCTTTACTCACATTCTCTCACCGTACTCAGGTGTAAAATGAGTACCTGGCCGTTTACAGCGTTGTCTTTGTCCAAAAAATTGTAATATCGCCTAACAGGCGTCGTGTCCCGTCCTACATGTTAAATGTTGCTGTTGACCAGGGACCCGTTATAAAGCGCTTTGAGCAGATTTAGTGGATATTGCGCTATATAAGCTCAATTTTTTTGTTATGTCCGTCCCATCCTCCTCCCCTTTATGAATCTTAAGTAACACTTGGGATGCTAACAAGAAGAAAGAGGAGATGAAGACAAAAAACAATTCTCTATTCGTTAGTTGCTACTCACATCCTCAATGGATGTCAAAACTAGACGATAAATACGCACAAGACAACTCAGGTGACGGTCTTGCGGTCTTAATAATTATTAACTCTGAAACTGTAATTCATACTTTGAATGATAGAGAGAGAGAGAGAGAGAGAGAGAGAGAGAGAGAGAGAGAGAGAGAGAGAGGGAGAGAGAGACGGCATCCCTCTCAAGCAAATGATGTAAGAGCCCTCTTCCTCGGCGGATTGAGTGTAAAGTTAGACATTAATTAGGAATGGACGCCTAATACTGATATATATATATATATATATATATATATATATATATATATATATATATATATATATATAATATATATATATATATATATATATATCTTTAAAAAATAAAAAAGAAGCTTTTATATAGCGCAATATCCACTAAACGCGCTTTACGAGGTCTCTCGCCAACAGCAACATTTAACATGTAGGACGGGACATGGCGCCTGCTTTGCGATATTACAATTTTTTTCGGGCGGAGACAACGCTGTTAACGGTCAGGTACTCATTTTACACCTGAGTACGGTGAGAGAAAGTGAGTAAAGAGCCTTCTCCAAGGACTCAACTATGCGCCGAGCGAGGCTCTAACCCAGGACCTTCCGATCCGAAAGCGAGTGTCATACCACTAGACTACATAGCCGCATATCTTCCTCGGAAGGGAAAGGGACTGATATATGTCGTATCATGTGAGGGAAGACGGTTACTTGGTTGGTTTCGATTAGACCTTAGGACTCATAGAGAAGAATTACTTTCCTTGATTTTGTAACATGAAATGTACAGTGACAACCGCTTGTTATCCATTGAATAGGAGGACTCTCTGGTCTAAAGCAGAGTTCTTTCATACCGATTTAAATTGGACATTGCTACTTACCATCCCTGAAAGGTACACTACTTGATTCTTTACAAACGATATAATAATACGAATTGAATAGCATTATCAATTTCTATAATATTATGTTATGTCACTTAATCTTTACTTTATTATGATTGAGTTTCCATATAATATTTTGCAATTTCAGACATCAGAGGGAACACGGTATTGCCTATGCCCCGCACCCTTCAAAGGACCAAGGTGCCAACATTTTGATTTGATCAAAGAGAAAACTACAAAACATGAAGTCAGCATTCATGAGAACTTGTTAACCTCTAATTCCAAACAAAGCGAGTCGTGTGCTGACGTCATCCATTGTCTGAATGGAGGTCAATGTGTCCAATCCTTGAGAGGAGATGGTTATATATGTCGGTGCCAGGAGCCATTCGAAGGAGAGTTTTGTGAAATAGACACTAGAGACCCGTGCCAGGAGTATATTTGTTTGAATAGAGGAAAGTGTAAAATCAACGATGGTGAACCGTATTGTGTGTGTAAATTAGGGTTTTCAGGAGACTTTTGCGAACAAAAATCAACCAAATGCTCGAGACAATATTGCGAGAACGGGGGTACGTGTATTGAACACAAACGTAAATATAAATGTTTGTGTCGAAAGAATTTCTATGGATTACGATGTGAAAATAAGGCAAAGAAAAGAGACGAAAAGAAGATAAAGGTTAATGTTTGGAGTGTGAGGATGACATCAACAAAGAAAGAGTCAAGTGCCAATTTGAGGGCACATTCACCGTCAGTGTTTTTAATACTTGTGATAATTCTTTACAAATCTTTTTAAAATTTCATTGCAGATTTGTAATCTGTTCATCAATATAAAGCTTTAATTTCCAATATAACGTTATATACTACTCAAATTTTTCATATGGGGAAATTGGTTTTGATTTGACAAAAAAGCATAAAATTGCACTTTACAAGAAAGCAGGTTAAACTCAAACAGCAGAGCCAAAACTTCAGAGAAAGCAAAAGAAAAAAAAAGAGCATCAACTTTTTAATTCTCACCATTTTGACTTAATTGTATTTTATTTATCTCTGAACAAGTGCGTATGAAAGGTGCCAGACAAAGCAAGAAAAAAAATGTAAGGGAAAAAGCCCACCCCCAAAGATTTCAGTCTACCTCGTCTGGGGATAGAACCTCAGGCCTTCTGACTACCGATCAGACGTACTACCTAATGGTAGCATGTCTGACCGGTAATCAGAAGGTCTGAGGTTCGATACCAAGTCCAGGTAGACTGATTTTTTGGGGATTTTTTTTCTCTTGTATTTTTCTTTCTTGTTTTGTCTGGTACCTTTCATATGCACTTGTCCAGATCTTTATCTTACACCGCTGCCTGCTCCCTAGTTTTTTGTTTGTTTGTTTGTTTGTTAATTTAGACATCATACAGGTTTGAGGTGGCAGGTCACATCTGAGATTTGAAAAACTTATGGGAAAACCTGCTTATTACAAAGACCAATTATAATATACAATTATGCTTTAAAATCTCAATTAAATGGGTGTATCGAACGAGTCAAAGTTGAGGCCAATGTTCATGAGATGATTTAATTATCTCTAAATCTCAATTTACGATTCTGGGTAATCTGTTTATTGAAACTATGGGCTGATGGTCCGTGCTTTATGATGACTTTAATAAAAAAACATAAGAAGGTCGTTTAATTTATTTATTCAGAATACCTCTATACTGGTGTACCATAGTGCTTTCATTTACATTCAAATCTAAGAATAATAAATATGTACAGTGTGTGAAAGTGTGTACCAAATGTAAACTGCAATTTAAAATAGTCAATGAGGAGACGTGTGTAACACGCGTATATATATGACGTATATTATATCTAATGCTATAATTATGACACATGCAACTGCAAATGTATTTCGACATTCGTTGACACGAGACTAATACTGCCGTTTTATTAAAGAACACAGTATGTGCTATTTGGTTAACATTGCATATACTGTGTTTTTAAAAGCAACGGCAGAATAACTTGGGGTGCGAAATATGCTCTTGAGTGATTATATCATTATTCTATTTAAAATGTATGATATCTGACGTGTGCATAAAATTCCAGTAATTACATTTACTTGTTGAAATAATAATGTAGGTGACTTGCCCAATTATTTCATTCACTGAGTCGTGAATAACTCTCTCCTTACCTTTTCAAATTGTCCACAAAGCTTCACACCCATCCAGCATAAAAACAGATTTTTCTTACTCAAACAGAAAAGCAAGAAGTACATTCTATACATAAAAGTGTTCGGCAAAATGAGATCTACAAAGCAGTGTCAAGCTTTTATAGCTATAATAAACATATGTATTTCCTTTAAATATTGTGATGCACAAAGGAATCAGAAAAAGAAAATTGTTGGTTGTATCGTAATCGTAACGAATGTGACGATTTTCCTACGGTCAGTAAGGAGAGGGTTTAACAGTAAGAGGTTGAAATAACATCATTCAATTATTTTTCAGGTGGTCGTAGTTTTGTAATAATCCATTTTGTTAAATGAATTTTTTTTTGATGAATATATAAAATAAACACCACATATAATTGCACTCATTATAGTTCGGTTTACGAATTTTTTATGCTATGAATTCATTTTAAAATGTTGCAACTCCAGTTGTCCAACCCAAAATTGAATTGTTTTTTGAAGGTTTTATTTTTTCACCCGAATACTTCTTAAATGCCTACATCGATTTCATTACATTTTCGGTAGTTTATTAGCCTCTTGTGACACTTTTAAGTCACATCAACCCCCGATAATGCGAGGACTTATTGGCTGTCCAAGAGCATGTGGATTCCACAGCCTAATTGTCTCTTATACCCATCCATATTTGTCTTTTCCACGTGGCTTTGTGTACTGTTCGGGAATGAAACTATTTAGATTCACTTTGGCCTTGTTGGAGGGGGAATGGTTCACGAAAGTTGATCCCGCATCAATCTACCTTCGTGTCTATCCTGAATGTACCCAAAGTCTCATCCAATTGCTGACACAAGATCCTCACCAAGTGGAAGATAATCTGGTGGCTTTTAATAGTAGTACACAATAACAAAGATGATTTACAGTGGAGAGAATCATCTACCAAAGAAAAACTGACGTGTCGATGGCTGTTGGCCGTTTTCACTGGAAAGGGTTACTGTTAGAGCCTAGGGCAAAATCAAGTTGCCTCATTTCAGGACAAGAAAATAACGCCACAGGGAAAAGGTCAATAGTTTAGGGGAGTAGAAGATCATGCCAATAGCCCTCACTAATAGAAAGCTGAGAGAACAGGGTTTTTGTAAAATAGATTTGTGTATAAACAGACTTGCCAACTTTTCATAGACAAAGGGCGGAAAATGTTGGGCAGATCTGGGACTTAAATGAAGATGTGATGGTGTTGGTAATGAAGATGATAATGATGATGAAGTTGACGATAATAATAAAAGCGATAATAAAAATAGATTGTAATTTGGAAAATCTGTCATGAAAGCAAATATCGTTTTTTTCCCGATAAATTGGTGGTCTGTATTTTAAGAATCATCACCCTCAAGATTATTGTCTTTGTTTTAGGGGTTTTATGACGCTTGCGACACTGTTAGGTCACTTCAGCACAGATAAAATGAAAGATGATAAGATAAAGTTGTAGATTCATCGTTAAAAGTACCAAAAAAAAAAAAAAAAGACAAAGGGGACTAGTTAAAATAAGAAACAAAAGATTCCAAGAGAAATATATCAATGTGTCTATTTTGACCGCTTGAAGTCCCATCCAGGCATAGGCAAAGGATCTCGCTTTGAATACACTCAAATGTTTACACAATACAATACATTAAAAACTAATAATAATAATAGAAAGAAGCTTTACAAAGAAAAAAAATATAATCTCTTTTAAAAAGATACTATACATTTGACTGTTCTCTTCCAGCTAAGGATCCCCGCCAGGACTAGGGGACAAAAAAAGGGCAATCTCAATTCATAGCAAAGACAGAGAATGATATGGAAGGGAGAACAGATATGGGGGATAGAAGACACAGAAAGTGACCTGACCTCCCTGCCATCATGGGAGGTCAGAAGACCCCCACCCTCAGACTTAATAAATAAAAAGAGCAAAAATGCAATAAAAAATAAAAAATATGGACATTTTTATTTATCAAATGAATGCCTACAAGTATGATATCATCAACAAATAATATGTTTGGATATTATTGACAGTGTGTACTTCAGTCACTATTACTATTACACACTTGACATGAGTAAAACAGCCATTATCCAGCCATCAAATAAAATTGGAACCATATACATTCTAATTTAGCCATTTTCCTAATTTCATTGTGTCCGATTGGGGAAAGATCTATCCCAAAGCCAAGCAGACCAAAAAAAAAAATATATATATATCGCAAGACACAATTCTGATAAGAGTGCTGTTCAGTCAACTTATATTTTAGAAGATACCAGGAGTTATAAAACTAGGGCCTTTGAGCCACTTATCCTAACTTTATCTAAATATGTTTTTGTTTTTAAGGGTATTACTGTGCTTGCAACACATGAAGGTTATATCAGCGCCAGTAAAAAGGAAGAAAATGGGATAGTAAAAAGTTCTAGAATTACGATTAAAGTTAAAGCACCCACGAAAAGGTAAGACAAAGGGGAATTTGTTCAAATAAGAAACATGTAGATTCCAAGAGCATAGTATCAGAGAACTTAGTTTGAGATCACCTAAAAGTCTCATCTAGACACAAGCACAGGTCCCAACTAAGAGGGAAACACTCAAATGTTTACAAATCATATAAAATATTTAAAGAAAACAATACAGTGCATAAGAGAGAGATGATTTACATGGAAAAAAATATCATCTCCAAAAACTAACTATACATTTGACTGCATCCCTCCCAGCCAGGGTATCAGGCCAGAGCCAGGACAAAACCAAGTAATCTCAATCCAAGACAAAGACAGAAAGCATGTTGGAAAACAGATATAGGGGGATAAAAGACAGTATGTATCTCCCTGCCCACTATGGGAGGTCAGGTACCCCACCCAGTTTATCTAACTAAAGGCTTTCTTTCATAGCATACTAGATATCAAGTAAATCAGAGTACGCCAGAAATATTCCCTCTGCTCCAACAAGTTCCGTGGAAACCAAAAGGAAATTCATTCAACTGCTGACAATCAATTTAGAATTTTACAAACCGAAAATTACCATGCTAGACATTAAACAATAAATAAATGAATAATTAAAAAATGAAGGCAGAATGCATCGCAAAATTGTTTTAAAGTAAATCTGAATAACTAACGACTTATTAACGCTTGGATATCAAACTTCTAAAAGGATATATCTTTAAAATGTTTGATTGGTGACTATCTTACTGAGACTTGTCAAAAAGGTGCATACCGAAGAATTATGTGAACTCACACAGATCTCAGTTTTTGTGTTTCCTATACCTTGCCTTGTTCCAGGTTCATGACTCTGAGGTATTTACTTCATGAAAAAAGAAATTGAGCTTTTATATAGCGCAATATCCACTAAACGTGCTCAAAGCACTTTACAAGGGGTCCCTGGCCAACAGCATTTAACAAGTAGGACGGGACATGACGCTTGCTGGCGATATTACAATTTTTCGGACAGATACAACGCTGTTACTGGCCAGGTACTCATTTTACACCTGAGTACGGATGATAGAATGTGAGTACAGAGCCTTCTCCAAGGACTCAACTATGCGCAGAGTGAGGCTCGAACCCAAGACCTTCCGATCCGAAAGCGAGTGTCATACCACTAGACCAAATAGCTGCACAATGATAAAATCAGTTTGTTGACTTCATTTATAATTTATAGTAACTCTCTCCAAGACTGAATGTCATTTTTTTCTTTCTTTTCGTCTAATCTTCAGGAACAGGCTAGAATCAGCTAGCATAAACATTCCACAACCAGCCACGTTTTGTAGAGTTCATCTTGTTCAATAGTTAAATTCATTCACATATAGCATTTCTCTTAGGACAGATTATTATTCAATGTTGCACTCTCATCATAGCAATCAGAAAACTAAACCCATTGTTTGATTTTGTAAAATGTCACAAAAAAGTATTGAGTTCATTAGTCAGCGGTAAATAAGAATAACACTCCCATGTTTTGAGTCAATTCATAATGATTTACCCAAACCAGTATTGTCCTAATACGGTTGTGCCTCTCTAATCCAGAACTCCACAATCCAGATGTTTCTATTATCCAGACAGGTTGTCTGGGGAAGAATTTTTTCTTCTTTATTTGTACACTTTAGGGACTGATTCCACTATCCGGATGTCTCTGTAATCCGGACAAAATGCTGGGAATGGAGGTGATCGGATTGGAGAGTGATCGGATAGGAGAGATGTGACAGTGGCTGAGTCAGGTGATTTCTAGTTAAAAATAGATTGTCTTGGCATCATTGTTTTACAGACAGCAACAACAATAGATGACAGCCAAGTTTTCAGTCATGGCATGGTATAAGACCAAAAGCTCAAAATCAGAAAATCGCTGGTTTGGAAAAGTATGTTGTAGATATCATTGTAATAGTAATGAAGTAAAAATGATACTAAGCTGTAAAAAGTAATAAACCAAAATGAATATAACAGCTTCAAAAAAAAAAGGACAAAATACCAAACTAGGCCTAGAAGTGATTCAGGAAAATATTTTTCCCTGCTTTTTTCCAGGCTCTGGGGAGAATTTTAAGGTAGTATTTTCAAGCATGCTCATCAAATCTAGACCAGTTACCACTACCAGTAGTGTGTTCGATGAGGGATATACCGGTATCTGTGGGAAACCCTATTACAAATACAAGATAGACCTTGAATCGACAAAGCTTTCAAATTCTAAAAGAAATGGCTTATTGAATAATAAAATTTGTTGCTTTATCCTTGACCTGCAGTACAGTTTTCATAAACGAAACAGATACAATTTCTAAGCAGATCGTTCGCAGGTTGGGTAATGATTACACGGAAGAATACATGTTGGGTTGTTGTCTGTTCACCTGGATTTTTCTCACGGTCTTTTCCCGGCCCGAGGCAATTTTAAAAATAAAACTCCCGGCTTTTCCCAGCCCACTTCGAGGCCTGCCAAACACAGAACATTTTTGGTATTTTGGTATTTTTTAAAGCTATTATTATTAATTTTTGTTTATTACTTTTTAATAGTAATCAATCAAATGTTTACTATGATATGGAGTCAGGCGAGATATCACAGCAGCAATGCTGTATACATCCCCGTGTGGTGTCCGGGGTCCCTCAACTGAGAGGGTCAAGAATAGCCCAACGCCAAGCCAGCGTGTCGTAAAAGGCGACTAATGGTGTGTGATTCCCCCATCTTTGAGTCACCTGGTCCTCCAGGTTGGGGGTTGGCAAAGGGTTAACACCCCTTTCCGTTAAACTCAAACCGTTACAGAAACACAGACAGACAAACCAAATCCTTTTTTAGCTTGGGCGACCGAAGAGTTTCTGGAATTACAGAATTTATGAAGGACAACAGACAAAGCCGAAAGGACTCTGCTGACCCGATGACGTCTTCGCCAAACAAGCAGCTTCGAATTGCGTCGTGGAACGTTCGCACCATGTATGAAGCAGGAAAAAGCTCTCAAGTTGTGACTGAGATGAGAAGATACAGGCTGCATATACTTGGAGTAAGCGAAACCCACTGGATACAATCCGGACAGAAACACCTCAAGTCTGGGGAGAAGATTTTATATTCAGGGAGAGGGGACGGGATTCATACACAGGGAGTAGGAATAATTCTAAGCAAGTTTGCCCAGAAGTCACTGAGAGGATGGGAACAATGCGGAGAAAGGATCATCATGGCGTCCTTTACAACACGGAGTAAGAAGATCAGCATGAACATTGTACAGATCTATGCCCCAACAAATGATGCAACAGATGAGGACAAAGATACATTTTATGGTCTGCTACAACAAGTCATTGACAAGTTGCCAAGGAAAGACATCAACATATTGATGGGAGATGCTAATGCAAAAGTGGGACAGGATAACGTAGGCTATGAAGGTATCATGGGACGTCATGGCATGGGAGAAATGAATGATAATGGTGAGAGATTTGCAAATTTCTGTGCATTCAACAGTTTGGTGATTGGAGGATCAGTGTTCCCCCATAAGAGGATCCACAAAGCAACTTGGGTCTCACCAGATGGTGTGACAGAGAATCAGATTGATCATTTTTGTATCTCTCGTAGATTCAGACGTTCATTGGAAGATGTGACAGTACGGAGAGGGGCAGATGTTAGATCAGACCACCACCTGCTATTGGCAAAGCTTAAGCTCCGACTCAGAAAACACGGGGCCAGATCACATACAAGAAGAAAATTCGAGGTGAATGCACTTGATGGGGAAAAGAATGAGGAATTCAAACTACAATTGAGTAATAGATTCCAACCTCTTACTGAGCTCGAGGAGGACATAGATGTAGAGTCACATTGGGCAAAGATCAAGGAAGTTTACATAACAACTTGCCACGAGGTATTGGGGGTAAAGAAATCGGAACATAAAGAATGGATAAGTCCAACCACCTTGGACCTTATTGAAAAGAGGAGAACAAGGAAGGAACAAGTGAATGCAAGCCGAACAAGGGCTTCAAGACTGGATGCACAAGAGCAGTATCGAGCCATAGCTAAGGAAGTCAAAAGATCTGTGAAGAAAGACAAGGAAGCATTCATGAACAGACTTGCAGAGAAAGCAGAAGCAGCAGCGACTGGAGGACACATGAGGATCCTTTATCAAACTACCAAGACACTTGCTGGAAAATATGGGAAACCAGAGGTACCAGTCAAAGACAAAGATGGGAAAACTATTTTTGGAAAAGAGGCTCAATCTGAACGATGGAGGGAACATTTCAACTGCCTTCTGAACAGACCACCACCAGACAACCAGCCAGAAATTTTGCCTGCAAGGAATGAGCTACCAATTAGCTGTGATCCACCATCGATAGCAGAGATTGTGGGTGCCATTAACAAGATGAAAAGGGGGAAAGCTGCTGGACCAGACCAGATTCCACCGGAGGCTCTAAAAGTTGATGCGGAAAGAAATGCTGAGGCCCTGCACCCACTATTTGAGAGAATCTGGAATGACGGGATATTCCCAAAGGATTGGAAGGAAGGACATCTTATCAAGCTTCCAAAGAAAGGGGACCTCAGTAATTGTAATAATTATCGAGGCATCACTCTTCTTTCTATCCCAGGAAAGGTTTTCAACCGTATTATTTTAGAGAGAATTAAGAATGCAACAGATGCTAAACTGCGGGACGAACAGGCAGGTTTTCGGAAAAACCGTTCAACCACCGACCAGATTGCCTCTCTGCGAGTCATAGTGGAACAGTCTATAGAATGGAACTCTCCTCTTATTGTCAACTTTCTGGATTACGAGAAGGCTTTCGACAGTATTGACAGAGCAACATTGTGGAAAATTCTGGCACATTATGGACTCCCTGAAAAGATAGTAAACCTCATTAAGGAAATGTATGAAGGATCAAGTTGCAGGGTTGTACATGAAGATCAGCTGACTGACAGCTTTGAAATTAAGACTGGTGTCAAGCAGGGATGCTTGCTCTCTCCATTCCTGTTCATCCTTGCCATTGATTGGCTAATGAAGGAAACCTCCAAAGGGAGAAGAAATGGGATACAGTGGACCCCCTGGACACAGTTGGATGATCTGGATTTTGCAGATGATCTGGCTCTTTTGTCCCACACCCAGGACCAGATGCAAGCAAAAACCACAATTATAAACAGCCTCTCGGAATCAATTGGTCTAAGAATACACCCTGCAAAGTCAAAGGTCTTGAGGATAGGTACGCGTCAAAGGGAGCAGATCAAAGTAAAAGATCAGGAACTCGAAGATATAGACACTTTCTGCTATCTCGGAAGTATAATTGACAAGGATGGAGGCACGGAAGCAGAGGTGAAAGCACGAATAGGAAAGGCACAGGCTGCATTCACATCTTTGAACAGAGTTTGGAGAACTAAAGATATCTCCCTTCAACTAAAGCTAAGACTTTTCAACTCAAACGTGAAGTCTGTCCTACTGTATGGATGTGAAACTTGGAACGCATCACAGGCATGTATAAGGAGGGTACAGATTTTTGTAAACAGGTGCATGCGTAAGCTACTCAGAATAAAATGGATGGATAGAATAAAAAATGAAGAAGTATGGAAAAGAACACAGCAGAAACCAGTAGGAGAGGATATAGGAAGAAGACGATGGAGGTGGATTGGACACACGCTTAGAAAGAATGACTCAACTATAACAAAGAAAGTATTGGACTGGAACCCTCAGGGCAGAAGATCAAGGGAAGGCCACGAGGAACATGGAGAAGAATTAAAGAAGCTGATATACAGAGAAGTGGTAAGACCTGGAATGAGATAAAAAAGTTGGCTCAGGATAGAGAAGGATGGAAACTGTTTGTCTGTGGCCTATACCCTGACCCAGGGTGAAAAAGGCAATGATGATGAATGCTGTATACAACCAGACCGTGTCCGGTGTACATTTGGCTGAATTGATTAACAACAAAAATACTTGGTTTGATTCAAGATTAGGAAAAAATCGCCAGCTATAGGCAATGAAAGACATTTCCAGGGTGCAAATATAAAAGTGACCCTTACAGTCAGTCCAATGAATGCTACATTATTTGTCTCTGATACTGAGTTCAAGCAGAGAATAAGCATTGCATTGCAAAGCTGGAGGATTTATAGCAACTACAATTATTTTTCAGACCGTGAAAAACATCAATTGCCTTACTGTGGTTTATTCCATCTCCCACTGTTTTTTTTATTCTGTCCATTCCATCTCTTCTGCCCTTGATTTTGTTGCTTGTTGCCTTTACCTTGGGGATTTTTGTTGACAGGCATTGTCCAATCTATTTGATGAGAAGAAAATCAATTATTGTGAAATCTTTTAAATAATTGGGCGAAATAAGCCCTTTAACAAGTAATCCGCTGTGCAGCGCCGCAAATTGAGCTAGGGCGAGGTGACTTGCTCAAGGCCACACATCACAGCGGTGGGTAATCAAACTCGATACATTTCGGGTTTGAAAGCATAGACAGTACCGCTGAGCCATGCTGCCCCCTACGTCATAGGGGTGTTGCCCTACCTTGTTGGCTGTCGCATTTTGTTTTAATAATCAGTTTATAATTCGACTTTTTAACAATCTGTGTCCCCTTTGAAATAGACTTGTCCAAATTCACGTTTCCTCACAGAAACTTTACTTGTTATGAGCCCTCTGGATTCCACATGAAGTATTTTATTCTAATTTGATGCTGCTTCATTCATTTTTTGTTTATCATCTTCTAAAGTTCATAGCTTCTAACAGCTTAAGATTCCCCTTGAATATCTTACCACAAGGCATGAAGGTGGCAGGGATTCTAGCATTGTGTATATGTGATGGAGTTAAGATGGTTGGGTCGATTGGAATCCACGGGACTTGGCCCTCCTTCGCTTTGCCAGACCTCTTCTTTTTGGGACCAGGAAGCAAACTGAAAGGAGGGGAAAATAGATATAAATACACATTATAAATATAATAACCTCTTCTTTTTGGGACCAGGAAGCAAATTGACAGGAGGGGAAAATAGATATAAATACACATTATAAATATAATAACCTCTTCTTTTTGGGACCAGGAAGCAAACTGAAAGGAGGGGAAAATAGATATAAATACACATTATAAATATAATAACCTCTTCTTCTTGGGACCAGGAAGCAAACTGAAAGGAGGGGAAAATAGATATAAATACACATTATAAATATAATAACCTCTTCTTTTGTGGAGCAGGAGGGGGAAATAGATATAAATACATATTATAAATATAATAACAAATCATACCCATATTTCCTCAAAGTGAAGACAACAAATTGACTAATTCGAATTTTTTTTTGTCATTTACTGATTATAAGGTTTACATGAATTGACAGTGATATCAGGAAACAGTCCATAATAAAAGTGGTATGTGCTGAAAGTATTATGACTATCATCAATCTATAATTTGTGTCATTCTACTAGAGATATTCTATAAATAAGGGGAGAGTTAGAAGAATTTTTAAAAATATATATATATATACCCATAGCCAGTTAGCCACATTAATTCATTGCCTCACGGAAAAATATAAAATGAGTAAACAAATAAATAGGCACACTTAAATGGCGCATTTAACAATTAGGTCAATTCTCGCTGCACGATTTATTCTCCCAGCAGGCAATAAGCAACCATAATTTCTATATCATGCAGGGGGGCAAGTCAACTGTTATGTGCCCTTCTTTGGACTAAAGCCTCCTGATATCAGGAAAGTCGGGGAATATGTATCAAATGCCTAACCAAAGAACGCAGTACTGGAGGTCAGAATTTTGCAATCAATGACATTTATTGATGTCACTGAGCACCACTCAATCATCAAACTGGTTGGCCACAGGTGCCATAATGAAAGAAATCAAGAGATCAAAAAGGTGCCGCCAAAATTGTTTTGAAACTCGGATGTACTTATTTTGCAATTTATGTGACGATTATTTCAGTATCTGACTAGTGTGAGTCTGCTGGTGTCTGAGACAAACACTTTTGTCAAGCTCTTTTGATTGCTGCTCACACAAGTTAAGTTTGACTGAATATGATTTCCTACTTACTACTATGAAAGGTTTGTGCAGGATATATTTGTTATGAGTTACTTTGCTTTCAATATATATTTTTTTAAAATTTAATCTTTTGCTAGTACAGAACAATAAATGTGGGAAATTGTAGGAAGTGCTGATAGCACCTTAAATAGAAAAGAGAAGAGGTGTCCACTAATTAGGAGATGGGCTAGTAGATTACTTATCAAAGAGCTTATTATTATTATTATTATTATTATTATTATTATTATTATTATTATTATTATTATTATTATTATTATATTATTATTATTAATAATAATATAATATTATTATAATTGTTGTTATTGTTATTATTGTTGTTGCTGTTGTTGTAGTTATTATTATTATTATTATTATTATTATTATTATTATTATTATTATTATTATTATTATTATTATTATTATTATTATTATTATTATTATTATCATTATTATTATTATTAGTATTATTATTATAATTATCATTATTATCATCATTATTATTATTCTAAAGAGAGAGAGCAAGCTAACTAAACTGTCTGATGAAACATTCATTCTTCCAAAATGTTAAACAACTAACCCTGCTTTGCCATTGAACTTGCGAACCTTACAAACTTTATCTCCTTTGAGGTGAGACAGCAAATATTGTCCCTCTGGAAGCCTGAAAAGATTTTTCAAAAATTATTCAATCAATTAAATGTAATTTCAACAATGCATTACAAATAACTTCCCAGTACATATCTAAAATGGAATGATAAATAAAAACTACCTTTAATACTTTTGCTAACATTGTACAGAATCATAAACGATTATCTTAACAAGGGCGCCAAAAGCCGAATTTTTTTATTATCAGGTTGCATACAAATCTAGCTATATTGAAATTTTTTACCTAAACATCTATTCAATTTCAGACCTGAACATCTAATTATATATTCGAAGAGTTTAATTATCAAGATACTGAATGGATTATATATCTATGTGCATTGTAAATAACCTTAAGATATTTTAAAAGCATAACATCGGTAACACCCGAATAAAGTTTGATCACCAACAATTGGCTGATAAGTTTCAAAACTTTGAGCTTTTAAAAAAACTTGAGCATTTATATAGAGCAATATCCACTTAATGTGTCCAAAGCACTTTACAAGGGATACCTAGCCAACAGCAACACTCAACATTTATGATGAGACATAACGCCTGCTAGGGCATTTCATTTTTTTTTTTCAGACAGAGACAATGCTGTTAACGGTCAGGTCATGGTGAGAGAACATAAGTAAAAAGCCTTTTCCCAGGATTCAACTATGCGCTGCTATGAGCAAGACTCGAACTCTGGACCATTTAGTCTGAAGGCGAGTGTCGTACCAATAGATCACATAGCCACACAAAAGTGGATATAGATTTATAGAAAAGCCTATTAGATAAAGTAAAAAAAGTAGTCCTTCATAGCCGTAGGACCCATGGAGCAGGAGTTTATCCCAGTTTCTATAGCGTGAAACGGACAATAACGATTGCTCGCCATCCTTTGGATAGGTTGCTAGTCTATCACAAAGTACTTTCCGCCATCCATTCAGCTGGGTGGCAGGGGGGTCAGAAAAAATCTCGGCAGCATCCTGGATCGATCTTGGACCCTTTGCGTGTGAAGCGAGTGCTCTACCAACTGATGATGATAATAATAATAATAATAATAATAATAATAATAATAATAATAAATAATAATAATAATAATAATAAAAATATAAAAAAATTTTAAAAATAAAAAATAAAATAATAATAATAATAATAATAATAATAATAATAATAATAATAATAATAATAATAATAATGCAAGAACAAAAAAAGCACAATTCACTTCCCCTGGAATAGACCCGAAAGACAAATTTCTCCTTGGGGATGAATAAAGGGAATATTATTATTATTCTCTATGTTTAATCTAAACAAATCAAAACAAAAAAGGAATAAGAGATCATTATGAAAAAAAAATGTTACTTGCCTCTTTAGTCTTTCAAAAATCTGCTTCAACATCGCAAAAGAGTGGTCTGGCCTATAGGAAAAATTTTTAATGATATTAGTTGGATGGAATCTAAATGTTAAAAAGATAGAAGATTTCCAGTAAAATTATATTAACAACAAAATCAATCTAAATTAATGCAGCTTTTCCATTATCTTCCTTTATAAATCTGTCAGTCGCATAAATTATGGGCAGATTAAACACTAAAAGTAATATACAGATTGTTGTCTGATTATGTTTGGTGAACAATATCAATATCAACGTTGCATCCTGACCGGTGTCAATCATTGGCGCAGTCAAGATCTTTTTCTGACCTCTGTTGAGCTTCTCCCCCATTCCCTTGTCAACCTGCAGTGCTTGGGTAAATGAGTAAATTAGATCTGATGCACAGTGCTTCCCAATAGACCAGAGCCTTATCCAGAAGGGTATCAAGCAACTGCCACTGTAAATGGGATAACCTCCGGCTCCATGAGTCTTATGGCGCTGAAGGACTTTTCTCTAAGATCTTAGCACATTATGCATGTTAAGTTCAAATGTTACACATGAAGAATCAATATAAGGAAGACCGCATTTTTTGTTTGTTTGTTGCTTTAGGTCTCTTCCAACACAATTGAGGTTATATGAGAGACCGCTGAAACAAAAAAACAAGCAATCTAACAAAAATAGTACAAATGTCAATCAAAATCATAACCTAAAGATATCATAAGCTAAATTATAAATAACCAAGAACAAACAGGCAGAAGATTTACAGAAAAAAAAATATCCCCTGTCAAAAATACAATCACAAACCAAAGAAGCAGGATAGGCTAGTAAAGAGAAGAAGAAACGACATCACTATCAGATCGTACACCCATGCGAACATCATAGGTATATGATTCAAGGGTGATGCTCCCATCCAACCACCCGCATTTGACCACAAATAAAATGCATTAATTTCCATGCTGCTTTGTGATTATTAATATAGATCATCAGAAATAAAATTAGTATATCAAGGATGTTAAATTCATGACATACTTGAAGGGAAGAGAGGAATTCAAGATACAATCTATGGTTTTCTCCTCAACCATCAGAAGTTCAGAAGAGAATGCATTGATCCGTGCTGAATGGAAGGGAAAAAGATAATAAAAGATGAGAATATGCAATCAAGTTAAATAATCCAAACACCTACATTCCCATCAATATCTTGATTATGAATAGGTAAAAGGAATCTGTGTGATCACATAGCAATTTAAAAGGTTTCCCCATACATTATACCCTTCATTTATTCCATCAGCAAATCGTGTGGTACCAAAATATCATTTCATACAGTACAAATCATCCAAAGGTGCCCTTTTTGTACTGGTACTCTTACAATATACACTCCCAATAACCAGGCAATTGCTCAAACATTGGTTGAACGGATTCCCTACTCTGGGAGAACAACACTAGAGCCAATGGTTTAGAATTGTAGTATTCCATCCAGTATTTGACCATGCTGAGCACTGCTAGCCTTTGTAGACTTGCCAACCAACTTCAACCATTTGAAATGATTTATCATATTTTTACCAATAGCTATAAGTATTTTCTCATATTTTTTCCCCCAAAAAAAATCATGGTTTCAACATGTTCAACCGTCCACACTATTAAACTTTACATTTAACATTCACTGAATAAATGGAGACTTTTCAAAGTAGTCGAGGCTAGGAAAATCCTGCAACTCATATGACAATCATCTGTCTGGTTACTGAGATTCTCATTCAGGAGGAGACGATATTTAATGATCTTCAAGGCTCCCACTTTTATCATATGTTCCCCTTTTTATTACAAACTCCGACTTTCTGCATCTCATAAATAAGGGTACAACACAAAACAAATGATGTTTCGGCCTTTGAAAAGATAAAGGGAGTAGATGAGACTCATAAATAAGGGAACAACACAAAACAAATGGCGTTTAAGCCTTGGCCAAGAAAAAGGGCAAAGGCTGAAACGTCTTTTGTTTTGTGTTCCCTTATTTATGAGTCACATTTACTTCCTTTATCTTTCTCTCCATGACACATTTAATCATTAAAGCCTCTAGTTCAATCGAAATGAAAGGTAAACACTTGAGTTAATTGAACCTACTGTAATGGTCTCACTGTTGTGTTGGAAATATTGTCCATTACAACGATTTAAGTTAACTCCACTAAAATGGAGATACTCATTTGATATGCTTTTTTTGAATGTGATAAAAAAAATGTATTGAACACCAAATGTTGAAACACAGGACAAACAAACCTCTGACTAGACTGGTACCAGGCCTGATGAAGCAAGAAGCCCAGGTCCGAGTCATCTCATTCAGGGTCACTTGTTCCATGCCAAAGTCGGACTGGTACTCCAATTTGGGACTCAAGTATACATATCTAGGCTGGAAAAGAATAATTTTAATGCATTTTATTCACCACTCTCGCACTGCCTGAAAAGGTGCTAGTACAATTCTTGCTGATTCTCTGATTTACTTTACTGAAACTAACATCTATGTGAGATCGGATATATACATCACAGCGTTACACTCACAAATGTAAAACAAAAATGATTCTTTTTTTTCTGACTTGATTTACTTCATCACAGTATATAGATATATGTCAGTATGTATATCTGTCAAAACTTTAAAATTTACATAATCATCTCACCTTTCCTTTATCTTTGATAGCACCATGATAGTTACACCTTATCATCAGCTTCATTGACCCCATTTCCCATTGGTTGTATATCACATGATTACATCTCTCAGTCAAGGGAAGGAACCCCTCGGGGTTTTCAATATCTTTAGTAAAGAAAAATTTTGAAAGATTAAAAAAAATTTTTTTTAAATAAATAAATAAATAAATTATTAAAAAAATAATAACAATAAATCATTTTTTTAAAAATAATCATTCATCATATATGTACGTAACACGCTTAGCCGGCAGGACACATTTTTGTTTACCTGTGTCTTTCTATTCGATTTTGCTCCATGCCTATGGAACACACTCAGAAATTTATCATCTTTCAGGAAATGTCTGAAGACTGAGTTGTTCCGTAAGGCTTATTATTTATGAAATAGACGTTGCTTGGATTTTGTTTCTGTATTCATGCTTATGTAGTGTCGTGATTTAAAAATTATTTTTTTTAAAAACATTATTATTATGTAAAGTGCTGCAGAGCACGATTGACGTGGATGTTTAGGCGATATATAAATTCATTATTTATTTATTTATTTAAAAATAAATTTTAAATGTCTGCCTTCTTAAGAGTTTCAAAATTTTGTTGATATAGGTCGACACATACTTATGTGCAGGTCTGATAACCCTAATTATTATGGGCTTATTGTTGTAATGAAATAACTCTCAATCAAACCAATGCAAAATATTGTCCATTACAACAATGTTAAAACAAGCTCATAATTGCGTTCGGCTGATAGTACACCCAGACATAGACCTATTGTGTAAGTTTAGTTTCGATGATTGGTTTATAAAATATTTATTAGTTCAAAGATGATTTAGCTCCATTTCTTTTTGATCAGTAATATAATCCTATGAGAGTTGTATCTGAGATTATGTCATTGTTATAACACTGTATAGAGTGGAATAAATTATTGTTTTGATTTTTATTTACCACACTATTGTATAATAGTTTAAGACGTCACTATTTTTTTCCCTCATTTAATTCAACTTGTGTAAGGTAGAGTTTACATCATTTTTTTTTTAACTTACCATCATCATTGTCTACATTTTGTTGCCAATTGGATGTGTGAGGATTCTTATCAGATGGACCAAGGATTGAATCAAGAAGACTGGGGACATTTTTACCTGAAGTTCGTACAACATGGCATTAACTTTTAAGATAATTCAATAACTCTAATATTCAAATTTAAAGCTTCATTATGAGGATTACTTTAAAAGCATAAAGTGAGGGCCACATTTTGATATCATTGTCCACTGTTTCAAGTTGACAAGACATGAGACTGACTTGGCCACTGATAGAACATTCATGTCAATGTGAATTATCTAAATTAAATAAAATAAAAGAAATAAAATGAGATTTTATATAGCACAATATCCACTTAATGTGCTCAAAGCGCTTTACAATAGGTCCCTGCCCAACAGCAACACTTAACATTTAGGATGGGACATGATGCCTGTTAGCTGATATTACAATTTTACAACAGAGACAACGCTGTTAATGGCCAGGTACTTTACACATACATTTTACACCTGAGTACGGTGAGAGAATGTGAGTAAAGAGCCTTTTCCAAGGACTCAACTATGCGCTGAGCGAGGTTCAAACCCAGGACCTTCCAATCCGAAAGCGAGTGTCACACCACTAGACCACACAGCCGCACAAGTTGTCCATATGAGCAAATTTGACATTGATAATCACACTGCTGTGTGTGTGGGGGGGTTGGTGCACAACCCAAGTTGTCCAGGTTATATTAGAGTATCTTACCTATTTGAGCATTTTGCTACCTATTCTTTAATACACTCTTGAATTAAGTGTGTTGAAAAAGTGTGAAACAATAAAAGAAATAATTTTGAAACTGATCAATCGTGAAAGAATCATTCAGGGCCCCCTCATATTAAAGAAAGTAAAGAAATAATATAGGACAGTAATCGGATATGTGGTCTTGTGGTATGACACTTGCCTTCGAATCAGAAGGTCCTGGGTTTGAGTTCACTCTGAGTGGTGCATAGTTCAGTCCTCGGAAAAGGCTCTTTACTCTTTTTCACGATACAATGATCTACTAGACAATACAGTGGTAGTTGGAAAAAAAATTGTAATATCGCCTAACAGGCATCATGCATGTCTCATCTTACATGTTAAGAGTTGCTATTCACTAGGGACCCCTTGTAAAGCACTTTTGAGGATGTTTAGAGGAGATTGTGCCACATAAGTGCCCCAGTTTTAATCTATCATAGAAAATAGAAATACTGACTGATGAGAGTTAAGAATTATACAAACCTTGAGAAGGAAAAAAAGTGTTTCTGACTGGAATCAACGGTACCTCTACGGGTTGGGTTGGGTGTTCTCTTTCAACTTTAAAATCTCCTGATGGGCTGTGAATCTCTGGCATTGGTGGGCTAGCAGGACTTTCAGTCTCCACTGTCAAATTAAATGTTGGTGACATCGACTGTTTTACAATTTTTGCTCCAGAATCTTGCTCTGATGCAGAAGGTGAGGAATCAACTAAAGTATCTTTTCTAGGTCTTCCTCGTTTCCTTTTAGGTTGCTCATCATGAGAATCTGCATATGAAATTTTATCTGTAGCTGTATCTACTTTAGCAATTTTTGTTGGGGGTCCTGTTTCGCTATCTTGGATTTGAGCACAAGGAGGGTTTACTCCTGATTTGGGTTCAAGGGATACAGATAATCTTGTGCTTCGCCGTAAATTTGTTGTGTCATTTTGTTGTTCCTTTGATGTCTGAGTAGTGGTGTGAATGTCTTTTGCTACTGAACTAGGACTTTCTATAGTTTTAGAGGCAAGTGACTTATTATCTTCAGGTACGTTATCAATATGAGATTGTCTAGTATATCTTCTTACATGGCTCTGGGTTGTATTTTCTACTTTATTCTCATCATCACCAGTAAAACTGTCTCCTGTACCTCTACTTTCTTTGTTTCCTGGAGACTTATCAAAAAGCAGAGGCTTTGATTTTGTGGAGGAAAATGACCCAAATGTATCGATATCCTCCAATGCATCTGTAGAAAACATATCAAGATCATCAGATGAGAATCTATTTTCCAAACGAGCAGCCATCTTTGGTTGTCGTTTGCTTCTATTAGATTGGATACGTGTAAGTCCTTTGTCTCTTGGTCGAGATACTAAAGTACGAAGTGCATATTTGTGATACATGGTATTATATTCTCGCATTAAGAAATCATCTCTGTACAAGGGCTTGTCAAGGAAAACTGTGTTACATCTTGATCCTGTAAATGAAAATTCATACCTTGTTTAAAATACAGTACTGCAATTGATTCAACCTTACAACACATAATTCGAATATTTATTATGTTACTGTATTATAGAAAGATTGTTTACTATTTAACCACGAATGAGAAAATGGAATGAGTTACATCATTTGAAAGAGTGAGAAAATGATTAATCTATATTTTGACAATCAACATTGCATTTTACTTTGGCATCATTTCTTGCCACATGTTCAGGGTTGCATGGAAACGCTTGTTACATATTTTGAGAACATTCAATGGATATCTAACTATATGAAAGTTCAAACTGATTTTTTTTAAGGGTTTTTTTTTTGTTTTGTTTTTTTTTTGGAGGGGGCAGATGGAGTTGCAATGTTCAAGAGAGTATTTTTCAATCCCTAATTCTCTCACGTATTTTCTATTGTCCTTACATAGTTGCATGACAGCTAATATCTAGTAAATTGCAAGGGCTGCCATTAATTAGATCTGTGTAGTTTGTAGGACTGTATGGTAGGATCTTTTGTTTTTTTTAGCAATTTCAATATCTGAGGTATGTTAATAAATCAAAATATCAGAATTACTTTACACCAAATCTACTTGGTAAAAAGTTTTACCGTGTTAGTATTATCGTTTAAAATATTATTGAATTTTATAAGCCTCTAGAAGTGCTCAAGCCAAACCACTCACATTTACACAATGTTAAGTATATTTTCAACACTGAAGCAGTAACTAAAATGGATTGGCATGGTCTGGAAAATAGCAGGGGATTGCAGTGTTATAAAAGAGGAACAGAATAGACCATGACTTTTATTTTTCACATCAATAATGACAAAATGATAACAGCAACACCTACCGCCATAAGGATTACATTTAACAGTAACAGGTATATCCCAAGCCTTCATTATATTGGAGGCATGATTATCCAACAGACACTTAAAGGAGCTTGATGACAAGACAATATCAATTTCCTCTTCCTGTGCCAACTTCACAGCATTTGTATCCTCACTTATCATCTGCAAGCAGAAATGGGAAAAACATGTGTTGAAAAACACCACAATTTTGGAGCACAATGTCGATTAAAGGACATAAATAAATAGATAAAAAAATAAATATGGATAAATGCACAAAAACATAAACAAATAAAATAAACAAATAATATATAAAATTTAAAAATTCCTTTGATTCCTCCCCTAGGGAATAACCCAGGCATCAGCTGCAGTGCAGCGCTACAAACTGAGCTAGGGCGAGGTGACTTGTTCTGTTCAAGGCCACACAGCTCAGCTGGGTATCGGAACTCAGAACTGTTCGGGGAAAGACATAGGAAAGACCATACCGCTGAGCCACACTGCCCTTACCTCGTCCATTCACATTTGCAAACAAGGAAAAACAACTTTCACCTTTTCATCTTTCTTAAATACTGCTCATACCTTTTTTTCTGCTTCCTTATATAATAAATAAAACTCTCTAAAATATAATATTCTTTTCAGGAACATAGAAAATCTTTATTGAAAACAGCGAGCAGCTTTTCAGAGAGCAAGAAGATTTCTCAAGAATAGTTCAATATTGTAATAATGAAAAAAATAAAATAAAACTTGAGTTTTAATATAGCGCAATATCCTCTAAACATACTCAAAGCGCTTCACAAAGGGTACCTGACCAATAGCAACACATAACATGTAGAACGAGACATAATGATGATGATAATATTAATAATAATTTAAATAATAATAGTAATAATAATAATAATAATAATAATAATAGTAATAATAATAATAATACATTACGCTCTTCAGTATAGAATCATTAGATGCCTCGCCTAGGCATTCCATGAAGGAATATAAATAATCCATCAAACAAAAGTTTGATGTCAACAGGAATCATCCTTGCTGTCAAAGAGCAAATTGGGGTTAATAATCTTGCCCAAGAAAAAAAACGACAGTGCCTTGCCCCCTATTACTATGATTGTAATTCATCATCATTATTATTATTATCATCATCATCGTCATGTAGTAGTAGTAGTAGTAGTAGTAGTAGCAGCAGCAGCAGCAGCAGCAGCAGCAGTAGCAGTAGTAGTAGTAGTAGTTGTAGTAGTAGTAGTAGTAGTAGTAGTAGCACATATTCAAATAATAAGGTATGAAAAAGTGAAGAATACCTTATGGTCCATGCACTTGGTGTTGTTAGCATAATTCATCTTAGAACTTGGGAACCAAGCATTGATGGCTGATGGTTCCGTTCTTATTTTAACAGGATTCTGTCCATTTTTTATATCGGGGATGGTGATTCGAGGAGAATTGCCCTGAATTAGATTTATGACATCAACGTGTTAATTAGATTTGCTCATTGAATTTTACATTTTTACTGCAGTTCATATTTATCTTTCGGGGGAGGGAAGGGGATGTTTAAAAAAAGATAAAACAAGGTAAAATAACGTGCATAAACAGGAAATGCTTATACCTACTGTTTATCCAACCTTTGTTTTTCTTCTTTTTTTTTTTTTTAAATAAACAAAGAAAAAAATACATATATTTATTTCTTTGTTTATATAACATGAAAATGGTAATGCAAAGAGTTCAATTGACAAACAAACTATTTCTTAATCCAGGTCAAGTCGAGTTGGGACTAATCTGTCTAGCAAGCAATGATGGGTGATTTGGCTTGTTAGATCTGGCAGAAAGTACTTTGCAATAAATATACTAACGGTCAATCTATATGGTAGTAAGCAATTTTCATTGTCCATTAACACTACATAAACCAGGATAAACTCTTGGCTCTATAAGCCTTTCAAGTCTACAGAAGTAGGCTACATGAGTAAAATTATTGCAATAACTATATTTCAATTTTAAAAAACAAAACAAATGACATTCAATCTCACAAGTTTTAATAAAGTCTTCTGGAAGGTCATAAAGCAGGAAGCACTCTTGTCTTCAAGTACCAGAGGAATGTTGAATTCACTGTCCAATTCATAGTTCTTGATGTAGTTTCTCGGTCTGTGATGACTGTTATATCTTGTCTTGGAAAAACACAATGTTAAAACACATTTATCATTATATAAAGACAAACTTGACATAACATTAAAAATTTTTAAAATAAATCTATGAGTAATTGCCAAATTAAATAAGAAATCCCAAAAACCTACTTGTCAACGTATCGCATTTTGAAGTTGCGATATCTTTAAAATAACAAACATTCAAATACTGCCCAAAGAAGCAAAGTTGAAGCAGATGGATGGTTAAGAACATATAATCCAATATTAAAGTTTGGGAAGGAGTTATTGCCCTTGTTTCAACAATGCACTGTAAGTCACTTTTGCTGAGACAGGAAGACAAGAATAAACTTTTTCTTTGAATCTACACCTTTTGAACCCCAATATGTTCCCCTAATGAATTGTAAGTGGCAATAGAGTTACCATGACCCAACTCTGTTGCCAATTACAACTCATATATATATATATATATATATATATATATATATATATATATATATATATATATATATATATATATAAATTTGTCAATTACACAATGTTAAAACAGGCTCATAATTGTGTTTGATTATCAAACCGACATCAGTTCACATTGTCTATGATCCATGGGACTTCATTAATCAAATTGTGTAAATCCATCATAAGACACTAAAATCACTTATAGAAAGGGCAAAGACAGTTATCAGTTTGAATAGTTAAAATACAGGCTCAGAATAGTCTTCTCTTTAAAAAACCCTTAAACTTACATGTGAATATACTCTTGCAGCATTGGTCAGGAAATTGTAGCTGTTTGGATTTCTCACGGCTTTGCTCTTTAAGTAGTCTTGATATTCCACTTGCTCTTGAGATACAAGAACCTGAAGCTCCTTGAAAGTAAATTAGAAAATGAAAACAAAGAATAGCCACTGAAGGGTACAGTAATGTACGGTACAATAAAAAGCAAGTTAAACCAAAATTCATGGGTAACTGTTATTTTGTTTTAGACATGTTTTAGTTCATACATAATTTACTAAATATGGGAAGAAAATCAGGCATATTGCTCACTCATAATGATATTATGGTTTTCTGTTATTACTGAGCTACATCTCTCTCCCTCAAGTCATAAGTCAAAACACATGACTTTGAGTAGGAATTATGCCATATCTTTGTTGCATATTTTGGGTCCATCAACATCAGCTGGAGGAACAGTCACTAGTGCGGGGCGGTCCTTGGCAAGCTTAAGGACCACGGTCCTACGGTCCTTGGGAAATGAAGACCGCAAGGACCGGTCCTAGGACCGGTCCTTTTCGACATTGAACATTCCTGAGAGACTGTTGGAAATTCGAACCGTTTGACCTTTGAGACCGTGGGATCGTTCATTCTTGAACCGTTAAAGACCGCTACACGATGAAAACCGTGGTCTACAGGAGTAAAACACACGGAGTAGTCACACTCATTTCAAATTGTAACCTAATTAGAGAAGAGGGGTGATGCCTTCTTTATTTGCTCACCGTACTTCATTGTTACTTCGATAATTTAATAAAATTTGAAATTTATCCCCATTAACGGAGATAATGGCATCGCCCAAGGCGTTGATCGAGTTGTTCGTGGCGTTGATACACACACGCAACTCCTCCCCCCCCCCCCCTCCCCCCCCTTCCCCCACACACACACACATTAGAGGGCAGCGAGCATTGAAGAGTAAGAGAGAGACGTGAAGTTATAATAAGAGGGGGTGGATGAGGTAATAAGAGGGGTCGATGGTGACTTTTCGCCAGATCTAACAAACTCAGCTACCCATTCATTGCTGAGTAGACAGGGATTTAGAAAAAACTCGACTGCACCCGGGATCGATCTCTGGCCCTTTGCGTATAAAGAGAGTGCTCTATCAACTGAGCTATCGGGGTCCCCAAATATTCTATTGGACTTTTTTAAAATTCAGACGTTATAACTGTTTTTTTTGGAAGGAAGAAACTAATGAAACTCATATTATTTGATTAGTAAAAACACCAAACGAAATTTTAATATAATTGTATTATTTTAAATGACAACACTGCGATAGAAAGGAGTGGTGACAAGAGATGGACAAAAGAAAACAAAGAATCGGATTTGCTACTTGCTAGGTTCGACACACACACACACACACACACACACACACACACACACACACACAAACACACACATCTTTAGTAGTCACATACATTTCAAACAATAACCCATTAGAGAAGAGGGGTCATGCCATCACCATAGATCATTGTCATTGCGATCATTATGGTGTAGTAAATTTTGAAATTTACCCCGTATAATGGAATCGTCCAAGGCGTGCGCCTCCTGTTCCCCCCATCTCACACACGAAAGGGCGGTTTGCGGAGTGAAGGTTGGTGGTCGTCTGCCTGTATGGTCGTCTGTGTCGTTTAGTGTATGGCAAAGGGGGGTGGGTGCGATTAATTAAGTGGGATGGGTGGTGATTGGTGGAAGATAGGCAACCGAAGGCAACGAATCGCTGGGGAAGTAGTAGGCTATGGCGCGAGACCGAAGGTGATCAGACCGGTCTTCAGCGCGGCACTAGTTGAAAGGTGATAAGAAGTGAGGACCGGCGCCGGTCTTCACTATGGGACCGATCCCCGGTTCACAGCTAAAAGACCGTGGGACCGGTCCTTTGGACCGGTCCTCAGCGCGGCACTAACAGTCACTCCATGGGCAAAAAAAGTTGATACCGATCCCAGGTGTAGTCGAGATTTTTTTTTACCCCCCCCCCCCCCCCCCCCCCCAGTTACGAATTATTTTGCAATAGAATAGCATTATAGGGGGTAACCCGCAATGGAAACTGGGATAAACTCCAGCCTGACTTTATGACTCTAAGAGACTACTTTGGTTGCTTATTCTAATGTTTGGGCCTTGGGTAGTGGAAAGATTCATCTTCTCATTGAAGGACATACCAATCACTAAATAATTTTTTAAAATTCTTGGCCATATTAAAGAAATCTGGAAGCAATGTTTTTTGGTTTTACAGTAGTTTGGAGTTATAGAAATTTAAACATCGTACACATCACTTTACGACCATATCAATGCATTGAAAAAGGAAGACAATACACTACACAAACAACAGTTTATTGATGACGTATAACGCTTGAAACACTCAGGTGCCAAACACAACAACAATCTATTTGTTTGCCCAGCATAGGTCTGACACCAAACACTAGTTGGACTGAGAGATCTCAAACATTTTTAATCTCATGAATTTCCGTCCACGTTTTGTCCAAGTTCTTTCCCATCTGATAGCTCAGTTGATAGACCACTCACATCACACACATAAGGACAAGTATCAATTCCAGATGCATTCGAGATTTTTTGTGACTTCCCTGCCCATCTAGCAATGATTGACCTGTCAGATCTAATAGAAAGTAGTTTCCTAAAGACTAGAGCTCTATCCAAAGAGTAGAAAGCAATTGTTCCAGTGTTTACCTACTTTCCCTCTTGTTTAAAAATAGATACAATTGCAACTGCAGAACAGTTTACTTCATGAAAAACATGTTCCAAGTCTACACTGACTTTATTAAAAGCAATATTTTTTTTCTTCAGAACAATTCTCTTTTTTTAATGTATTTTGATTAAAGAGAAACTCAAAAACTTGTATTTGAAATCTGTGTTTTTCATTTTTATCGTAACATAATGATAAATATTTTTATCCTTTATAATCTTATCCACATCAAAATCATAATTTTTCCATGGTAGTATTACAGTACCTCTAATTCACTCAACTCTCTGAGTTCTGCCTCTGTATACACAGCCTTTTTGTTGCCTTTCATCATGGGACATACATGTCTCTTGTATAGTTGGATGTAACGCTTGTGCTGCTTCTTGGATAATTTGGAACGCACGTTTTGAAAGCTGAAATGATTTTGAGTTGACAATCAGATTGCTTGAAACGCTATAAAAATGAATGAGAATACTATAATGTATAAATCAGAATTCAATTTGAACTCTTGTATATATTACCATAAACGGCAGATTGGAGAAATAACAATGACATTTTTATATTATAAACAATCAAATGACTTTAGAAGCACGTAAAGCTTATAAAAGTATTTTTTATTCTCATATTACATTATTTTTTTATCTATTGCAAAGAGTTGTCTATTTTTTTCCAGATACCATGATAATCAAAAGAAGCCAACAACTCACATTTTGCCGGTCTCCTTTGGTGTTTCCTCATCTTTCTGAGCAGCTGGGATAGAGATTGATTCCTGATCCTTTCGTAATTGTACATTGTTTCCTGCATGAGGCTTGTCTGTTACTGTATTCACAATTTCCTTATATTGGGCTGCACCACTGGGGACAACATTTATAGCTGTATCGGTGATAGTTTTTGTTTCTCCACCAGGGAATTCATTTATAGATGCTGTGATTATGGTTTCTGTTTCAGAGGCAGCCGAATTACCTGAATAATTTGTTACACTAGCAGGTAAAATGTTAACAGCTATATTGTCTACAGTTTTCATTGAATCCTTAGGTAAGTTATTTCTCTGATTTGGGTCAGACAAAATAAAACTGCCCTTAGAATTCGGCAAAACTGCAACAGGAGCATTAGGACTTTTGAACTTGAATTCAGCAACAGGTTTAGTAGAGGAAATGCCTGTTGAGATAACGCTCGTATTTTTACTGGGATGCAACATATGTCTTCTGTAGAAATCTACAGGATCTTCTTTACCGCTTTGTTCATCAGACGATGTATTGGGCATGATCAAACAAAATGGTTCTTCTGTTTCTTTTCCCTGTTGAAATAAAACCAAATCACATTATAAATGCATAAATATTACATTGTAACAAAGGATAAGAAAATAAAATAGGGTTTCAGACTGGCTCCAATACATTTGGAAATCAAAAGAAAAACCTTGCATAATAAAAGCAATAATGAAGTTATGATGTCGTTAATTCTAGGCCTTTATGAATTGGGTTAGATTTTACACTAATATGATACCCTAACATGCTGTTTTGACAACAAAACAAAGCAGTCACTGCACAGTGACTTGGACTCCATTTTTAACAAGAGATCGATAACTGTGATGTGACTTTCTCTTTGTAAAAATGGATTGGTCTGCAACTATAGTCTGATATGGGAGAAATGATTTGAAGATATCCACACTGAAAATTAAAGTATCTTTCTATTAAAACATTAGTTCTAGATTAGTTCCCACATTACCAATACTTCTTGGTTAGTGACTTAAATTGTTCTTTAACAAAACTAACTTTTTTTTTTCAAACATTGTCGAGATGGAAAGGGCTATGAATGAAAAGCATTATTAAGTTTAAAAGTTTTAGTCGAGTTAAAGGAATAGGTCTTGATTCGGTCCTACTATCTCATTACTACTTGGTGAATGACTAAATGTGTACATGAGTTGAAATAAAAATTCAATGTAAGTTTTAAAAATACTATATTGACATCAAAAAGGTCTTAAAATGAAAAGATTTATGTTAAAAAGTTTTAACCATAATGCTCTACTAATAACCCACTACTTCATGGGAGATTATTTTGTATTCCATCTTTCACCAGACTTACATCCTCGTCATCACTGTCTTCATCAGAGGGATTTGGCATGACCAAACAACACACATCTTCGTCTTTGTTCTGTACAGCAGACATATTTTGCTCCAATTCTATTTTTGGTGAAGAGGGAAGACACAACTCGTTGACAGTATCGCCCTGTACAACCTGTACAAAGAAATCAAGATTTTCACATATTCTTAGGATTATTCAGAACAAAGGAACAAATGACAGATGAGGTGTCGACTATCAGGTCTAAAATTAAAGCAAATCATAGGGAAAACAACACTATATTATTTTTTTAATTAAAATGACAAAGGAATATGATCCTTTCATGCAATCTTTGAACAATACGTAAAATTTGTCTTATGGAGTCAATAGTATCAGATCATGCACTGAATACTGAATTCATAAGACACCAATAACATAAAGTGAACAAAATTTGTGAGTCATCATTGACAGGAGAAAAAAAAAATTAGAATATTATAATTTCCAATGTACCATTACATATATATTTTTTAAAAAGATTAATATCACAATATTTAGTCATGCATTGGAATTATTGACGAAATAAAAAGACCACTGATTCCACTGACCTTTGGATCAGCCATCTGTTCATCTGGATTGGTTGTTGTTGACAAATTCTCATCTGCACTCAATTTTTGGGAGCTTCTAATAAAGTTTCACCATCAATTTCACAATCTTGATTTAATTTATTTGTCTGGAAAGCCTCATTTTGATTTGAACAATCAATTATATCTCTGTCCACTTTCTTGCTATAATCTATATTGCCAATATCAATTTCTTTTTGACTTTGGCCATTATTCACATCAACAGTTGAAGAAAGTTCTGAGACTTCCATCACTGTTGTCATTTTATCAAGCCCATCGCCAACTGAAGGACTTTTTGTCTCCTGAATTACTGTTTGATTGTCAGACTTATTGAATTCCTGTTTTCCACTTTCTGGTGTATTTTCAATGTAGTTGTGGTTTTCACAAGATGAATAATCCTTATTCATTCCAACAAATTTTCTCGTCAGTTTTTCTTTTTTGACATTGGGTAAGGATGTAAAAATACTCCTGTCTATATCAACTTTGATTTTTTTCCTAATTTCTTCTGTCTTTGGACGAGAAGCAATAGCATGAAGTCTTTCTAGAAGACAAGGTCCTGGACCCATAACTCTTTGAAAATCTTCTTCACTGAAGAAGCATCCTTGTCCACTCAGTGTTTCACTCCTATTGTGAAAAAAAAAGGACTTCGACTGTGAGTCAAAAAGAAATCTTGCACAAAAATTGACATCAATAATTAAGTTTTTTTTTTTTTCATACAAATGATGATAATTCTTTAAAATATATATTAATCTAATTAACAACATACATATTCATAATTTGGATTATTGTATTAAAAACTCATAAAACTGTTTAAGAAGGGGGGGGGGTCTTTCTTGCTTTAACTCTACCATAGCTTTTTAGACAGAAAATAAATCTATATATCTATTTGTGAAGAGCGACCAACAATTCTAACAATAATTTGCTCCTATATCTTAGATAACACTAAATCGTTGTCAGTAATACAGAGCATCAGTTAATAAGATAGATGTTTATCAGAATAGAAATTTTTTAAAACTTTTAATTATGACTGAAAAACCTGCAGAGTTTTGCTCGTTTGGATAAATGTATATCAATTCATAAGATTCTATTATTATAACAAAAATTTTAAAAACAAATGAAGAGGGGGGAAAAATGCCAATTTTACAGTCTCCACATTATGGTCCAAATAAGTTGTCTATAAAGCAGTAAATTAGATCATTGTCAAATAGATAATAAAAACGTGTTAACAGATCACTTACCTATCAGTTGCTGATTTTATTGGATCTTTATTATTTCCATCCATCCTGCTGATTTTTCCTTTTTCTATTTCATGCTACTGATTAAGCTGTCAAGTAAAAATTTGTACATAATTCAACTTTTATTACTTTTGAAGTTATGATGGAGGCATTTAAATTGCACTGTTGTAATAGCAGAGAAATTTAAATTTCATTGAAACTAATATATTAAAATTAAAAGACTATGACTGACTAAACTGATGAAATCCCCACACATTTCACTTTGGCTGCGTTTATTCAGAGTCGACTCTGAATAACACTCTACAGCTATTCAGTCGGGAGTCCACTCTGAATAACTGTCTACGGCTATTCAGTCGGGGAGTCCACTCTGAATAACTGTCTAGTTATTCAGAGTCGGGGCTGTAGACAGTTATGAGTGATGAACTTCCAGTTACCAACCACATAATTTTTCTGTTTTTTCTTCTCTCCCACCTCTGTTTAACCCTACGGGAAAAATCGTTTTACTTTTTGGTATTTTCTTGTCTCTTCTGTCATGGCAGTTTTTTGCATTGCGGCCGCAAAATTTTCAATTTTTTGCAAATTTTCGAGATTTTGCACCAAAAAATATTGTTTTTTTAAAATTTATTTTTAAAAATATAGTGGGACCAGTGATGATAATCTTCCGCGGATTTCTGGGATTTTAGGATTTGTTCATAAATGTTCCGTTGTTTTTGTCATGTCAAACATTTTTTGCTCAGTGGTAGTTCAGGGGGGAAAAAAACCAATAATATGCCTTCTATCATTTTTTGACACCTCTGCTCAGTTGCATGAATTTTGGTGACACTCCTTTATTTATGACGTTAGTCTAGACACACTGGCGCCAAATGTCAAAAGTATCACAAGACACATGGTGGCCATGAATGAGAAGATGATCGAAAGGAAAGGGGATGGAGCAAATGGGTGTAAATATTTGTGTACTTTTTAGCTGTAGCATGATAGTACATTAATTTGGCGATTTTATAAGTTTTATAAGCGTGCCTTTTTTTTTTTTTCTTCCTTTTTAATTTTTGTTTTGTTTTTGTTTGATTGTTCTGAATTTGTTAATAGAATTCATTACAACTTGTGTCTAATTATAAAACAATTTTTAAAAAAATTAAAACTCAATTCATTAATCTCTCTCTCCTCCTCTCTCTCTCTCTCTCTCTCTCTCTCTCTCTCTCTCTCTCCTCTCTCTCTCTCTCTCTCTCTCTCTCTCTCTCTCTCTCTCTCTCTCCTCCTCTCTCTCTCTCTCTCTCCTTCTCAGCCACCCTTCTATATTCATATTATGTTTATAGATATCATTTGGTAATAGAGAGATAATAAGTTAGGCTGATCGATTTAAGAAATGATTTAAATTTGCTTTGTTGATGGAATATGTTTTGCAATTGATTAAAGATTCTTATTTATAAGCGACTGAAGTTGAAATATCGCCAAGTTTTAAGAATTTGGCACTAAAATTGCCAAAGTAACAAAGTAGTAAACTGGTATCAAATTGAAAGAAACTCATCTCGCGAGAACTCAACTCGATAGGCTACTCGGCTCTAAATATCTGTACACATGGTTATCCAGGGTCGACTCTGAATAACCATCTACAGTTATCCAGAGTCGACTCTGAATAACCACTTCGTTTCATTTTACGCTGTGATTAATGAAAATTCGTTATCCCGTGACACATATTTGAAACTCCGCTCTTTTAAACAATTATCGACATTCCAGAATATGGAATGTTTCCAAATACACATAGAGATTAGGAAAGTTAATAAAATATCTATGTTACTACATATACACAATATGTGTCGACTTCGAAGTGGGTGTCATGGCCGAATGGTTTAGTCATCTGCCCTGGAAGTGTTACCAGAATCGACGTTGTGGGTTCGAATCCTCATTCCGCCACTTTTTTAATTTTATTTTATTTTAAACTTCCATCTTCTTTTTACAGAACGTTGCAAGGGATAAATGTCACATCAATCCTCCCCCCTACCTCTTTTTTTTTTTTTTGAGCGAGTCTATTCTTTTCTCCTTTTTTGTTTGGCCTTTTGTTCCATTTCTGAACATGAATTTCTTAAAATTGTTTTTATTTTTAAAAATAATTATTGTTTGTTTTTTTCTCCTCTATCTGACCATTTGGTCGCTCTCGGAATATTTCTGTTTGTTTGCTTTTTAATTATTTATTCTCTTTAGACACTTTTTGAGATCGGAGTGGGGACGATTATGACAATTTGCTAGACACTGGAAAGGAACCAAGAGAGAGAGAGAGAGAGAGAGAGAGAGAGAGAGAGAGAGAGAGAGAGAGAGAGAGAGAGAGGGAGAGAGAGAGAGAGAGAGAGAGAGTTAAAAAAAAAAAGAAGTGGGGGGAGGATGGATGGGACATTTATCCCTTGCAACGTTCTGTAAAAAGAAGACAGAATTTAAAAAATAAAAAGTGGCGGAACCAGGATTTGAACCCGCAACGTCGATTCTGGAAAAACTTCCAGGGCAGACGACTAAACCAGTCAGCCATGACACACAACTGATTTAATGTTGGTTCATTTTATGTTTTTAATATAGATATTTTATTAACTTTCCTTATTTCTATGTGCATTTGGAAATATTCCATATTCTGGAATGTGAAAAATTGTTCAAAAGAGAGGAGTTTCAAATTGTCTGGGAATAACGAATTTTCATTATCCCCAGCAGACAGGTGTCTGGGCCTGGGGATAATGACAGCCTTCATTTTTGTAATCATCCTAATTTTGACAAAAATTACCTCTGTCGTATTTTTTTACTTATCATTTAGTATACATATTTATATTTATTAAATGAAAACATCCCAGATTCCAAAGATTTGTCATCTATGTTTTTTTTCTTCCTTATTGGCACCTTTCATTGACTGACGACTGAGGACCGTGACCGAGTCCGAAGAAAGTGAACGCATTTTTTCAGCTTCTCATTCTCACTTCACCAAAGTATTCAAATTAAGGCAAAAGAGTGCCAGTCCATCTTTCATGGGCTTTCAATAACGCTTCTTGAAACTAGATAGTAACGCCTTGCAGAGAAAACGAACATAAGACAATAAGACCACTGACTTAGTCACTCAACTCTAGTGATTCTTGACGTCTGACGTCTGGTTTCGTTTTCGTTTTCAAGTCGTAAATTGGGATTCGTTTCGCTGTTTCGCTCCTCTTAGTTTTGTATTTGGAACTGTGTTTTCCGTCCACTCGTGGACTGAATACACAGCTGTGTTTTACTATTACTACTAACATTGTTACTACTACTACTACTACTACTACTACTACTACTACTACTACTACTACTACTACTACTACCACAACAACAACAACAACTATTACTATTACAGTTACTGCTACTGCTACTACTACTACTACTAATAAGATGACGACGACACCAGGAACGGTAGTTTAGTCTTTTAATTTAATGATATTTTGTAAAATTTGATTTTAAAAGAACCAGCCGCTTGAAATTATACATATTCCAGAAATATAACAGTAATGTCTTCTAATACTAATAGGGGGATAATTAATTCCAATAGGTATTGCTGTGAGATTTTGTACTCGTCCTGGAATTCTGTGGGTGAAATTCCCCTAAGGGTAGGGGGAAGTTGGCCGTCTTGGGCTGGTTGTTGATTGACCCATTATCTTGTTGACTTCCCCATCGCCCTTGTATCATTTATTCTTTCCATGTTCTTGTTCTGGAACAGGATTGAGACCATTTGGCTCCCCCTGCCTGGAATCATATAGTGGTAGGTAGATAGTTAAATGGCTTTGCCCAGCATTTGACTTGTCGGTGAGAAGTGAAACTTTTACTTCTTTTTTTTTTTTTTAAATAAAAAATCATCACCCTAACTCTGAGAGTCTTAATTAAATATGAGAATGAATAATCATCTCGTACTTATTTCCCTTTTGGCGATAAACACCGTCTCAAGGTCTGTTGGGACATATTTAGGCTTTAATCTTTGGCGCCTGTGACCCAAGATTGCAGGTATATTTAGAATCGTCCTTTGTGATGTGTGTTTTTTGTACCTTTTTCACTTTCATTAAAACGACCGCAACTTGTCATAATCACGCCCCCTCTTGGTGGACTTCATGGGTTAACATCTGACTAAACTATCTCTTTATCTCTATACTATACCATTAGGATTCCATGTCATTTACTGTCACCCCTCTCTGTCCTGTTCTTCAATGGGACCATTTGGTTTAGCCCAGGCCTGGGATCTTGAAAGAAACGGTGTATTTATTGTTCTCTACTTATGTTAGGTTTTATAATAATTTGCATTTGCAACCATTTGAGTGTATGACATGTACGCCAAATTGTTTCAGACTCTGCTATTTAAGTAGGCCTTTTAAAGAGCGAACTTGTCCCCAAGTGGTAATTGACCCCCCCCCCCCCCCCCACACACACACACACACACCCATACACACATGGACAGGGATATCACTTGTTGTTTCTCCCATCCCATCCCCCTATACGCTTTCCAACTTGCCCTTGTCTTGGATTATAATTATTTAGTTTGTCCTGGCCCTGATATATCCAGCACGGTTTACTCGAACACGGTTTCCTCGAACTCATTCTATGTCCCGATTATTTTCCTTATTAATCTTTGTTATCATTCCATTCGCTTCTAGAACTAATTTTTACCCCGAGCACCGTTTCCTCGAACTCATTTCACCTAATTAGATTAATTGAAGTTTTTTTTTTTTTAATGCGACCTATGATTTCGACCACTGTGATATTGACGGTTACTGTGTAATCTATCTACAGTGCAGATATACAATATGATACACACACACACACACACACTCACAAACACAAACATTCACACACACACACACACACACACACACACACACACACACAAACACACGCATACACAGACTCCATCGCCGTTTCTCATAACCAACACTCCTCTGCTCATTCTTATCACTTCCCCATTTGTTCTAATCTCAATACCACGCGCTTCCTAATGCTTGAATACGACAGTTAATGAATGTTGTAATACAGCAATCCCCCCCCCCCCCCCCCCCCCCCCAACACACACACACACACACACACACACACACACACACAGACCCCAATTTCTTGTAACATATGTGTATTAAGTTATAACCCTCAACATAGGCAATAAAGTAAATAAACAATAAAGCTCCCTTTATACATCCTCAAGTGGATATTTGTCTTAGGGTAGACTGGAATAGCCCACGGCAGCTCAGCGCTGCAAATTGAGCTATGGAGAGGTAGCTTGTTGAAGGCCACGTAACGCGGTGAATAATTGAACTAAGTATCTTTCAGGTTCGAAGCTAAGACCAAACCGCTGACCCTCACTGTACCCCCCCCCCCCCCCCCTTTTTTTTTTTTCCCCCCTATCCATCAAGTTGTTTTGGCAAGGTACGGTTTCCTCGAACTACAGTTTCCTCGAACTTTTTTGCATGTCCCGGGGAGTTCGAGGAAACCGTGTTGGAGTGTATATAACTGCCAAACACCACTATCTATATTATACTAGTATTTTACTATAAATTCAATTATTACCATCTAAACAATCCAGACATGCTACCATTTTGAGGCGTTGGATCACATTTTGTTTTTTAACCGTTTCATATTGCGCCTTATCAACTGGATTTACTCCAAAACCACATTTTATAAACTACTTAAGTCCACGATTTGACAGGTGAATTGAGGGTGACACTCGGGGGAGGTCTAGAGTTAATTCGACAACTATTCGTATCTCGTTTGCATTGAATCGATACAGATTACGAGGTGCCAGTGGAATTGATAGCCTAATTCTAACGTTCCATTTATTTCTAACATTGTCATTCACAAGACATAGGAGGCATTCAAAGATAAATTAGCATCACGGTAACAGATCGATTAAGAATTAGTCAAGAAGGCGTGTCGACACGATCTTGGCATAGACTGGAAAGACTTTATAATAGATTTTACATATAGTAAAGACATGTGGGCGATGCGATTAATACTATTCTCATTAATACAAATGAAAAAGAAAAATAAATTAAGTCTACTACCTGCTTAGCTTATGGGCAGTACATTGATGATAACATCTATCTATTTATCTATCTATCTCTCTCTCTCTCTCTCTCTCTCTCTCTCTCTCTCTCTCTCTCTCTCTCTCTCTCTCTCTTTCTTTCTTTCTCTCTCTCTCTCTCCTTTGTCTGTTTATCTACATTTAATTCATAATTCTCATCCGACAGATTTGTTAATAAGGCCCAAGAAAAGTATACACGCAAAATAGATTTGTGAGTCATAGAAAAAAAAAAAGTATGACGAGATGGATAACATTATCTTTCTAAAGCTTCTACGTAAGTCGCAGGGCCATTCGTATACTGAATTCTGCGTTCAATGTTTACAGTGCTCAAAAGTTATTGCCCAAAGTAGTGATTATTTCCTCAAACTCTCAGTTTGTGCTGCCAGTAAAAATTCTATAATGCTGTAGTTTTTGTGAGAAAGATAAAATTAAAGATAAAACAAATAAAACGGTAAAAGTTGGTCTTGACACCACTTCATCAGACTGGCTGCTTGTTGAGAATAATAATAATAATAATAATAATAATAATAATAATAATAATAATAATAATAATAATATTAATAATAATAATAATAATAATGATGATGATGATGATGATGATAATAATAATAATAAATGACATTTATATAGAGCTTTACCCGTTGTCACAGGCTCTAAGCGCTTTACAGTGATATAAAACAAAACATATTACAGTAAGACAAGTTTGATGGGAAAGTGATACGAATTCAATTTAACAAAAACAAAATATAATAATAGTATTGCAACATTATCACGTAAAACGATAAAACTTTAAGCAATATTTGAAAGTTGTCAACGAATCCGAGCATCTCACGTGTGATGGGAGAGAGTTCCAAAGGTTTGACAAGGATTGATTGGTCATTGCTTGACCTCAAGTTGCTATTGGGGACATAATATATGTTTAAAAGGTCTTTATTATATATCTTTTCTGAATGATTGCTGGATCATTTTTGGTAGTTACGCACCTACATTTTGGCTGGAGTCTTTTATTGTAAAACATTTGTAGAAATGACTGAGTTATAACGTAGCCATCGTTATGTTATAGCCTGATACTGAAATCCAAAAGGACTGGCAGTTTGACGTCATTATTTGGTTTTTGCACCGCTTAGTGTCGTTAGTAGAGCTCATGGAAACAAGTTTTTTTCATTGGTTGAACTATTGAATACAACTCATGATTTGTTTTCTTTTGTGGCAAAAGACTGGCATTTTAACGTCATTTTTGGTCAGTGTCAGGCCATAACTTTACGAAGGCCACGGTTATAGGGAAATGCGTTTACCATTAAGTGTACCCCTTAGTTATATCCCACAAAATGAGGGCTGCATGCAGTAAGGACAACTCTCGTGAAAAAAATATTTCAAAATGGTTGATGAGTCCGTCCGTTTGAAATAAAACTCACACATAATAACAAGCAATAAGTTAAATACATAGATGCTATTCACAAAGGAGTGAGTTCTTGTTATCATTTCTCAAGTCATTGATCAAGGGACTTAATTTGGCAATAAACGCATTCACTCAATATATGTCTCGACATAAGTGAGCATCTGCAAAATTTTATTGTGGTTGCAATAGTTCATTGAGTATGGTACCTTACACACCTTAATCAATCAATTTAGGTTTGAATTAGATTCTTGCATTGGCTTGGCGGATACCATCATTTTAAAAGATGCAAAAGGCAAGATTTTATAAAACTGGATATATCGCTTGATGAATTATGGGAATAAACTGGACTTTGTGTGCATTGCTCATGGTACTTCCAATAGACACTTGCTATACAAAATGCACATAATTTTTCCTGCATTGATTTTTAAACGAAGCCGATCGATCTATTTCAGTTTTTCAGAAAGGAAACAATTTTTATTGACATTTTTCTTTCCAATGCCAAGAAGGAAACAGGTTTTTCGACATTTCTGACTTGATAACCAACAAGAGCCACCTACTTCATGATCTATTTAAAGCGATCGGTTGACGTCTGATAAAGGGAGGGACGGGTAATTTGATTTTGAAAATAAGAGTCTGCCTTTTAATAAGCTAAAGTGGGCTGACAGCAGGTGTACTATGAATTTAAAAAAACAACAAAACACATTTTAAAAATTGGCCAGGAAGCTCGCCTTTCAAGTATCGATCGATTAAATTTAACCTTTTCTTGTCAAAAACTCTTACTCAAACTTGAGACTTCTTTGAAGACCAGTGAAGACCCAGACCAGAGAGTTTTTGACAAGATCAGTGTTATTTTACTCGATCGATGTCAGAAGTTTCTGGTCAAAATTTTTAAAATGTGTTTTTTGTTTCTTTTCAGAGTAGAACAGTATTGAAACGTAACTAAATTAATTTTGATGATGATAAAATCAATTTTTCAATTCGTCCTCACGGGCTTTAGGGTCTATTTCGAGAAACTTGTACTCTTATTAGTTTTGATAATACAAAAAAAAAAACATGCAACGTATTTTTATCTAAACGCTTAGTGTTAAACTGTAACGTTTTGGCTCTCCTGTAAAATTTAGAAATTGTCGCCGAGCGACGTTTGATCTCAACCACCGACCTGTTTCTCCTCGACAAAAAACACCAAATTGAGGCTGTGAGTCGCAGAGTATTACATGCTGGTGGACCTTTTTGAACAGTGTTGGAAAAAGTTTGGATTCAAATTAAATCGATTCCTGATTCCAAAGGATGGATGTTAGTCTGAAACAAAGTTTCAAAATTCAAGACAACTCCAAAGATGGTATGTTCTGAGTTATACATGATGATTTGAACCTTACTTAATGCTGATACATTAAACAATCTTCAAAGGACTATTCCAGCCTATTGGCGCCTTAAGTAAACAACATATAATCCCCGCCACTGTTGTGTGATTTGATAAGTAAACGTGTAAAGTGAATTGGGTTGGATTAGTTTTGTCACACCTTCGATAGATACCAGAATTATAAAAGTGGATTGTATTGGGCTTCGGGTTGATATGGTTCCATGACTACGAATACTATACCGCAGAGCAGCAGTGCTGGGAAAGTCAATATGTCTGTGGCAGCTGATCTCGGCCTCAATTGTGATTAATACACTTCGATTAGATAGAGTGGCCGGTGCCTCTGGATCGGTGTCGTCATTACCGCTACCATTACCATGTAATGATTGGTGATTGTGGCTTCTGTCCCTTGTCGTTGATGGACATGTTAGCTAACGCTTTATTCATACTGCAACCACCGCTGAGTACAGACGATACAAGTTATTTTGCATTTTATTTTATTTGTTTTCCACGTTAATTTTGTGTATTGTTGTGCTGATGAAGGGTTTGTACCCGAAACGTCCATTGTCTGTTTTGTTCCTATACGAAGCCTCTCCATTTTCACTATTTCGTTAGTATTTTACGATCACCGGCTTCAGGCAGCCCCTACCGTTTTCTAGACAGATCCTACAACGAATGCAAGTAAGCGATCCTGCTCTACTGATAATATCGTGGCTCCCGATAGTCTATTGGCAGCCATTCGATGTCTCTTCTTACTGGAGTAGACTCCAGGGAGTTTCTCTCACAGGAAACGTCACATCCATTCCCCCCCCCCCCCCCCCCGCCCCCCACCCCACCCCAAGGAAGTGTATTCTTCTGTATCTTATTAGCACGCCATTATGGAATCAGGGATGCGACGTACAAGATGCATTGCAGGAACTTCTGTTCGACTTATACGTACTAGGGGCTCTGTCCATTATGATTTTGATGCGGGCTACCCTGCATTCCCTCTCAATATTTTAAAGTCACTACCCAGTGGTCATCTCCCGCCAAATATCGCCGTGGCGGAAGGTAGGCGGGGGGGGGGGGGGGGGGGGGGGGGGGGGGGGGGGGGGGAATCCGGATTGCTGCTATAACCAGGGCTCACGACTAAACAGATATTTGCCTAGATTTAATCTAGCGTTGTAAAATGGTCTAATAATATTGAGATGGAAGATGTATATTTTACAAGATATAAGGAAATTATGTGCATCAGATAAAATTGAATGAAGGAAACAAAATTGTAAGCTTTTATTAAAACACACATTATAAAAAGAGGAGGAAGAAAGAAAGTGGTCTGCATGGCACGCTGGTGAAGTTGAAATCACGTGATTTTGATAACCATTTAATCATACATAATTGTGTAAAACTATGTTGAGATTTCCTGTCCCTGTAATCCATGACTAAAAATAGAAACATTAAACTCCATCCACAATGTTATGATGATAGTCTTGCTGATATGACAAATGTTGTCTTCAAATAGATAACAACATACGTCAAGCACAGATCAAAGTGGTCATCCGCGGTCGCCAAAGATTACACATCACTCATAATGTGTTCAGTTCTTGGAATGTTATCTGATTATCTTCAAATATAATTAACTATCTAAATACTCTTTTATTGTAGACTGTAATTATGTTGTTGTAATTTGCACGAGCTTTTATATAGAGCAATGTACAATTAATGTATCCAACGCGCTTCACAAATGGTAAAAAATTAACACCAAAACTTATAGGAACAATCATGGCGCTTTTAGGGCACTAATACATCACAAACACACAACAACAACAACAGCAACAAACGGTTTTCGAAAGAGACAACGCTGTTACAGACCAGGTACTCATTTTGCACCGAATGTAATGAGAGAATGTGAGAGCCTTTTTTAATGGCATTACTTTGCATCGTCCTCACTGGACTCCGACCAGGGACCCACATTACAGACGCTGAGAGTCCACAAGACCACAAAGCTGTGAGTAATGAAAAAAAATCTCAAGCATTATATAACACAATATCCACTTAGCGTGCTCAAAGCGCTTTACATGGGGTCCCCAGCAAACAGCAACATTAAACATGATTAATTCACTACTCTCAGTAACTGTGGATTTTTCCCCCGATTAACCATCCCAAACGCTTGATCTAGAGAATAAACATTTTTGCTTAAAGTATAACAAATTGTAATAGCTCGACTCCAAAATATAAACAGATTAGACCCCATCAGGGATTAAGCCTTGTGTAGATATCTGAGTAACATTATAATCTGAGAGATCTTACACACTACAAAGATATCAAACAAAAGTTTATATAAAAAGTGCAATGGAAAACCCTGCTTGGAAGAGAGTTCCAAATCCTGATGGTGGAGGGGAAATGAATAAAGGTGCGCGTCCTTTCGGGAGTATCGAATGGTGAACGATATTGAGGAGTTCCATGTCCTCCTGTTTTATGGTCAATTGATCAACGAGAATGGCCGTTGACCCACTGAGGGCGTTGTAAAGAACAACTCATTTGTTTTGGGTTCTTCTTAAGGCAATTTTCCAATTGAGTTCTTGGATAAGTTTCGAAATGCTTGCCTTTGGTTCGAAGTTGCCACAAACAAACCCTCCCGTCCCGCACTTCTCAGTACCTCTGTAAATGGCTATTTAACAAAATCGAATCTATCGTGTTTAGACCAGAACCGTAGGAAATGGTGTAAGATATATATCATTTGTTTGGTGATTACTATGCCTATTACAACTCGGGTTCGAGTCTTTCAAATCTCTTTGGCGTATACAGTACACTCTGGATACGTCGACGTTGCCTAAGTCGATTTTTACCCAAGTCGATTTTTTTTCTTGGTCCCACCCCCGTCCTCCTATATAACATTAGTAAAAAAAAAAAACCACTCCACATAAGTCGATGTCGCATAAGTCGATGTTATTATCACTCATGACCACAATAAAATCACAAATAAACAAGAATTTCCATCAGTTAAAATAAATTCCAGTAAGAATTTTCATTGGTTAAAAAAATCCGCGAACGATTGGCGCACGCCAATGTGACGTAGGTGCTTTCCCTGACGTCCGCGCTCAATGTACTTAAGAAGTATCGAACAGCTTTGATTTATCCATCTCACAATTTACATCGTCGCAACTTCAAATCAAGTCTACGACCATACTACGTTGAAAATACCGGTTCTCGTCCGATCACCGAAGTCAAGCAACGTCAGGCGTGGTTAGTACTTAGATGGGTGACCGCTTGGGAACCCCACGTGATGTAGACATCTTTTTATTTCCCCCCCCCCCTAGCTAGCTTTACAAACTTTATTTATACATATATTATTTACACCTCTGTTATCGATCATTTACCTGACTGATCACTTACTATTATATATTCCTACCCCTAGTATTTAGTTATTCCTCCTTCCCTTACTTTTGCTGTAGTATTATCCTTTTCTATATTAACTTCCCCTTTCGCCCCCTCTACCACACTGATATAGCCATAACTTTTTCACCAACTTCACTGCCAAACAACCTAGTTACAAACAACGAGGTGCGTCCATGTCTATTCTTACCCCCCCCCCCCCCCCCCTTTCTCTCTCAGCATTGATAATGATACACAACCCGATGAATCCATCATCCTTCTCCTAACTCTTCGGCCTCCGCAATAATATAATCAGAACCATTCTGTATATAACTAATTCTACCTTTTCCTTTGTTTCTACCCCACCCCCGCCCCCCTCCCCCACACAGTACATCCAATCCTACCCCACATCTAGATAGACAATACAGACAGCCCCCTTCCCATCACCCTGATACAAACGGAGACGGAAAAGAATACCAACATAAACGACAGAAGATCTCGCCAAGGAAAAATGCAGAGTACCACCTTTTTTGTATTTTTATTTATCTGATTGCAAAACTATAGCTAGAATAGAGAACACAGACCCTATTTCGGCTCTAAAAGATCATGTGGCAGATAAAAACATCTAATAATTAATGATACTAATACTAACATACAAAACAACATTCCCCCCCCCCCCCCCCCCCCCCCCCCCCCTAAAAATTCCCACTTATACTAAACTCAACAAAATAACAATAACAAACCTCCAAGGAAAGGACGTGACACAAGTGTTTAGTAAGATATAATCCCCCCCTTTTTTTTTTTTTTTTTTTTTTTTTTTTTTCTCTTTCCGATGCGGCCCCGGCGAACTCGGCGCAACGGCCCACGGCGGGGACGGCGCGGGGCAATGTGTGTGCCGCGCAGCATGCCGGAGGGGTCTAGTCCCGCCCAACCCGCCTGAAGCGCGGCTGAAACAGTTGCGCTGCGGCGTCTAGACTGCCGTGGACCACATGTATGCAGATGAGATCAGTCGGGGCCGACTCGGAAAGAAGAATATTTACAATATTTATAATATTAAAACGTACACCTTGTACACCCACAGTCACAACCGCCCCCCCCCCCCCCCCCCCCCCCCCCGATTCTAACCTTATCGAAAAATTAACTATATTCATAGAATAATAAAATAACCAATGCTGCATAGGGAAAGACCACGTGCACAGTAGTTGAAGCAGCGAATGACGCTCGGCTAGAGAGCGGAAAGTGGGTGGCCACCCTTGGACTCCTAAGGGAGCAAGGGAATAGGTTACTAACAAATTAATCAAAAGTTTTCCTTTTAAAAACATAACCACCTTCATCACCAGTTCCAATCCACTCCCATAATTTAGCAATAACCCAAGAACATCAACCGACCACAACAATTAATAAACCCACAAGACGTTTGACCCGTGTATTCACCATTCCAACAACAGAAACAATTCAGAAACCTCCCACCCCCCCCCCCCCCCCCCCCCCCCATCCAACCTAAAACCTAAACCTAAACTCATTTCCACAATAACCCCATATTACAGAAGTTCGAATATTCTGATCAGCTGATAGGCTGCAGCCTTTTAACTCCCACCAATCAAAACCCTCAGAATCCAACACCCCCCCCCCCCCCCTACTAAACCTCTGTCAGTCCCAGACAATTTATCTAAACAACATTACAAACAGCCCTGAATCATCAATAAACCGATTGGTACAGGATCTCTGTCATCCACCAATCACAACACATTTTATCTACTATCCACATCCAACCATGAACAGCTATTTAATTGTTAATTTAAATCATCAAAAAAAAAAGTAACAAAATTTTATTACAACCCACCAACCCAATATAACCTCTAACTGACCAACTGCCCAATTAACCCCCACCCTCTATGAACGCGTTAGGCAACATTAATATTTCAACCATTATTTCATTTATAAAAAAAAAAAAAAAAAAAAAATAATAATAAAAAAAAAAATAAAAAAAATAAAAAAAATAAAAAAAATCATAACGTACGATACAGAAGCAGTTAATGCCAAAGCCTTCCTACTGCTACTACTACTAAACACATAATAATTAACCTAACAAATACAATTTTTACTAATTAAGAGGGTCATTAGATAGGATGGCCTGGGTCTAAAAAAAAAAAAAAAAAAAAAAAAAAAAAACTTCAAATCAAGTCTACAAATCAAGTCGAGTCAAGTCAAGTCAAAATGGCAAACAGAAAGTTGACAACCCTATCACTGAAGAGGAAGATCGACCTGATCGATGCAGTTGAGAAGTCTGGCAAGCGACAGAAAGTCATAGCAGAGGAATTTGGCATACCAGCCAACTCAGTCTCAACAATTTTCAAGAAGCGTGATCACTACAGGGACCTCTACTTCTCTGGTCAATTCGATGCAAACAAGCAACGTCAGCGGAAAGCACAGCATGAAGACGTGGAGACGATCTCGGTATTGCTCAGCCTCCTGTCGCCTATTCCGTTGTGCAGGACAGCTTGCAGTCGCTCGCATTGTATGCTATGCAGAGAGGTTGCAGTGGTGAAATCTCGAGTGCAATTCTCAAGTTAGACGCCCTCCTTGATTCTCACCATCATGGCCAGATGGTTCAGCAGAAGATTTCTGATTTTTTCAAGAGGAAGTGATGTCGTTTGCCAACGGCCCTTTTCAGGCCATGCATTTTAACGCCCTTTTCAGGGCCATTCATTTTAACGGCCCTTTTCAGGGCCATTCATTTTAACGGCCCTTTTCAGGGCCATCCTTTTCAACGGCCCTTTTTAGGGCCATCAACGGCCCTTTTTAGGGCCATAATTATTCAAGATTGGCTGGCTGGCTTTGTTCTCACGCATTTTTACTCATTTGTTTACACTCCGGTTACCTTGATTTTCGGTTAAGTCGATTTTTTTTCGGTTCCCCTGGGCATCGTCTTATCCGGAGTGCACTGTATTTCTATTTTTTTTAATGCACTCTTCCATGTCTTTACTGATTAGTTATAAAAAGTTTGTTAAATTCTAATCAGAATGTGACTCTGCAAAGCGGTAACAGATATATTATTTTACTTTACATGTATTTTTCTTTGAGCTTTCTTTGATATTATTTTTTATTATGTTCACAAGCCATACGGATTTCCATCCTCACCCGAGTTTCTTCCCCCTTTCATTTTCAAGAACATGCAATTCTGACTGGTTTGTTTGTGTCTTCGTGTGTTCAATGTTATAAATTAAACCCATGAGTCCTTTCTGTTGTATTATTAATCGATCAAAATTGTTAATATTAGGATAACAAATTTTCCGCGATCTGATGGTCTGCGGTTTGATCCCCAGTCGAGAAAGACTTTGACTGGGACAACTTTTGTAGGCCTCAAATACCAGGATAAAGATTTTAAATCGAGAACAGGATCGGTTCACAGAATGACGTCACAGATATTTAGCCAAAATATTCCCTTATGTATACTAAGGTATAAACGTGAATTAGAATACGCTACAACGTTACGTGGAGTGGCATTGCTCAGGTCATGAGCATGCCTTTTACTTATTGGGTCCAATTTGGCCATACAAATTATGTAACAGTAAACAGTATGGTGGATAGGCTAATCTAGTTAAACGCTTCTTCTTGCATTTGGTGGTACCCTGATTAGTTGGAACAATGAGTGTTGTATGACAATCCTGTAAATCACCTCTATACATCTATTACCATCTATCTTCTGTATTTGTTGGTTGTTGCCTTTTTTCTATTTTTTTTTTCTCTATAAGCACAATTCGAGAGACATCCTGAATGGTCACTTTGTCCCAATGCCGAATATTGACAAACTGACAGCTCCCTAGTCAGACTTTCTTACCAACGTCATACCTCAAACTTATCATAACTGAAAGTTGTCGACGATTGGTCAAGGGCCTAGGTGAAATCAATCGGCGATTGGAATCTCTCTCTCTCTCTCTCTCTCAAATTCACGGACAATCTCTTCACGACTTTCGACTGATTTTGACCCTAATCACAGTTCAATGGTCCACGAGACGGTCAGTTTGTATTCACGACTGGATTTTAATCTGAGTATCATTCGGAACGTCTTGTTTGAGATTGAGTGAATTTTGTCTTTTATTTGAGACTTTCTTTGGGTAGCTAATGTAAAAAGTGAAACTGATCTGTCAAAAAATATTACGAGTGATTGATTAAAAATAAAGCTTTCAGGTACATCTAAATTTTCTAGCCGTTGGCGATACATTTTGAGTGGAAATTAATCTGTTCAATCTTTTACCACTGGGTAAAATAGGGCCACCAAAATAGTACACTTTCGGTTTAATTCTGTAATTTGTATGATATTCGAAAGGAAATTACAAGATTGGTCGAATTGGCAGAACGTTTGTGTACACTTACTCAACACTTACATTGCATAAATTAATGTGATTAAAGAGTATTGTTAGCGCCGATGATATGATATTTTAAAAGAGCAAACTATTCTGAATGGATTAACAGTGTGCGGAATGTTCAGCAACCTGTCTATTTTGATCTAAAAATCACAGATAAAATTAACAATATAAGACACCTATTTACTTTGATTCTGTTACGAGGAGGGCTAATATCAAGTGCATTGAGAAATTATGGCCTATTTACAATATTTGAATTTTCCAATTACATTTTAATCATTTATTGTTCTATTTCCTGTCACGGTGACAGCCATGACTTTTAACTCCATAACGAGTTGTCCATCACAGTGTCAATGCTCGTACACTCATGACAATCGAGAGGCAGTTGTGTGTTCTACCACTGACCTGTCACATCCACCACACAACTTAAATCCTCAAACACAGTTGCTGACAATTGTAGGGCCACGAAATTCCCCGTTCTCACTATCCCATCTTTCACGAAAAGACTTTCAGACCGTGACCGGTCTAGACCATTTAACAATTTCTTTCACTCATTTGACTTCTATTGAAGAGGACTCGTTTCTAGATTTGATCCACCTAAAAAGAATCGATTTAGTAAACAATAAAATAGGCGAACTTTTGCCGAATACTTTTATCACATTACATAATCTCACGGTTATTTTTTTATTCAACAACCCGGGATTAGTAGTTGACGACAGGGCCTTTTGGAATCTTCAATCGCTGCGAGAACTTTATTTAAGTGGTATCGGAATTACAGAGTTACGACCAGCCATGTTTTATGGACTAAGTAACCTACGGCAGCTTGATGTAAGTTCCAACAAATTGACATCATTTTCTCCAGATACTATGCTCCAAATGCCTAATCTCTGGTCACTGGACTTAGCATTCAATGATTTAATGAGCCTGGATTCACTTCTAGAGCAATTCTTTGTTCATTTAAAACGAGTACAGTTGGGCGGCAACCGTTGGCAGTGTAGCTGTCTTATGAGGTGGTTAAAGAAGTACCCACAATTCATCGCAGCACGATCTTCAGATCCAGTCATCTGCTCGGCGCCAGCCGGATTGGAGTTTGTTGCTTTGTCACAAGTTGACACCCAGCAGCTTTTATGCGAACCTCCTGTCATACAAAATTGCCCTTCTTCTGTGACCATCCTTGAAGGAGAGACGTTGACCATTCGATGCCTTGTGACTGGCGATCCTTACCCAAGTATTACATGGACATTTGCAGACGGTACCCGAATGATGTCTGGATCATATCCTGGTATGCCCATCAAAGACAGAGCAGCAATTCAAATTCATCAAATAGCAATGTCACACCAAGGAAACTTGACACTGACCGCAGCTAATGGAGTTGGTACAGAAACTTTTACAATAGATATTATTGTTACAACCCCTACCACAACTACTACAACCACACAATCCACAACATCTACCTCTACACCTACAACAATAATTCATTCAACTTCGACGCCATCGACATCAACCCCGCAACCAATTTCGCTCACAACAACGCAAATAACATATTTTACTCCGGCTCCATATACCATCGATACAACACAAAAGCCAAGCACTTCAGACACGACACACACATTGCCAGTGACGACTAGACGCTCGACAACTTTAAAACCATCCTCAACAACTTCGACGACCACCTCAACATCTACCACTACAACAACGACAGTAAAGCAAAACCGGAAACTAACGTCTACCAGATCAACAATAAACAATAATGGGAAAGACAGCTCAGATAAATCTTCGAATTCGGAGTCTGAGAGTAAAGTGGACATCGCTCCAATATTCATTGCCTCGGTGGCGTCCACTGTCAGCTTTATGTTAGGCGGAGGAATATTGATTTATTTCCTTAAGAAATGGTCCAAACCTAGACACGCCTTCAAGTCAAAGGTGGCTCCACAAACACCAGAGTCTAGCTCAGGCCTTGAGGAGCCCCCATCTACTGCGTCGAAAAAGAAAGACCTCACTGACAAGGTTCTACGAATGACAAAATTCGATGCCCCCACGAGGCCCCCTACATTGTATTAATGAAGTATCTTGTTTATACTAATAATTACTGTTGAAATAACCTGACAATTTATCTGATTATAGTGAGGGTAAAAGTCAAATTTAATGAGATGTTTCTATCGCATTGCTTAGAATATTCGATTCGGTTTAATGTTCAACAAAAGTAAAACCGTAAGCCGTGTATACTCTCACAATGTTTTTTTTCTCAGCACAATTTTATACTCGTATCTCTACACAAAGATAACATTTTTTAAAATCTTTCTAACATGAAATTAAATAAACCGTGTTTTATCATGGTCACATTGAAATACATAAAATTAAACGAACAGTTAATGCGAAATCTACTATTTATAGCTATATGTACTGTTTGAAATGATTCACCTCTATTTTGATGTTTCATTATAGTATAACTGTCAGATAACATTGAATGTTGTTAATGTTGATGTTCCGAAAATAATAATAATTAATAATACCATTGTTAAGATTATTTTACCATTACCTCTTTCATTGTCACTCTTAGTACTTTCGCCAACATTATAACCATTGTCATTATCATAATCATCATCACCATCATTATCATCATCCTCACTGTCATCATCAACAATAATAACAACACTATCATCATCATCATCACCATCACATTATCACCATCATCGTCATTATCATCACGGCCAATATTAGCAACAGCACCCAGAATCATTATTTCTACCATGTTACTGTTACCGTTATCAGCATTACTTGTTCATATCATCCATCTTCATCATTGACTTCATCACTAGGCTATCGTGTGATTTCAAACATTTTCGTCATTTTTACTGTCTTCATCATCAACACTATTGTCACACAACACATTTTTGAAAATTTGGCCAGAAAAATCCGCCCTTCAAATATCAATTGACTGTCATTGCGTTCGGCTATGTGGTCTTGTGGTATGACACTCGCCTTCAGATCGGGAGGTCCAGGGTTTGAGTCCCGTTCTGGGCAGAGTTGAGTCTTTGGAGAAAGCTCTTTACTCCCATTTTCTCACCGTACTCAGGTATGTAACATGAGAACATGTTAACGACATTGTCTGTCGGAAAAAATTGTAATATCGCCTAACAGACATCACGTCTCGTCCTACACTTGTTAAGTGTTGCTTTTGGCTAGGGCCTACGTGTAAAGCGCTTTGAGCACGTTTAGTGGACACTGTGCTATATAAATGCTGAAGGTTTTTTTTAATGAAGTTAAGTCCCAGGTTTGAGAGTTTTTGACAAAATGTAGGGTCATTTTAATTGATTAATATTAGAAGGATAAAAATTTTAATGCATTTTTCCAGAATGCGATAGAGTAGCCGACGAACTGATTTATTTGTTGACAATAATATAGTCATTCTTTGTGGCTATTTGTGACTCCGTGTGTCATTATTGATTTTGACGGACAACATAAATGAAGAAACTTTAATTTAACCATCTCCTTACCAACTATAAGAAAATCGTCACATTCGTTACGATACAACCAACATTTTTCTTATTCGGTGTTCTTTTGTACATCACACAATTTGAAGAATATTGTTGTTTTTGTTCTAAGTAATAAACAAAATATATAGCATATTCTTATTTATTCCCTTTGAGTTAGAGTTTTACAATTCTATATTATGTTGTGTGATAATGACGTTTTGAGGAAAACCCATGAAATGGTCAGGAGAGAGGTAAAGTCAAAAGGATCACAATTTGGAAATTTTATTTTTTAAAAATAATTTAGCTCTCTCTTTACCATCCATTTTCAGCATTTTTCCCGAAACTTCACACCCTCCCAATTCAAAATTAGATGTTTCTTACTTAAACCAAAAAAGCAATAGTTAATTCTGTACATAACATTGCTCAGCAAAATGAGCTTTATAACACAATGTTATTAGTTTGTTTGGTTTTTTTTAACTATAAAAATGTTCTTTAAATTTGGTGATAGGTAAACAAATGACATCCGAATAAGAAAATTGTTGGTTGTATTGTAATGAATGTGACGATTTTCCTATGGTTATTAAGGACAGGGTTAAGAAACAAAGCTCACTATTTACAATGAGGACATCGATTTTTTGCTAAAATTACACAAGTTAAAGCTTAAACTTGAACTATAAACATCAGGATATTTGGGGGGGGGGGGGGGGGGGGGGGGTTTGTTTTGTTTTTTGTTTTTTTTTGGGGGGGGGGGTTGGGGTTTTTTTTTTTTGGGGGGGGGGGTTTGTTTGGTTTTTTTATTGTTTGTTTGGTTTTTTTTTGGGGGGGGGGGGTGGTTTGTTTTGTTTTTAAGGGTTTTACGGCGCTTGTGACACATTTAGATCATATCAGCGCCACCCCAGATCAGGATCTTTCCGACAAAAACCGTTTTGAGACATTTTGTCACATTTGAATCACAAGCCAACTCACAAATTACTCACAACCTTACATTGTTCACGGTAATGATTTTTTTGTTTATTATGAAAATGTTACTACAAGGAATTTGGATCTCATTGAAACCTGATGTGATAATGTTTTGTTTCGTTTTGTTTTGTTTTGGATTTTTTTGTCGTTTTTTTTTGTTTTCGTTTTTTCTTTGTTTTTTGTTGTTGTTTTTGTTTTGTTTTTCTTTGGTTTTTCCTTTTTGTTTTTGTTTTTTTTTTAATATGTTGGATTTGCTTGTTTCTTTGGGGTTTTTTGTTTGTTTTTTGATGTTTTTTTTTTTTTTTGTTGCTTTTTTTGCTGAGGGAGGGGTGTGTTTGTTTTATTTTGTTTTTGTTTTTCATTTCACTTCATTTTAAATTGTATTACAAGATAATGTTTTGTGCTAATATCAATCTCTGCTTGACATGCATATATATGTTCCAAAAAGAAAATACAGTATTAACTTTCATTTCACAATCTTATAACTGTAATACAGGGTGATCCAAATATCTTGGCACATCTCGAAGGTAATTTAGGAAACAAAAGCTAATTATTCTGAAAGCTTGCAATTTTATTTTTTTGTTATATTGAATGTTTAAAGATGTTTAATGAATATACCGTTTGGACACAACACATCAAGCAATAAATATTCTATTTTTTTCCACACGCATTCCAGTATTTTGTTGTGGATGTTTGCAGCAACTTCCGTTATTCGGACCTTCAGTTCATCCACGTACATTGGAAATGGATGAGACATATCCATTATGTCGTGAAGATGCCATACCATCTCAAAATGGAATTTCTTTCTGGTGTCTCTTTTCGGAATTTTGTGCTGAATGCATATTGAACAAGTGGTCATGATTCAGATTTTGCATTTTAAGGAAGCAAAAACACCTGTTAGTGGTACAAAAATATATTTAAAAACAGGACAACTAAAACAATATAACGAATTAATGCTAAGAATGGTAAGAGTTCCACATAAGTGCTTACCGACGTATATTTAGTTACAAGTCTATTAACCCAAATTGTAATTGTCTCATTGTTGTAATGGGAATACTCTCAAACCAAAGCATAATATTGTCCATTACAACAATGTTGAATCAACCCCATCATTGCTTTCAGATTTCAGACCTGCAAATAAGTTCACGGAGGTACCTACCAATTTTAGTTCAGCACGTACAGAAGACTAAAATGTCTCCAAAAGGTGTCTGGACCACTCTGTACAATGTTTATCAATATGAAATTTGATATGTGAACGAATAAACTTATGATTGATTTTATGTTTTGTTCATAAGTTATTTGTCTGCTTCTCAATTATATTTAGGGATGTTGGCTTTGACCACTTTCATCGAGCGCTATTTAAAAGCTCAATTTTTTAATTAAAAAAAGAAATTAAATTGCCGTTAGTAAGATGCGTGGAAGTAGGCCCGCCTCAGAATCTGTATGTAATGGTTATAGTTCTATCTTGCCTTACTACTTCTATGTGGTACGACATTCGTCTTCAGACCAGTGGGTCCCTGGTTCGAGTCCTTGTGTGGGCGGCATAAAACTGAGTCCTTGAAGAAGGATCCAAACTCAAATTCTCTCATAGTAATCAGGTGTAAATCAGTACCTGGGCGGTTACAGAGGCATCTTTGTCGAAAGAAAATTGTATTGTGTCACGTCCTAGAGTATTCCTGTTGACTAGGAAAACCCCGTTGACCGATTTTAGAGAATTTAGGGGATATTGCCCTATAAAAAATATCGAATTCTTATTATTTTGGGGCGCTTTTTAACTGATTTATCTATCAACAAAACAGCTGTCAGTATCGAATATGATTTGTCTCAAAAGACGTCTCTGCTCTTATTAAATCTTCTGCATAGAACTTAAACTATACAGGTATCACGCATCAAGGAGAGGAAACCCCTTTTGATGCCTTTTGGGGATATAAAGTTCAAGTAGTTGAGTCCATTTTGGGGCAAGCTTTGGAATTATGTTAGGTCTTCCG
>NC_088363.1:90800444-90809984 GCF_034508935.2 Berghia stephanieae
CTGGAAATGTTAAAAAAACCAACACGGCCAGGTTCCGGAAAGCTGCCATTTTTCGTCGGGTTACTGTATCACCCAAATTTTGGTTTGCTTGCTTTTTTAATGTCTTGTCAATAAATTTTTGGGGAAAACTGGCCTGGTGAAAAAAGGGGCCCCAAAAAGGGCCCCGTTGGGCCCCTGAAATATGTAAAACAATTCATTTTTGATTTTTGGGAAACATGATGATAGATAAAAATTTTTAACTTTTTGTTTTATTTAAAACAAAAAATAATAAAAAAAAACCCAAAGCTAGAGCTTTTTATATAGCGCAAGTCCACTAATCGGCTAAAAACCCTCTTTAAAAAGGGGTCCATGGGCTAACAACAACGTTTAAAAACATATAGGACGAAAAAGACGCCATTTAAGACTTTTTCCCCAATTTTCTTTGGATAGAGCCAACCTTAACGGCTAGGTACTCTTTTAAAAACCGAAAACTGGGGAGTGGGTGTGATAAAGACCTTTTTTTCCCAAAAACTCAAAATATGCGCCGTTCGGGACTCGAACGCAAAATCTTCCGTCAAAACACTAGCCACATGGCCCAAGACAAACAAACATTGGTGATTCAAATTTTAATTCTGTTTTAATCCTAACGCTCATTTTTTAAACCCCTCCCCCCCTAATGGCCGACAAAAAATTTGCAATTATTAAACAGTAGCCAGTTTTTTCCCGTTTCTAAATTTTTGGGCCCCGACGCTATTAATCTAACTACTTTGGGGTATTTCCCCCCAGATCAAATTTTACCTATTTAAAAACCCCCAAAAAAGGGGTCAATATCGGCCTTTTACACGTGGAGAGTTATTTTTAAAATCTGAGCAAAAAGGAATGAAAAAAAAATATTATTGAAACCCCATAACTTTTTTAAAACATTGCAATTCAAATTTCATAAAGATGAATTAATTTTTCAGTTTATTTACTATGCGTCAAGCGAGGCCCAAAACCGGGCCCTTCCGATCAAAAAACGAGTGTCATCCCACAAGCCCGCATACGCACCACCAAAAATCAAATAAGAAAACCTTGATATTGACCAGGAGTTTTGTGTGTCTTAAGTTAATTATACAGCCAAGGCCCAAAGACAAACTATCTTACTCCCCAAAACGCAACTGATTTTTAGGTTGGTAACCAAATTGTTATTGGCCCATTTTTGTAAGGGAAAATACTCACAAACCCAATGAAAAATAGTGTCCATTAGAAAAATGTTAATTCAACCCCTTTATTAAAAACATTTGGTTATCAAATTACAAAATGACATGTTGCCCCGGACACATTTTTTTTCCAAGTAGCTAGTAAAAAAAAAACCTTCGAAAGTAATCTAGAGAAAAACTTTAAACCTTAAAAGTTTTTAAAGATCGGGCACTTTTTAAAAAGAAAATTCATTTTTTTCTATACCCACGTCTTAAAGACGTCAAACTTTTCATTTTTTCTAGTTGTAGAGAATTTTTATCTTCGCAAAAAAAACTAATTCAAACTGAATTGTTCTTGATGTTGTGAGTCTGCCCCCGATAATAAAAAAAAAAACCCCTTGAGGTTTTATGTACACAAGTCCACAAAAAAGGCTCAAGTTTTTTGGGGCCCCTCCCCACAGCAACACTTACAGTGGCCAAACATGACCCCGTTACGCGATATTACAACAAAGAAATTTTAAACGGAAAGGTTTTCATTTTAACCTGATTGGTGAGAAAAGTGAAAAATACCCTTTTTCCGATGATCACTAGCCCCCAGAGGGGGGACTGAACTTGGACCTTCCCACCAAAAAACGGTACCCAAGATTTTTCACATATCACTGTAAAAACACTTTTGCGCTTTATTAGGAGACATTGACTTAAAAAATAAAAAAAACACTTCCACAATCATGACGTGGGGGTCATTTCCGATGATGAAAATCCCGTATTTTTACATAAAATTTAAACTTTTCTGCTTTCAAAGTGTTTTTTACACCAAAAATGAAGTTGACATTCTAAACTATAAAGTCAAATAAATTTTTAAAAAGAAAAGTCGTCTTTTAACCCACCCCTTCCCCAATGTGAAAAAATCGCTTTACTTTCCGATTAAAACCAATTTTCTTACTTTTCTTATGTACATTACAAATTTGAATAAATATTTTTTGTGACACTCCCCGAACTTATGTTATGTTGTAGAAGTCGTTTTGTGAAAAAAATGAATTAATCATGTTTCTTCCTTTTAGAGTTCTAGAGTTTAAAAAAATTTTGATTTTTTTTGTCTTTGAGTTTTGGGGGAAAACCCGGGAAAAATTTGGGAGGGGGATTAAAATCGCTTCTCCTGTGTAAAATTTTGTTTTACCCAGATACAATTAACATGAAAGTTTCATCTTATTAAAAAAAATTGAATCCAAACAACTACTTTTTAAAAATATGCAAATTGTGTTACCAAAAAAATGCGGAGATTTCATGAGTTTTGACTTTGACAAAAATTATTGGGAGAATGTTAAACCAAATTTAACTTTCTTTTGTCCCCAGTGGGGTCTTGTAGCCCGGAATGTTAATAAAAGGCGCCCGGGGGCCCCGGGGGGATATCAAAAACATCAAACAACAAATCTATCACATAAAAAACTACATAAAATTGTTTTAAAGTAAATATATTGAAAATGTTTAAAAAATTTGGGCGACATTAACGGTGATCTGGACAAAAAGGGGGTAAGAGGTGAAAACATATAGATTTGTTTTAAATCTTTTGCCTTTTTATTCGTGTCCCCTTTTTCAGCTTCCCGGGTCGTTGAATCTTATGAATTTTTTAACAAGATAATGGGAAAAAACGGCGGGATTTTTCAAAATTTTAAAATAAGTGAATATTGGGGCCCTTTTTTCTATTTAAATTTTGCACAAACCCCCTTTTTTTTAGCATCGAATACACCAAAAACATAAAAAAATAAATCAGATTTATATATTATTAGAATGATTTTGTGTAGTTATCTGAAAAATAAGGCTATTTTCATATTTACAAACATTTTAATATGCTCAGGAGGCCCCATAAATTAATATAAATTCATTTAGTTATCTGTAAAAAAAGCTAGTTCATATTACTATTTTTTAAAAGCCAGGGGTACCATATTTTTAAAATCTTTAGTTATCTGTAAATAAGGTTATGTTCTACTTACTACTATTTAATTGCTCAGAGGTACCTATTTTTAGATTGTTTTCATTTAGTTATTGTAAATGGGGCCAGTTTATACTTACAATACTTTAATATGCTCAGGGGTACTAGTCCCCGGGTTTTGGGACCGAACATGAATCTCAAGACTCCCATAATCAATGGACGATGGGGAAATAAAATCATGCGTCTGTTTCTCCCTTTGGGATGGAAAATAAATTCTTTCCTGAATGAGGGGGAAAACTGTAGTTTCACCCTTTCCCCCTTTGGTTTTCCTCTCTTGGGAAAAATTTAAAAAAGTCCTCCCAAGGGTAAAGAATAGTTAAAAATACAAAAGAAAAGGGGCATAACTTTATGTATATCAGGGTGCATGGGAGTTTTATGCTTACGGCGAAAAAGAGGAGGAGGATAACCCTGGCGATTGGTCTTGTGGTATGCCCCCTCGCTTTCGGATCGGAAGGTCCTGGGTTCGGCCCCCGTTTGACGCTATTGATCCCTTTGGGGAAGGCCTTTTCTCACATTCTCTAACCGTATCAGGGGTAAAATGAAAAACCTGGCAGTTTAAAAACATTGATCTGTCCCCCCAAAAAATTGTTTATCACCTAAGGGGTTAGCTCGGCCCACATGTATGTGTTGCCGTTTGGGTAGGTTTCCCTTTTAAAACGCTTTGAGCTCGATTAGGGATATTTGGGTATTTAAAAATCACTTTTTTTTTTATTGACGACCCGCTTTTTTTCGCTAGAAAAAAAACCACCACTTGAAACCGAATACAGTTCTCAAGGGAGTATCCTGTCCCTCGGGGAGGGTTTTACATTCCCGAGAGTTTTAAACCCTGTTTTTTACATCCAAAAGTGTCCCCCCTTCAGTGGGGGAAAATTTTATTTGAATCAGAAGGCCAATTATTTTAAAAATAATTTCATTTGTATTAAATCCTCAATCCCCAGCATTTTTTTAGACTTTTTAAAATTTGGAAAAAAAAAGTATAAAAAAAAGAGTTTAATAGTTGTTTTATTTAAAAAATACCCTTAAAAATGCAAAACTAAAAAAACATTTTTGCTTTGATACTCCCCCTTAAAAAATTTGTCCAGAAAAAAATGTAAAAATAGGAAAGGGGGGAAAAGTAACCCGGGTTAACAGGTGCGTGGGTTTGGGTTTAGTAATAAATGGTTGCCTTAAAAACACGGTATCTAATTTTGTTCACGAAAAAAATTAAGTAAATTTTTGGAATTTATTTTATTAAACAACCAAAAATAAGCTTTTCCAAATCTTGAACACATGCGTGAGGCGCTCTGACCCTTTTTATTTAATTTGAAATGATCATTACGAGATGATGATGATGATGATGATGATGATGATTTAATGATAATAAGTTGATATCAGAATGAGATTTGAGGATGTGAGGGTAATAATAATAACTTAAAACAATATATGATAAAGATGATGATGAGATGATGATGATATGATGATAAAATTAATAATAATAATAATAATAAAAATAATAATAATATAATAATAATAATAATAATAATAAAATGTAATAATTATAATGATAATTAGAATAATGAATGATGTGATGATGAATGATATGATGATGATAATAATGAAATAATGAAAAATAATAAAATAATAATAAAAATGAAAAAATAATATTTAAAAATATTATTTTTAAATATTATTTATTATTATTATTATTATTTTTATTATTTTATTTTATTTATTATTATTTTTTTTTATTATTATTATTATTATTTTTTATTATTTTATTATTATTATTATTTTTATATTTTATTATTTTTTTATTTATTTTTATTATTATTATTTTTTCTTATTATCTTTTTAAATTATTGTAATATTATAAAGGTGAAACAAGACATTGGGAGTGAGCTGTTCGGGAAAGGAAACAGATCCTTTACAAAGACTATTTGGTCCTGTTGTATTTTTTAATCCCCCCCATTGCAAACCCGATAAGGTTCATAAAGCAGCGTTCTTGGGGGTGTGTCATTATTTTTGGGCCTTTGGGTCTTTTAAAACTTCCCCCTCCCAGTCCCCCTTCCCACCCCAAAATATATCAAAAATTTTGGGAACACGACGACAAAAAAATGGTTTCATAACGGTAAGCTGCGGGAAGGAAAAAACAAGAAATGATATTTATTAAAGCAGGGCACGTTTAAATAATTTGTAAGTCGTTATTAAAACAATTAAAAAAAAAAAATATTTTGTATTTTTTTATTTTAATTTTAAATTTTTTTAGTACTTTTTTAATTTATTTGATTAGTTTTTTAAAGGTAATATCCCTTTTTTTATTGTTGTTTGTATAAGAGAAAGGGAACCAAATGGCAAAGTGACAAAACTTTTTGAAGGGGTTTAAAAAAAAAAAAAAAAAAAAAGAAAACTTTAAACGATTGTTCATCTTTTATATTATGAAAGTGACAAGTTTTAGAGCAGGGACTGCTTTAAGGAAATTTTTTATTTAGGTTATTGAATATCAATCCTTGCGAAGTTGATTTCTTACATCACCGTTAAAACCCCTCCATACCAATAAGGAAAACGTACATTCGTTCGTTACCAAAAACTTTTTTTTTTCAATTCTTTTGAATAAAAATTTAAAAAAAATAAAAGTGTGTTGTAGAGATGCTTTGCTAAAAAAAATTTTTTATCGCAAAAACTTACTGTATTGTGTTTGAGTGATCAAAATATATTTTTGTGTAGTTGGGGTTTAATTTTTGGGGGGAAAATCCTGAAATGGTCTGGTAAGGGAAGGTTAATTTGTGAACGAAAGTGTTATGGCAAAGCCAAATTTCTTTTCGCGTTTTTGTAAACTAAAAACAATAAAACCCCATTTTTCATTTCAAGTAGTATGAATAAGTAATAGAATAATAAATATCCCATCAAGGAAAAAATTTTATAACGTTATTTTAAAATTAAGAAAGTATCATTTTAGCTCAAACTTACAGTACTAAAGATTTTTCCCTTTGTTCTTAACGCTTTACTATACTGTTTTTCTTTTTCTCTTCTTTTCTTCTTTTCTTCTTTTTCTTCTTCTTTTTTTCTTTCTTCTTTTCTTCTTTTCCTTCTTCTTCTTCTTTTCTTTCCTTTTTCTTCTTTTTCTTTTCTTTTTTCTTCTTCTTTTTCTTCTTCTTCTTTCTTCTTCTTCTTCTTCTTTTCTTCTTCTTTTTTCTACCCTTCTTTTTTCTTCTTTCTTCTTCTTCTTTCTTCTTTTTTTCTTTTCTTCTTTTCTTCTTCTTTTTTTCTTTTTTTTCTTCTTTCTTCTTCTTCTTCTTTTTCTTCTTCTTTTCTTTTCTCACATTCTCTCACCCAAGTGTAAAATGGGTACATGGCAGTTAACAGCTCTTAAACTTTTTTCCCCGTTATATTTTTATTATTATTATTATTATTATTATTATATTAAAATTATTATTATTATTATTTTTTTTATTATTATTTTATTATTATTATTATTATTAATTTTTTAGGTTTTATTATTATTTTTATTTTTTATATTTTTTATTATTTTTTATTATTATTTTTTTATTATTATATGATGATGATGTAATAATACAATTAAAAGGGGAACTAATCCTGTTGGCCCCAGTGCATCCCAAATCCTGACCTTTTTAATGGAAACCCATTGAGAACCCACGTTGAAACGGTCTCGGGGACTTTTACAAAGTATACTGCCTCGCCATTGGCGCTAAAAAAAGTATGAAACTTGTCTGATACATATCTAGTATTAAAAGTAGAAGTAGATTTTTTAAAAGGAATAATAAATATTTTCCTTTTTTAAATCACGTTTAACAAATTGATCTTTAATTTTTGGGCACAATTTGGGAAATAGCAGAAAAGTTTGAAATTTCAATCGTCTGGAATTTTTTAGTAACACCTGTCTATACTATTTTTGGCAGTGTTTTATATTAAAACTAAAGTCAAGGCCCTGTCCCTTCAGCGATTTGAGATAACTGCGAATCTTCCAAATTGAAATAAAAACCCTAGAAAAAAGCAATAAACAAATAAATACACATGAAAAAAATTAAGAAACAATCACCCCCCCCCCCCACAAAAAAACACAAAAACAAACGACAAACAAAAATAACCAGACTAAAACAAAGAAAGAACAATAAAAGACCAAAAAACTGAGATAAAAAAATAATAAAACAACAAAAAATAATAAAAAAAACAACACAAATAATACAAAAACGTCAAAAGAACCAAAAAAAAAAAAAAATGAAAAAAAAAAAAAATAACAATAAACAAAAAAGAACGAAACCCCCCCTCATAAAAACAAACAAAAAAACAACAATCAGGTTGTTATTTCAAGCTTTTTTCAACACAGATGATGTTAAAAAGGTGGAATCTTCATTTTGATTCTGGTATTCAAGAAGACCTGATCCTTATTTTTATTTTGGAAATTGAAAAAAAACCCAACGAAACAATACAGCTCCTGAAACTCCAAAAGGATTCGAATCCAAGTTATTATTATTCATAGATGAATAACTCTGATCTTGCCAACGGGCTTACCAAATAAAACTTTATAAAAGTTTAAAAATTCAACACACCCTACTTCAATGTCCGTCCACAACCAGCTTTCTGGGAAATGAGTCCACAACCGTCCAAACCGGAAGAAAGAAGACTCTTCCACCAATCCGTCAATTTTGCCTCCTGATGTTGGGGTATTGTTTTGGGGCGTTTTGGGAAAAATTTTTTTTCATCTTATACAGAAAAAAAATAATTAGTATAAAAATTGTTGATTTCTTGTCATAAAACATTTCAGCATACCAAAACAAGGGAAAAGAAAACTGCAAAGCAAAACTATGGGCATTAAACAAGACATCGTCGATCTGATTATTTAGCAAGTTATTTATGTTTTCATCGGCTGAAGGAAGTTTTTTGAGCCCGAAACGTTCCGGTTTGGTATTTTGTTCTTTTTTTTTTTTTAAAGCTGTTGTATTCATTTTGTTCATTACTTTTTAAATGCCGGTTTGTAAATTTTGAAAGCCATTTTCTAAAAACATTTTCTACAGATTGTCTACTTCAATAAATGACCATGCACAACTCAAAGAATATTTTTTTTATCATGAAATAAACGGTTAAATGTAGGGAATTTTACACTCTTTCTCAAAAAACCCATAACTCATTTTTTTACAAAACGGGATAAAGGGACCGTTCTTTAGAGCGCTTCATATATGTGTCAGTGCATGACGTAATCAGTCGGAAGGTGAAACTTTGGATTTGTATTTTCTGAAAGAATATGTTCCCCAGAGCTTTTTAAATCTTTATTTGAAGTTAAATGGGGTGATTTTCATGAAGTTATGGTCAGAGTATGGGAAACGTATCCAGCAGTTTTCCTAAAAGTTCATACTTTTTCAACTTGACTAGTTTGTAAAAAATATTTAAAAAGTGAAATTTGTCTTTGATGTTTCCCAAAGATGTTTAAAAAAGGGTTTATTTAATCATTTATGACAAGAACTCATTTTTGATAAAAATGACCTTCTAACTAAACTTGGTAATATCTCAGTTCAAACATTTTCACCATCTGACTGATTATGTCATTCACTGTATTTTATCATAAAATATCAAATGTCAATTGAGAGAAATGGAATATTCTTCCCATCGAGTAAAACTTACACGGAGAAAGGTATCTATAGAATCGATGGATCCGTCATAACAATAAGTCCTGAAAACCCCGTTGTATTGAAAATGAAAGAATATTAAATCACCCTTTCCTTCACCTCCATTCACGAGAAAAACAATCTGTTTGATAGAACAACAGGGAAATTTTTAAAATTTCAGGAAAAGGGAATGATTATGTCGTTTGCAGTTTTGATGCGTGATTTTAAGTAAATTAAAACTCATTCGAGAAGGGGTCGTATTCAAGTGAAGGGTTATATCCAAACGCCTTTTTGCATTATAAAGAAAAAATTTAAAAGGAAAAGAAAAAAAGGAGGATTTATCTACCCATTAAAAAAATTAAGTTCTGAAAGGACGATACTTTGACAATAAAATTTGTGACAATTCTCTTTTTTTTTGGGGGCTTTCTACCTGCAAGATGTGTTTCGTTTATACGTTAAAAGTGATATTCCAATGCCAAACTACATACACGAGTATTCTTGTGTACAGATTATAGTTCTACAATGAATAATCTAGGAATGATATATTCTTTTCATGAATTCTTAGCAAATTATGCATAATGTAATAGAATTTCCAGAAAATAAAGAGAAAATTAAAAAAACAAAACAAACAAAAACTATTGACTTACCAGAACGTTTCATAAGCATCCTTGTCATGCTGGAGTTCAGCATAGTGTAGTACTTTGCTGTCGGGTCGAAGGATGTGAGTACCGCATGGGGTCAAATACATCCAAGCCGTAATACAACTGTCAAATAATGAAATGATTGACATTGT
>NC_088363.1:90810083-90827583 GCF_034508935.2 Berghia stephanieae
TTTGCTTAATATTACTTCAATCATTAAGTTTGCAAACAAAAGTAGATGTCCTACTGATGGACTTACCAAATGGATTTTTGGGTGTTTCGAAATTTGTGAGTACTTTTCGTGAAAAGAGTTACTTTGATCACTCTGTCCAGGGTAGTCAATGACTTGATCCCAATTAAAAGTAACAGATCGTTCCAATTTACTTTGAGAGACGACACATTTGATTTCCAAAAAAATATTCTGTAAAGATGAAGTACGTTGGAGTTGTACCAATAAGGTCGCGGGTTCAAACCCCCATCACCGCCGCGAAAATGTGTTATTCTCTATTGTCTTCTAGCACTTTTCTACTCACTTCATCTCTTGTTGTTATCAACATAAGTGCCTGCTCCACTCACTTTTTTGTTAGTAAACTAGTACTGGTGTTTTCAAATTAATCAGGTATCTTGCTGAGTTCCAAATAATCTCCTCAGTTTCATCAGCTCATGAGTAGAACATATCATCAGATTGCTAAGAAACACTTGAATCGTGATCTGAACCTATTTCTAAAGCACAACTGTCCATGAATCTTGAGTGGAACGCTTGCGAAAATGTGACCCCTCGTCTCAAAACGGTATTATGTCGGGATGGACCATATCCTAAAAAATTAAATTATAGTTAAACTGGTAAAAAATATGAAACGTTGGTATTTAGCACAGTAAAATGTGATATTCCTTCTTCTCTATAAAGCATATAAACTCAACTTAAGCATGATATTTCTGGCTACAAATTTCATCTTCAGCATCTTAATCATCCCGACTTAATACCGTTTTAAGACGAGGGGTCGCAAATAACGAAAATAACGTTTGAGAGCCGAATTAAGTATCATCATGCTTATAATCTAACAAGGAAATCACCATTATCGCTATACAAGAGAATTACAATGACAAAAACTGACATTTCTAAAGTCTTCAGATTATAAAAATATTATCATTTGCACTTTCTCTGAATATTTATAAACATAACAGTCTTTTGAGACGATGAGTCACACGTACACATGTATTAACAATGCAATCTGACAACATGTACAAAGGTATTAACAAAGCAATCTGACAACACGTACAAAGGTATTAACAAAGCAATCTGACAACATGTACAAAGGTATTAACAAAGCAACCTGACAACATGTACAAAGGTATTAACAAAGCAATCTGACAACATGTACAAAGGTATTAACAAAGCAATCTGACAACACGTACAAAGGTATTAACAAAGCAATCTGACAACATGTACAAAGGTATTAACAAAGCAATCTGACAACATGTACAAAGGTATTAACAAAGCAATCTGACAACACGTACAAAGGTATTAACAAAGCAATCTGACAACACGTACAAAGGTATTAACAAAGCAATCTGACAACACGTACAAAGGCATTAACTAAGCAATCTGACAACTCTTACTTAAGCGAAAAACAAGCATTTTATATCCCATGGCTCATTTTGCTAATTTCAAATGTCCCAATCCTCACGAGTTAATGGGATTTTACTGTAGTTTATTGTTACTCAATTCTGTTTACAATATCATTTGCCAGAAAATCATAAACAGTCTGAAGGGTCATACGTCGGTGTATTGACCTGTAGGTTATATTATAATTAAACATTTCTCATTAACTCTTGACTAAACCTCGCGACATTTATTTCTTAATGAATCAATGCAAACGTTAAAAAGAACATAATTCGGCCGATATTGGTTTTTGTACGGAATGCGACTGTTACTGTTATCGCCTTGCTGATGTGTTCGTAAAGTAATAGAGGGGAAGTAATGCACAAAGTGCTGACTGGCTCCACATTCGAAAAGGGATTGGCAGAGTTGTAAGTACTTTCGTTTGGTGAATGATTTCACAGGAGTTCGAGTTGATGTGGTGTGTATTGTGCAGACATTAAAGAACTCATGAAGCTTCAGTAGCGAAAAAATAAAGAGGAAAAGAAAAACAACGATGATAATTAATTGGTGTTTTTAGTTAGCCCTTTGTCAAAATACGAGCAACTTTATTTTAAAAGGTGAATATTATAATGAAGGGGAAAGATGAATGCCATCTTAAATTTCAGTATCTTTTGATTTTGGAAGGAACATCATATTTGCATTATGCATTGCATTGTGGGTAGATTGTGGCACATGTGTATATTACATAAACGTTTCTTGATAATTAATGTGAATTATAATTTATTCAATTCAAATAGTAAGTACGTTTGTTGAAAGATTTTAAGCCCTGACAATTGTTCTATTTATAGCTATATGCTCTTATATTATGAAATTTGCTCTTTCTTCCCAAAAATACATATTATATAAATTATCTCTGTCACGACCTTGGTGTAATTCAAAGACAATTTGTGTGACAAATAAGATTTAGATAATTATTTTGCCGATTAAAAATAAATGTGTTTTTTAGGTCAGGGGTGGTCACGGGTTGATAAAACGTTATGCTAATTCTTATTGAAACTCAATGGGGCCTGAACTTTTTAATAGATTATTTATTAAGACATTGTGTAAAAGTGACAATTTATTATTGCTGTGAAGTTATTATTTTTAGAATACGTTACTTGGATATTTCAGATTTCAATTTGTTTTTCATCCAATTGTTGGCGGGTTTGCCATTGGAGGATGGCACTGACCCCCCAAGCAATCAGTCTGTGGCATTCCGTCTACCAGGCAGTGCGGCTATGTGGTCTAGTGGTATGACACTCGCTTTTGGATCGGAAGGTCCTGGGTTCGAGCCTTGCTCGGCGCATAGTTGAGTCCTTGGAAAAGGCTCTTTACTCACTTTCTCTCACCATACTCAGGTGTAAAATGAGTACCTGGCCGTCAACAACGTCGTCTCTGTCCGAAAAAATTGTAATATCGCCTAACAGGCGTCATGTCCCGTCCTAAATGTTAAATGTTACTGTTGGCCAAGGACCCCTTGTAAAGCGCTTTGAGCCCTTTTAGTGGATATTGCGCTATATAAAGGCTCAATTTTAAAAAATATAAAAGCTCAATTAGGAAGTTGAGTTTGTTAGATCTGACGGATAGTGCTTTGCAAGAGACCAGCCTCCAATGCAAAGGATCGCAAACAAATACTATTCTCCATTTACTGCAAGATAAACAATTGTCAACTCTGGTCTTGAAAGACTGTTGTTGTTTGTCATTAAGGCATTGGTTATCTCTCGTAAAATCTGTTACTCTAATTCGACAGAGACGTTGGGATTTGATTTTAACTCTCTCCTTACCAGCCATTTTCAGGATTGTCCCCAAAACTTCACACCCAACTAACACAAAACAATATTTTTTATCACTCAAACACAATAGCAGTAAGTTCTTTCGATACATTAGTCTCTTTAGCAAAACATGCTATACAACATACTGTTCATTTTCTTAAAATTTTATGATGTACAAGAGAAATTTGAATGAGAAAAACGTTGGTTGTATCGTAACGAATATGACGATTTTCCTATAGTTGGTATGGAGAGGGTTAACATAATTAGCCCAGAGTTTTGATTACTATACCTATGTTGTTTTCTTGTTGTTGATTTCTTTTCTTTTTTTTTTTTTTCGTTGTTTTTGTTTGTTTTTGGGTTTTTTTTTTTTTTTTTTTTTTTTTGGTGCCATCCGGTAATGCCAGCTTGCACTTATTATAATAAATTTTAAAACTTGTATTGGTGACCAACAAAAATGTATACAAAGTTGGGATACATAGTTAATGGGTATAATTTATCTTGACATACTGTCGAACATTTTGTGTTGCTTAGAGAATAGTGCAATTGCAACAACGAAACCATAGCAATTTGTGTTATCCGATTTATAAATAAGGATACGTTGGTTATAACAATCGAATAGATTATTGAAGGTTATATGTAAATACTTGCGTGCACATATTAGCAGGTCTGCTGACTGAATGCACTTCCTTACTTACTTGATTTAAAATTGATGTAATAGAAAAAACGATGCATTGGTGTGAGAGTATTTGTAAAATTAATCTGAATGCCCAATCAATAAATTGATATTAATAATAATAATAATAATAATAATAATAATAATAATAATAATAATAATAATAATAATAATAATAATAATAATAATAATAATATAATAATAATACTAAGAATAATAATAATAATAATAATAATAATAATATAATAATAATATTATTATTATTATTATTATTATTATTATTATATTATTATTATTATTGTTATTATTTTACTATTATTATGATTAGATTATTAATATTATCATTATAATAATAATAATAATAATAATTATTATTATTATTATTATTATTATTATTATTATTATATTATTATTATTATTATTATATTGTATTTTATTATTATTATTATTATTTTTATTATTATTATTATTATTATTATTATTATTATTATTATTATTTTATTATTATTATTATTATTATTATTTATTATTTATTGTAATTTTAATTACTATTATTATTATTATTATTATTATTATTATTATTATTATTATTATTATTATTATTATTATTATTGTTGTTATTATTAGTAGTTTTTTGGGACATTTTCAGCTAAACATTTTCTGACAAGGAATATTCTTTTGATTTTAAAACTCAGAGATTTGTAGACATTATTTACATGGAATGGCATGGATAGATTTTCATCGAAGATGACCCCCAGATTCCTAACCTGCTTAGACATGTGCAAGATAGATCATCATGAAATATTGTGCCATGCCTACACTTACATTTTTAATGAATCTCACCAGTTACCGTGGTGTGCTGCAGTTCACTCCCCTTAATCGCATATCGGTTAATCGTACACTCCGCTTATGCGCTAAACATTCCCAAAAAACGTATTTTTTTCTATATAATCACTCCTCTTAATCGCAAACCATCTCTGCTTAATCGCTACACATTGATTGCAGTGACAACCAACAGCCATAGCATATCTTTGATGCTGTTTCCGTTCCACACAACTTTTCGGCCAAAACATTCGGGCACTTCTTTACAATGGACAACAAAATACCCATCAGCAGTGAACTGACATCTCAGGAGCTACTGAGCTCCATTCATCCACACAAAAGACAACGCCTAAATAATGAAGATGAGGATGAGTCATCGGAATGTGACAAACCACCCCTGACAAACACTGAAAAACTTGACATGGTGGACAAATCTAAGAAGAGCGCTTGACAGATGATCTACATTGGCGGGATTGGAGACAAGGGTTTATAAAAAGTTTGCACAGAATAGAAAGTAATCAACGCCTCACGATTATTATTCTTATAAACAATAATGTCACATTTTGTTGTTGGTAAAACATGTAAAAGAAAAGAAAAACAAAAGAATAAATAAAACAAAAACAAAAAGAAAAATATAGAAAATAAACAACTAACCAAAATCAAAACAAAACAAAATCAAATAAATGAATGAATAAATAAATAAATAAATAAATAAAAATTAAGAAACAAACATTCTAATGAGGTTATGTCTTGACTATGACGGTCCCAAGTCCGTAGAGAACCCAGAATGGAAGGTTCTACACGAATTTGACATGGAAGCTGGGGCTTAGATGCTATTATTAGCTTCTCCTCTTAATCGCACACTCCGCTTTAAGGATGCACTAAGCCGAGCCGAACTCCCAAGGATGTGCGATCAAGAGGAGTCGACTGTATTTGTAACTAAGTGTATAACTTTGTTCAATTTTCTATGAGTGTGAACCAGCTATTTTCAGAATTTTCCCCAAATTTTCACATCCACCCACCACAAAAATAGTTTTTTTCTTACTCGAACAGAAGAGCAACAACTACATTATATGCATAATATTGATCAGCAAAATGAACTCTACAGCACTGTGTCACGTTTTATGGCTATGAATAACATTTTGTAATTTACAAAAGAAATCTGAATGATAAAAATGCTGGTTGGATAGTAACGAATGTGAAGATGTTCCTATGGTTGGTAAGGAGAGGGTTAAATAATCCGACAACGCTTACATCGGGCAACTACAATGATAAAAGCAACGATATTGATATCTACCCTTTATCCATATCGCACTTTTAAACTCACCCTTTGAAGAAAACTAAGACCGTTACAATTCATGGGTCGATTATTGCATGCCAAAAGAAACTGATCGGTACAATGTTTGTTTTGTGTGTATGTATTAACAATTCTTTACGAAATATTTTCCTAATATATAGATTAATTTTGAATCAAAACGAGGGAAAATGTATATAACAAAGAGCCTCGTTTGTTTGTTCATTAGACAAAAGGAGTTAATACCGAGTTGACACAATAACCAGCTGATCCGCCCATGGAATATGTCGGGTTTTTTTGACTATCTAGTGATATGATATCTATGGGCTGTCTCGATAATGGTCTCGAACTCATTGTGTTACAGTGCACGCGAAGGAACACCAAAAAATAAGCTACAGAATAAATTCAATCTCGCTTTTATGTCCAAACGCCATTGAACTCTTTATCCCTTTCAAGGAATGGGTTATGCACGAGTTTTGTAATTTGAATGACCATCAAATTCTCCGTTGCAAGGAATGGGTTATGCACGAGTTTTGTAATTTGAATGATCATCAAATTCTCCGTTGCAAGGAATGGGTTATGCACGAGTTTTGTAATTTGAATGATCATCAAATTCTCCGTTGCAGGAATGGGTTATGCACGAGTTTGTAATTTGAATGATCATCAAATTCTCCGTTGCAAGGAATGGGTTATGCACGAGTTTTGTAATTTGAATGATCATCAAATTCTCCGTTGCAAGGAATGGGTTATGCACGAGTTTTGTAATTTGAATGATCATCAAATTCTCCGTTGCAAGGAATGGGTTATGCACGAGTTTTGTAATTTGAATGGTCATCAAATTCTCTCTCGAATACGCCCCCGTGTCTTGAAAAGAAATGTCAATGCGTTCCATTTTGAGGATGTCAAGCTGTGGCAATGTAAATATTTTGTCTGCTATTGCTGTAACGATTACATTTTAGCTGATGATTAAGAATTGTTTGATGTAATGGAATATCACCTGAAGTAATATCACAAGACATTTTGAAAAAAGCAATATGAAAGGAGAAAATATGTTTTTATTTTATATTTTATATTTTACCATCTACAGCCTTTTACGGCTTAATTTAATAATTCATTTTGTATTAACAATCAACGTAAACACAGTATAACAAATGAAGTATGATGTCAGTTATTCATCGAGTCTAAATACTCTCTCGATTCGGAAAGTAGTCGATACGCATTTAAAATCGACCTCACATGACATTTTTATTATGAAAAATGGCGTAAAACTAGTTTTTGATGTTGTAAACTCTTCGTGATAGTTTATTCTTTAATGGACCGTCACCAAATCACTTAGACAATTTAGAGTAAAATCGAGATCAGTACAAAAACAGGCCATATTGGACAATTGAGCTGTCGTGCTACTTTACTTAAATCACCTGCTTTAGGGTGCCCGATCACAGGACTATGTGATTCTAAATTAGATTTGGCATTGTCAATTAAAGTAAGAATAAATAAAGTAAGTGTATTTTTCAGTTGAAAGGAGCCAAGAAATCAGCAGATGTAAAGTTGTTCTTTTTTCTCTTCAAACTTCTAGTAAACAGTGAGTTGCAAAAATGTTATAACAACACATGCCTTTCATGGTCAACAAAATTGAGGTAAAAACGATAATCTTGAAGATAATACTAAAATATTCATAACATCAAAAAGTACTTAGTTGAAGAACATTATGTGACGTATCAAAATGCACACATGAGGACATTGTTAAAAGTGTATCTATACTTTTTCTGATCGCGATTATATAACTCTACTTATGTGGCAGTGTTCAGAACCCATTCAAATAAAATACAGTTTGGATTAAGCTCAGAAATAATCAAATTCGGATATGATATTATTAAGTAACTCAAATACAAAGTTAGAGTCGACTTCAATCGAGGTGACGTCTGTTACTGTTTGTAATCGGCAAGCCAAATCATCGAATAATCGTTACTAACAACACCAAAGAGGCAATATTAAATTACCCCGAGTCAATAACTAATCAATTGTGCTGTGTAAATAAAACACCGAGCACCAATGCGAATTGAAATACAAAGTATCTTACCTTTATTTAAACATCCTTCATAACATTTTATAACCCCTCAGGTCATCGAATTCGTGCATCTAACATCTAACCATCCACAAATTACGACCTCCCCCTGTGCTCAAATTCTTTTATATTGCTGTCGCCTCAGTATCATATGAAGGCATATTAGACAACCAATCAAATAAACAGGAACCGTCGAGTAATTTCTCCGAGTAAAATGATTGTAAAACATAATTTCGGGAATAATTAGATTGTGAGTTCAGTGCTTTAACATTTGATGAAATGACATAGATTCGATGATTACACAAGAGTAACATGTCTTAACATTAGATACAATAAGATTAAATCTATCCTTCCGTTAAGAAAATTGGAAATTGTAAAATACATGACTTATGCTATTGAGATAGAATCAACCAACAAACATGATATATAGAAAGAAAACAAGCAACAAGAAATAAGGAAAGGAAACAAAGATCTTCTGATAAGAACCTTTATCTCAGTTAAGATGAAATATTCTAATTTTTCCCTTTGTTAATTGATATGCAGACTTGCGCATTCGTTCTATAAATAAAATATAAAGTATATTGCTTTCCAAAATGAACTGTACATAAATTGCTCCATCAAATAAAACATGTCATTTTCCCAATTACTCAGATTAATCGATGGCATTTTGGAAAAAAGTTGTAATCATTGATTTGATACAAATCGTCTTAGACTTAGATTTGTTGCTAAACATCTCTTCTAAGGTGAAAGCTGGGGGAGGTGGGGGATTCAAATTAAAAATCTGAAGATATGAGATTTTTTAATGTGTAAGTTTGACGGTACGTACCGTTTTCCTATAATTACAACTTATGTGGCCAACTTCTGAATTTATTACAAGCTTACCTCCTTGTGTCCCATAGAGTTGATAAGAGGGGAAATATTTTTATTAGGGGATTGTATTCCAAGCATCTTTCAAAGTTCATTATTGTCCTGTGGACGATAATTCCTGGCGTCTAATTGTTGTCAATACCGTCTCAAAAGTATTTAATGGGGTTCATGTCGGGATATTTTTGCTGGTCAGAGATGAGGACATTGATAATTTGTACAGTTAGATATATTATCTATGTGAATCTGGAGGGGTGAAGTAGGACATTGTCATGCTTTACTAGGACGTCTTGGTGTTTCTGGAACAAGGTTATATATTACATATATATTTATATATATATAATCTGTTTGCTCAGGTCGTACAAGTAACTTTATTAAGACTACGAGAGTAGCCTAATTATGTATTTTAATGCAAATTCAACAATGTTACGGTAGTAAAAATAATATATCTGTACATGATAGCTCAAGAAGATTAAGCAATAATATTACAGACTTTCTGATTTCTTGATTCATATTTGAATCAAGGTCTTCTTTTTTTAAATTTAATTATTAATGTATATTGCAACCTATTAAATAACTAATCTATCAATTGAATCTTTAGATGATTTATTGGCAATTGCCTAAAAAAACTTTTTGAACTTTGAACATATACCTCTACTCTTCCACAACTTTAAACAAAAGGAAACAAGATTCCTTTGGCAGAATTTTTAGTACACAATAGATAAAATAGTAGATATTTTGAGTCACCTGGTCCTCCAGGTTGGGGGTTGTCGAAGGGTTAACACCCCTTCCGTAAAACTCCAACCGTTTCAGAAACGCAGACGGACAAATCAAATCCTTTTTTTTTTTAGCTTGGGCGACCGAAGAGTTTCTGCAATGCCCAGAATTTATGAAGGGAATTAAAGAAGCTGATATACAGAGAAGTGATAAGACATGGAACGAGATAAACAAAAGAAAGTTAGCTCAGGATAGAGAAGGATGGAAATTGTTTGTCTGTGGCATATACCCTGACCCAGGGTGAAAAAGGCAATGATGATGATGATGTGGTATGGTGGTATGACTATCGCCTCAGATCGGAAGTTCGAGGGTTCGAGATTCGCTCTGAGAGGCGCATAGTTGAGACCTTGAAAAATGCTTTATACTCGCATTCTCTCACAGTAATTAGGTGCAAACTGACAACCTGGTTTCTTAATAATGTTGTCTGTTGAAAAAGATTGTAATATCGCCAAATAGTCATGTCTCGTCCTACATGTTAAGTGTTTCTGTTGGATATCGACCCCTTGTAAAGCGCTTTGAACACGCTTAGTGGATATTGCCCTATATAATGCTCTAGTTTATTGTTGTTCTTGTTGCGTTTATTTTGTTTTGTTTTGTATTTTCTTTTTTAATTTAGACCAAGACTCAAAGCATTAATTTTTTTAAAAAACGTTAAAAAAATAACCAAGTTAATATTCAAGATGTACTTCATAAATAAAACTAATGTATTATTAACATAATGAATCAAAGGTAAGATGTGAGCACGTTGTCGTATTCTTGTGACTGTCTGTGTTGGGTTGTTACAACACTGATCTGTATAGTTACGACTTCTTTAAAAAAAAATTTTTTAAAAACAGCGAAAGATGTCTGCAAATCTTACCAAGACAGCAAAGACAAACATACCTCAGCTGCTATTGATGACTAATGTTATCGATATAATAAAGCATTTGAGACGGTCAATAATTTGGCAGGGCGAAAATTACACAAAAACAACAAAAAGAAACTCCAGTGCAAATGTTGCACTGATTTTAAATATAGATATGACTTCATTCGTCAGTGGCAATTTTTAAAGGAAATGTGTGTGTGTGTGTGGGGGGGGGGGTTAAATCATCTTTCCTCATAAAGAAAGATCGAGTCGCAAGATATATTTTTTAAATGACACGGAAATCAATAATTTTTAATAAAGTCAATAATTTTTTTTTACAATTTTTTTCGAGAACCACAAGAATGAAACTCTCAATATAATGTCCATGAATCCAGCTTTATGTTTGTAGACCTAAACAATAATTCGTAATGATTAATATTAAAGTGATGCCCGTTTTATTTATTATATCTAATGTCTTTGTGCATTAACAAATGGCCAATAGTTATATCAACAACTGAATTCAAATGTAATTATGTAAATAAGCAGTTATCCACCTGTGTACACGAGTTATTCTTATTTAGTATATGTATTTTTTATGTGACGAAGCGGACAATATAGTATAATCAGAAATCAATAAATCATTCTAATGAATATGAGAAAACAGATCACCCGGACAAGGTTATCATCTGAGTGAGCAAAATAATATTACCACCTATCGATTTAGACTCTTTATTTGGCCAATTATATTATATTGATATAGAGTAGGCTGCATAGAACAATTCAGACTCACACCAGCTGTCGAACAATCACATTGGGCTGTGAGACTCTCATCGCGGAGTTTTAAATTAGTCCGGAGTTCCAATTTGGAATACAAGTTGTTTTGCATTGTGCTACTAACCAATTCAAACTAAAAAGATACTTGAGATTTTATATATTATGGTGAAATAGCCACAAGATGTACTCAAAGCGTTATACAAGGGGTCACGAGACAAGAGCAACAGTAACATCAAACGAATCGACAGTGGCGGGTGGTTGGTGCAAGTAAAGAGAGTACTGGTTGAGCTTCCAGTCTGTTGGTTTTTTTTATTCCAATGGTCTAGGCAATGCCGGGTAAAAACAAGGTGTATTTTTGTTTTATTCCAGCCTTCGTCATAAAACACTCTATATTCACAGTATTGTCTAGAACGGCAAATTCAAATGTTTCTCACAGAGGCTCCGAAATAATCGTTCATAACTTCCATGACTTCACTATTTTCAAAAGACTCTCGATGCACTGAGTTACCTAAATGTTGTTTTTCTTTTCAAAGTTAATAAAGTTGATCTATTAAAGTCATACTATTCATTTGATTGATTGATTACAGTAAAACAAACAACAAAATGAAAGAAAATCCTTTTATCTAACCTTAGGGGGGAAAAAAGTTCAAGCGTCAGCAGCATTGTAACGCCGAAAAGTGAGCAATAGGAGATACATTTCTTTAAAATGATTTTTTTTAAAAGTCGACAGCGGGGCTTGAACCTGGGTCTCCGGGGTGGCAATGTAACGCCATGCCCACTTGGACACCTCGCGCATTTGTATAGAGAATACTATTCGATGCGTTGTTCTGTTGTTATATATATATATTGTTCTTTTTGCAATAACAGGCCTGTTCTGATTCTATCGCTTGGTATTCTGCTCTGCCGAGGACTTTCCTCACAATTGGAAGAATGAAAATTTCTCTCCATTTTCCGGATTGTTTTTCTTCATAACGAGCCGAGTAATCTTTTTCAGCATTGTGGAACTCTTTTTATCTTTCTGTCAAGACTTAGTCAGGAAGTTCTACTTTTTAGGACTGATTAATTCCACATTGACTTTAAGGAGCAGTGCTTGAGCGGGACTATGACGATAGTCTGAGACTATATCGGTAGTCTCTGACTAAAAGGCGTTGTAAGATATTCATGAAGCCGGACTACGCGAAGTCTAAGACTAAACGAGGGACTAAACGGGTGAAATTTACACCCGCGATTTAGCAGGTGTAAATATCGTAGTCTGGGACTAAATTTCAAAATCATAATATGTGCTATACGCTGGTGGGAGTAATTGTACTGCGATTAGAACAAGGCTACCCGACAGTTTTTGATTTTATTTTTATTTATGTATTTATTTATTTATTTATTATTTTTTTTTGGTTTTGTTTTATTTTATTTTATTTTCTCGAAGATTCAACAATCGCACATACACTCCTCATCTTGTCCATTCCAAACACTTTCCAGGTACACATATTGTTTCATAGTAACTTACTACTACTACTACTACTACTACTACTACTACTACTACTACTACTACTACTACTACTACTACTACTACTACTTTCACAATTATCACTACCACTACTACTACTACTACTATTACTACTACTACTACTACTACTACTACTACTACTACTACTACTACCACTACCACTACCACTACCACTACCACTACTACTACTACTACTACTACTACTACTACTACTACTACGACTTCTACTACTACTACTACTACTACTACTACTACTACTACTACTACTACTACTACTAGTATTACTACCACTACCATTAATACCACTACTACTACTACTACTACTACTACTACTACTACTACTACTACTACTACTACTACCACTAATACCACTACTACTACTACTACTACTAAACTACTACTACTACTACTACTACGACTACTATTACATTTCTATTATGTCTTTTATCGTCCATTATTTTCTAGAAATGTCACGTCTCTCACTGACCTCATCATTTCTATCACACCACGCTAACGATTTGTTCACACTCCAACCATCGTTGAGTACAGACGATGCAATTTATACTGCATTTCTTCTTATTTGTTTTCAACGTTTATTTGTTTATTGTTGTGCCGACGAAGGGTTTGTACCCGAAACGCCCATTGTATTTATTGTTTCCACCGATTCCTATCCATCTTCACTCTTTCGTTAGTATTTTCGGGACCCCATGCTTCAGGCAGTGCCCACCGCTCTCTACTTAGAACAATGCTCCACCGTTGATAAGAATCATTTAAGTGCCATCGTTATTTATATTTACTAAAACATTACACACACACACACACACACACACAAACACACACACATTCTCAAACAATTTTACACCCCTCAACTTGTCTCACACCATTTTTATTTGTGGGGCAAAAAAAACCCAAAACAACAACAACAACAAAGCGATCAAAACAAACACGAAGAAAAAATAGATATGATTTCTGTGCCACTTCGTATGACGCCTGCGCAGCTGGAAAAGTAACACATTTCTATGACGTTTTGTGATACGTTTCCAAGGAATCCCGAGTTAAAAATAGATTGACCTCTGTAGTCTGAGACTTCGCAAGCGTAGTCAGAGACTTGATAGTCAGGGACGAAGTCTGACTTCATGAATAGCTTACTTTCCTTAGTCTCTGACTTCCCAAAGTCTTAGACTACAAAGTCTCAGACTTTGCTATAGTCTGAGACTACCATAGTCCCGCTCCATGAATCAGATCCCTGGGCTCTGATTCATGGAGCGGGACTACGACGATAGTCTGAGACTATATCGGTAGTCTCTGACTAAAAGGCGTAGTAAGGTATTCATGAAGCCGGACTACGCGAAGTCTAAGACTAAACGAGGGACTAAACGGGTGAAATTTACACCCGCGATTTAGCAGGTGTAAATATCGTAGTCTGGGACTAAATTTCAAAAATCATAATATGTGCTATACGCTGGTGGGAGTAATTGTAATGAGATTAGAACAAGGCAACCCGACAGTTTTTGATTTTATTTTTATTTATTTATTTATTTTTATTTTTTTTGGTTTTGTTTTATTTTATTTAATTTTCTCGAAGATTCAACAATCGCACATACACTGCTCATCTTCTCCATTCCAAACACTTCCCAGGTACACATACTATTTCATAGTAACTTACTACTACTACTACTACTACTACTACTACTACTACTACTACTACTACTACTACTACTACTACTACTACTACTACTACATACTAATACAACAACTACTACTACTACTACTACTACTACTACTACTACTACGACTACTACTACTACTACTAACTACTACTACTACTACTACTACTACTACTACTACTACGACGACGACGACTACTATACTACTACTACTACTACTACTACTACTACTACTACTACTACTTTCACTATTATCACTACCACCACCACTACTACTACTACTACTACTACTACTACTACTACTACTACTACTACTACTACAACCACCACTACTACTACTATACTACTACTACTAACTACTACTACTACTACTACTACTACTTACTACTACTACTACTACTAACTACTACTACACTACTACTACTACTACTACTATCCTACTACACTACCACTAATACCACCACCACCACTACTACTACTACTACTACTACTACTACTACTACACTACTACTACTACTACTACTACTACTACTACTACTACTACTACTCCTACTACCACTACCACTAATACCACCACTACTACTACTACTACTACTACTACAAACTACTACTACTACTACTACTACTACTACCACCACCACCACCACCACCACTACTACTTACTACTACTATACTACTACTACTACTACTACTACTACTACTATACTACTACTACTACTACTACAACTACTACTACTACACTACTACTACTACTACTACTACTATTACTACACTACTACTACTACTACAACTATATACTACTACTACTACATACTTACTACTATCTATACTACTACTACTACACTATACTACTACATACTACTACTACTACTAACTACATACTATTACTACTACTACTACTACAACTACTAATACATTTTCTATTATGTCTTTTATCGTCCATTATTAGGCTATCTAGAAATTTCACGTCTCTCACTGGCCTCATCATTTCTATCACGCCACGCTAACGATTCGTTCACACTCCAACCATCGTTGAGTACAGACGATGCAATTTATACTGCATTTCTTCTTATTTGTTTTCAACGTTTATTTGTTTATTGTTGTGCCGACGAAGGTTTTGTACCCGAAACGCCTATTGTCTGTATTTTTTCCACCGATTCCTATCCATCTTCACTCTTTCGTTAGTATTTTCGGGACCCCATGCTTCAGGCAGCGCCCACCGCTCTCCACTTAGAACAATGCTACACCGTTGCTAAGACTCATTTAAGTGCCATCGTTATTTATATTTACTAAAAACATTACACACACACACACACACACACACATTCTCAAACAATTTTTACACCCCTAAACTTGTCTCACATCATTTTTATTTGTGGGGCAAAAAAAAACAACAACAAAAAAAAAAAAAAAACCAAAAAAAAAAAAACCGATCAAAACAAACACGAAGAAGAAATAGATATGATTTCTGTGCCACTTCGTATGACGCATGCGCAGCTGGAAAAGTAACACATTTCTATGACGTTTTGTGATACGTTTCCGAGGAATCCCCAGTTAAAAATAGATTGACCTCTGTAGTCTGAGACTTCGCAAGCGTAGTCAGAGACTTGATAGTCAGGGACGAAGTCTGACTTCATGAATAGCTTACTTTCCGTAGTCTCTGACTTCCCAAAGTCTTAGACTACAAAGTCTCAGACTTTGCTATAGTCTGAGACTACCATAGTCCCGTTCCATGTATCAGACCCCTGGGGTCTGATTCATGGAGCGGGACTATGGTAGTCTCAGACTATAGCAAAGTCTGAGACTTTGTAGTCTGAGACTTTGGGAAGTCCGAGACTTCGGAAAGTAAGCTATTCATGGAGTCAGACTTCGTCCCTGACTATCAAGTCTCTGACTACGCTTGCGAAGTCTCAGACTACAGAGGTCAATCTATTTTTAACTGGGGATTCCTCGGAAACGTATCACAAAACGTCATAGAAATGTGTTACTTTTCCAGCTGCGCATGCGTCATACGAAGTGGCACAGAAATCATATCTATTTCTTCTTCGTGTTTGTTTTGATCGGTTTTTTTTTTTTTTGGTTTTTTTTTTTTTTTTTTGTTGTTTTATTTTGCCCCACAAATAAAAATGATGTGAGACAAGTTTAGGGTGTAAAAATTGTTTGAGAATGTGTGTGTGTGTGTGTGTGTGTGTAATGTTTTTAGTAAATATAAATAACGATGGCACTTAAATGATTCTTATCAACGGTGGAGCATTGTTCTAAGTAGAGAGCGGTGGGCGCTGCCTGAAGCATGGGGTCCCGAAAATACTAACGAAAGAGTGAAGATGGATAGGAATCGGTGGAAACAATACCGACAATGGGCGTTTCGGGTACAAACCCTTCGTCGGCACAACAATAAGCAAATAAACGTTGAAAACAAATAAGAAGAAATGCAGTATAAATTGCATCGTCTGTACTCAACGATGGTTGGAGTGTGAACGAATCGTTAGCGTGGTGTGATAGAAATGATGAGGCCAGTGAGAGACGTGAAATTTCTAGAAAATAATGGACGATAAAAGACATAATAGAAATGTAATAGTAGTCGTAGTAGTAGTAGTTGGACAGTGAACGAATCGTTAGCGTGGTGTGATAGAAATGATGAGGCCAGTGAGAGACGTGAAATTTCTAGAAAATAATGGACGATAAAAGACATAATAGAAATGTAATAGTAGTCGTAGTAGTAGTAGTTGGACAGTGAACGAATCGTTAGCGTGGTGTGATAGAAATGATGAGGCCAGTGAGAGACGTGAAATTTCTAGAAAATAATGGACGATAAAAGACATAATAGAAATGTAATAGTAGTCGGTAGTAGTAGTAAGTATAGTAGTAGTAGTAGTAGTAGTAGTAGATAGTAGTAGTAGTAGATAGTAGTAGTAGTAGTAGTAGTATAGTAGGAGTAGTAGTAGTAGTAATAGTAGTATCAGTAGTAGTAGTAGTAGTAAGTAGTAATAGTAGC
>NC_088363.1:90830083-90837583 GCF_034508935.2 Berghia stephanieae
TATTATTATGGGCTGAACCAGGTGCAAAAAAAAAAGGAATTTAACTCTATCCTTACCAGTCATTTTCAGGATTTTTCCCAAAACTTCTCACCCAACTAACACAAAAATATATTTTTTTATCGCTCCGACACAATAACAGTAAAATTTTTGCCATATATAATTTCTTTAGCAAAACATGCTCAACAACACACTGTTCATTTTCTTTAAATTTTATGATGTACAAGAGAAATTTGAATATGAAAAATGTTGGTTGTATCGTAACGAATGTGACGATTTTTCTATAGTTGTTAAGGAGAGGGTTAAGGCTGAAATGACCAGAAATGGGAAATATTGCTTTTGTTTCATTAAGAAAGCATATTGACTCCTATTAATATACCATAAAATCTTAGTGAAGTCATATATTTTTTACGATAAAATTACTGTCATAGAATACTGAAGTTATGGAAAATTTTTCATGATCGAATGAATCATAAATGCAAAAAGTTCATATTATAATGAAATATTAATGACAACAATAACCATGAAAGCAACAACCATAATAATCAGACGTAAGTCTTTATATGAGTAATTATTTATTTCAAATTGAACCTTACATCCTATCATTTGGTTTTAGTTTGATCTTCAGTGTGATCCCCCCGCAGGAATAGTTTACAATGAATCTCTTATTGTATGTCAGGGGTTATAAAATATTTTAATAACCATGTTTTTGTAGGACCATGCATGTATTTCATAGCCTAAAACTATACCTATTGTTTGATTTTGTAAACAGCTATAAAATGTATTCATGTCTTATGTCAAACTGAATAAATATATCAATATGGATGTAGCTTTAGAAAAGGACAAACAGAAGCATTGATGATCAATAAATTTAACTCACTCAATCCTAGATATTTTTGCTACTTTTTAAAATTGGAAAAAAATGTATTAAAAATGAGCATGTACATAGATAGTTTTATTCAACTAGACTACAATTAACACGTAAAAACTAAAAACAATAGCTTTAATAATATGCCTATAATTTGTCTCATAAAAATGGAATAAATAGGCATGGGGTAAAAGTAGCCCGGGTAAACTACGGATATAGATGGTGTTAGGGTTGAGTGAGTTAAGAAAATTAAATACAGAAAGCCAAAAGCTGGTTTAACATAAGTAATGTTCATTGTCTGTAACCTGGTTATTGTGCTTGAAATAAATAACAATGTGAAATTGGATGTCAGCTTCGATTTAATTACGAAAACAGATAAAAATGGACGTTTCGTGTTTCCCCTTTATCAACAAACTTGATGAATGAAACACTACAGATGAATGAGATATGATAATGTGGTAGTGGCGTTGTTAATATGAATAAACAATTTTACATTCTTGTGCTTGATTACTTGTGATATTGCTGATGAGACTCAAGACAATACGTGAATCTGTTACACGAATATACTATATTATTCGTGTACTCTATATTATGTGATCAATCTTGATTGAAGGGGGTAGATACATGAGGCTATGTGGTCTTGTGGTATGACACTCGCTTTCGGATCGGAAGGTCCTGGGTTCGAGCCTCGCTCGGCGTATAGTTGAGTCCTTGGAAAAGGCTCTTTACTCACATTCTCTGGTGTATAATGAGTACCTGGTCGTTAACAGCGTTGTCTCTGTCCAAAATAGATTATAGTATCGCCTAACATGCTTCATGTCTTATCCTTAATGTTAAATGTTGCTGTTGGACAGGGACCCTTTGTAAAATGCCTTGAGCACATTTAGTGGATATTGCGCTATATAAAAGCTCAATTTAATTTATACATGTCGCTGCAGTTTTCGGACTCGGCAGTTACGCCTGGCTACGCCTGTCCGCGCTATTTGCGCCTTTCATCCCAGCGACTCTAGCCTACCTTCGGCCCGCTTTTTTTCTTTTTCTTTTTTTTTTTTTTTTTGTTGTTAAGATTTGCTTCCTTAGCCTTTAGTCATCCAAGATTTGTCATCAAAGAGTGTTCTTTTCCTAGACAGTTTGACAGCCAAGAAACTTTTCACACGGATTTGATAAACACCGCTTTAAATCAAATATTTAATATCAAATAGATAGATAGTATGCAAATACATATAAATAAGCAATAAAATAATGCTTCCAAAAAAAAACCGCAGACAATGAACAATCCATTTCTTTTAACCCCAGGATGTAATCAATCTGACATGAATTAAGGTAAGATTAAAGATTAAGATTAGTTTACAATTCGAAAAAGGGATTTAATCAGTAATGCTAATCTTTAATTGTATTAGTTATTGTCTAACTTGAAAGAAACATCAAATGACTAAATCCCCTTTGGTTATTTACATAAATGTTCAAATAATATAACTAAACCTTTTTTAATAGTTTTTGAAAACATAATCAGCGATGTCGACAAAGACTTCATATTTCATTGTCACAAAATGCTGGGTAAGTAAATAATAATAGCAAATTGACGACGAAGCGAGATGTTTTGATTATCTCAAGTTTTTTCATCGATTCTTTATCTTTATGTCCTTCCGCAAAGGAATAATGATAATTAATCAAACAAGATGTCTGATGTCAACAGGAATCACCCATGTTGTCCAAGTGAGCAAATTGGGGTTTAATAATCTTGCCCAAGGGAAAAAAACGAAAGTGCCTGATGCGGGACTCGAATCCGGGACCTTCCGGGTCACAGTGCAATACTGTAACCACTCGGCCACTTATATATAAATTGTGGGCCTATGTATGTTCAATCCAAGGAATTTACCCAATGGAAACCGTACGGTGCTCTTATTGGCTAACCAACCAGCGGCCTCGATGAGAAAAATATCCGCCATTTTGATGTTGGCTGGGAATCGCGTTACTATAGTAAACAAGCGCTGATCGGCCGTTCATGAAAACAAGTTGCTGCTCGCTCGTTTAACTCAAAATTATTCAAAAACGATCTCTCTAAAATGATATAAATGTGACTTCTTAAGGTTTTCTTCACGGTCAAAACCACACAACATTCTATTAATGATTACGTCCGAGGCAAAAAGGAATATTGACAGGTCGACCGAGAGTTGAACTCGTGAGACGACAAACATCAATGCGAAGTGTAGCGAGAGTCAAGCTATTGTTTGTCTTGTCCTATTCTATATAGAGAAAAGGATAAATAGTATAGCCTCGTGTGTGAGTGGTTGCGTGTCAAAGTCTTGTTTTTAAATTGTTTCTGTTGTTTATGTGTGTAGTGATGACTCTCTCATACTCAATTTCAATGCCGAAAGAGGAATTCCCGCACACAAGAAAGGGGAATTGGGGTGGTATTTGGCATACATATTGTATAGTATCTAGTTCTAAATAGATAACTGATTAGAATTATATTATGATATATAAACACAATGCCAAATACAATTCCGAAGTTTCCTTATTTCAAAGGAAGTAAAGCTCCAAAACCTAATGGTAGTGATTGTAGTACTGAGTGTTAGTGAGGTGATGTGGTGTTGGTGGTGGTTGTAGTTGTAGTAGTAATAGTGATGATGATGTGTTGGTGGTGATGATTGTAGTTGTAGTAGTAGTGGTAGTGATGATGATGTGGTGGTGGTTGTAGTAGTAGTGGTAATGGTAATGATATGGTGGTGGTGGTGGTTGTAGTAGTAGTGGTCGTGATGATGATGTGGTGGTGGTGTTTGTAGTAGTAGTGGTAATGATGCGGCTATGTGGTCTAGTAGTATGACACTCGCTTCCGGATCGGAAGGTCCTGGGTTCGAGCCTCGCGCTCGGCGCATAGTTGAGTCCTTGGAAAAGGCTATTTACTCACATTCTCTCACCGTACTCAGGTGTAAAATAAGTACCTGGCCGTTAACAGGGTTGTCTTTGTCCGAAAAATTGTAATATCGCCTAACAGGCGTCATGTCCCGTCCTACATGTTAAATGTTGACCAGGGACCCCTTGTAAAGCGCTTTGAGCACATTTAGTAGATATTGCACTATATAAAGCTCAATTTAAAAAAAAAATATTTCAATGATGATGATATGGTGGTGGTGGTTGCAGTAGTAGTAGTGGTAGTGATGATAATGTGGTGGTGGTTGTAGTTGTAGTGGTAGTGATGATGATGTGGTTGTGGTGGTTGTAGTAGTAGTTGTAATGGTGATGATATGGTGGTAGTGGTGGTTGCAGTAGTAGTGGTAATGGTAATGATATGGTGGTAGTGGTGGTTGTAGTAGTAGTGGTAATGGTAATGATATGGTGGTGGTTGTAGTAGTAGTGGTCGTGATGACGATGTGGTTGTGGTGGTTGTAGTAGTAGTGGTAGTGATGCTATTGTGGTGGTGGTTGTAGTAGTTGAGGTAGTGATGTGGTGGCGGTTGTAGTAGTAGTGGTGATGATGATGTGCTGGTGGTGGTGTAGTAGTAGTGGTAGTGGTAATGCTGTGGGGCTGGTGGTTGTAGTAGTAGTGTTAGTGATGATATTGTGGTTGTGGTTGTAGTAGTAGATGATGTGGTGGTTGGAAAACACATTACAGGTTATTATAATACATGATTACACACATTCTCTAACTTCATTTTTTGACAGCTTCGTTGTGCCATAAATATACGCAACAGTTCTGAAACATTTTATTGTGGATTTTGATATTGTTTGTTGTTTTTCTTGTGTCGTTATGTTGACATAGATACCGAATGAATGGTAATTACTACATTCTCAGCCAACAACAAAATGGCGCTGAATGCTTTCATTGGTGGACACTTTTTAGGCTTCGTACGTATTCTCATTCGTTTAATTCTATGGTTCAATCTAATATATGGGGAGAGGAGACCCAGATCAATGATATGCTACTAACTCTACTCAAAGTGTAAAGGGTTTGAGTCCCACACGCAGCGCTGTGTGGTTCTTGAGCAAGTCATCAAGTCTTATCAGTGAGGTACACCCTTTAACCCTCCCCTTACCAACTACAGGAAAATCGTCACATTCGTTACGATACAACCAACCTTTTTTTTATTCAAGTTTCTTTTGTACATCATGAAATTTAAAGAAAATGAACAGGGTGTTGTAGAGCATGTTTTGTTAAACAAATTATATATCGCAAGAATTTTACTGCAATAATGTCTGAATGATAAAAAATCTATTTTGTGTTAGTTGGGTGTGAAGTTTTGGGGGAAATCTTGAAAATGGCTGACAAGGAGAGAGTTAAGGCAACACAGAGGCAGTGTGTATCACTCAATGATAATTGTCCATTTAGGTGAAATCAATCAAACACAAAAGTAAGTCGAGATGTAGATATGTTAATAACGCGCTACCATATTTTATTATTATTACTTTATTTACCTTTTTTTTATTTCTGCTCGTGACAGCTTGGCTGTCAAGTTATATTTCTGCTGATTGGTAAAAATCTGTATTTAGCATTGAGCAATCAAATACCGAATCACGAAGATAAAATATGTTATGTTGATATTTTGAAAATGGCAGACATTCTTCTTTTCTTTTGGGACGCTGCAAACCGCCTTTGGTTTGGAATGTCTTCACATCTTTCCATCAATTTAATCACAGTGTTGCCAAGCTCAAATTTTTCTGGGTTACTTCCTGTGTGCTTAGTGTCAGCTCATTATCATATAAAATCGCACAGTCAACAAAACGTATGTGCGATAAAGAATACACGTTATTTACTTATTTATCTACAATATATTTTTCATCGGAAACATCAAAGTACAACAGAATCGATTCTAAATTTTGTATTTCAGAGGGGTGATTATGCGTGATCGCCGGGCCGTGGTCAGAAAAGGGGTCTTCGTCACAGTACTGATGTAAGAAATCCTCATCATCATCATCATCATCATCATCATCATCATCATCATCATCATCATAATCATCATTATCATCATCATCATCATAATCATCATCATCACCATCATCATCATCATCATTATACTACAGCTACAACTATTATTCACTGAAACCACCACCACCACCAACATCATCACTATCATCATCATCATTATCATCATTATCATTATCATCATCATTATCATCATCATCATTTTTATCATCAGCATCACCATCACTAACAGCAGCAGCAGCAACAGTATTATCACCATTATCATCACTGTCTAATTTTTATTCTCGTGATCAAAATTTCAATGAAAACAGTCCATATAAACATGTACTGAAACAGCTCTTCAGGACGTCGGAGTCGTGTATTACTTGGATACAGATGGAACTAAAATGACGTCACTCAGCTCTTTGTTATTGTCTTAAGACAGCCAGTTTAATGATTAGACAGTTGTCACTAAAGAATACCAATCAGACGAAAAACGTTCAAAGTTGCACATAGTTTTGTGTGTTGGGACGTCACATCCGACTGACGGATGTTATGAGCATTTTACCTAAACGCATAGCATCAAACATTTTGCTGTAAAACGTGCCCATAGCTTTTGCAACGGTTCTTTCAGTCTAGAAGTAATATTATTATTTCATCACCATTGTCAGAAATATTATAACCCATATGTATTTAATTAAAACAGTCCTTTATAAATTATTTTATATATATATATATATATATATATATATATATATATATATAATATATATATATATATATATATATATATATATATATATATAATATTTCGGTATCCCTACAGACTCCAGTGTGTGATTTTGACCACAGCAAGATCCACCTTCAATCATGAAGCCAGTCAGATTCAAAGCAGGACACAGACTAACACACAAACAGATGCAAATCCTAGCTATTCACAAAGTTCCTCTTACGCTCAATCCAGCAGTGACACATCAACAAATTCAAGATTCGAAAGGTCTGAATAGGGAACAAAAGTGTGATGTCAAAATAATGGTTATAATCTCATTGGAAGTGTAAAACCACTCTTCCGGAGGGCGCTGGGCCTTGCGTAATTGATTTTTTAGAGTGATGGCATCTTATTTTCTCGTCTAGATGTATGCTGGTCGTCAAGAAATATCATCCATCCTCTCGATCTTTACGTCCATACGTCCCGTAATTTTAAGAATCTGTTATAACAACCTGCTGCTAAAATAGTTATGTCACCATATGATTTTTAAAAGTAATATATTCATTATTAGTCCTCCGAAAGGCTGGTTACATACACACTTCCAAGGAGTTTGCATCAAAAATAGTAGAAGGTATGACGTCAAGCCTTTCTGGCCTCTTGGAGCTGGATAATGATATAATCCGAGACTAAAATATAGAGACAAGAAACTTCGAGAGTGGCAAAAGGGTTTGAATCGCAGACGATGCGTATCTAGATAAGCCCATGTCAAATCGGTTAACATCCTCTCGATCATTTGTTTAATTTGTAAAAAGATTTGGCACGGATTTTTGAAGCTTCTAACTTGAGTCGGGTGATTACGCATCATGAAATTCTCTCTAACAGACTACAAACTTTGAAGGGTTCACATAACATCAATACTCAAATGCTATGTTTACCGACTTGACATTTTAAATGCATGAAGCTCTTAGTCTTAGGTTTCTTGTCTCGATACTATCCTGTTGGTCTCGGATATAATGATGATCTT
>NC_088363.1:90842583-90892583 GCF_034508935.2 Berghia stephanieae
AGGCGAATAAAGCAGCAAAGATGGAAGCTTTTCGGACACGTGCTCCGACGAGATGAAAATATTCCAGCACAAACCTCAATGGATGATTACATCAAACAAGGAGCCAAATACAGAGGGCGTACACCAACTTCACTTCCAACAACATTGAAGCAGGATCTCAAAAAATATCAAATGTATTTAGAAACAACAACTGAAGAACCGATTTCAACAACACAAGGAAACATCCAATTGCCTCAGCACCTTAACACACGTGATGACCTTCAAAAGCTAAGAACACTTGCACTGGGCAGAGACTTATGGAAATAAATTACTAACTGAATACTCAGAACAGACTGACACACCCGAAGTAACACACACATTGTTCACGGGAAGCGTCCTTAGAGACAGCGCAGCCACATTCATTCGTCCATTACTTTTTTTTTTGCCGCTATCAATTTTACTTTTATCAATACAATTACAGTACTGATGTTATCAACAATGATGGGATATTTTTTTAGTTTGTTGTTTTTTAATTTTGTTTCTTTGGGGGGGGGGGGGGGGGGGGGGCGTTTGTTGTTGTTTGTAACTTTTGTGGGTTTTTTATAGTTTTGGGCGAGTGTTTCAATTTCTATTTATTATTTTTCGTTGTATTTTGTTTTGCTGGTTAGTATTAGCGTTTGCTTTGTTTTATTTTATTTATTTTTTTTTGTTCTTAGTTTGTTTATTTTTAGTTGTTTTTTTTTATTACTCTTTTACCTTCACTATTTTAATGGCCTTGTCATATCATTCTTACCATTGGATTATGGTCTAATTATTACAATAAATGAAAGATTTAAGCACAATGTCAGCAGATCGTGTAAATGGCTGAACGTGTCAAATTCAAGAAAACTCCCTTTCTGGAATGTAATCGCGACACATTTTCTTTTGCTTTTTTATAACAGGGACAGAGCAACAAAAAATCATTCATGGTCTTAGAATATGGTATGTTCTGATTAATAGTAAATATTCTTCATTTAACATTGAAATCCAACTTAAAAGAATTATTGTATTTACTTTTCATGGAAGCATATTTGACTCAAACCTATAGGAGCAATATTATATTTAAAAGCGAAATGCACCTAATGAGCATTTCTCTAAAATCTTAATTTGCCAGGGTAGTAATAGATTGCAATGGAACCAAACGGAAACTAGTTTAAGTTTAAAGATTCCCAAAAGAGGTCTTTTAATGTTCATTTAAACAATAACCCAAAAGAAATTAATGATTAGATAATTCTTTATTATTTGAAATCCTATTCTAGAGTTAGAGATTTCCAAGCTAAATAATTAGATCTAAGAGAAGCTATACTTATTACTGCACGTTCGTATTTCTTTTAATAGAATACTTGAACTTTGTACCACAATTGTTCGCACAATCTAAAAAGGACACAGATAGTTATGAGCCAATACCCTCAAATTTCTTGTAAACATTATTTCAATCTTTTACTATCACAGCAAAGCCTCTATTTGAAGTTATGGTTAAGTTGCCGTCATATGTGTTACAAAGTGAAAAGGATGTGGTTTTCTACGTATTAGCTAAGTAAGTATTTGCTATGAGATTTATCAAATAATTATATCGCATCGGCTGTACTTTTTCTATTTCCTCTTCTTCTATTCTTGCCAGTTTGCGCCTTTATAGGATAAACACTTTTTAAAAGATAGAAGTAAAAAACTTTGCATTTAAATTCATTCATAATAGAAGACGAATTAGAGAGAACTGCGACTATGTGGTCTTGTGGTATGACACTTGCTTTCGGATCGGAATGTCCTGGGTTCGAGCCTCGCTCGGCGCATAGTTGAGTCCTTGGAAAAGACTCTTTACTCACATTCTCTCGCCGTATTCAGATGTAAAATGAGTACCTGGCGTAATCTTTGTCTGAAAAAATTATAATACCACTAACAGGCGTCATGGCCCGTCCTACATGTTAAGCGTTGCTGTTGGCCAGGGACCCCTTGTAAAGGGCTTTGAGCACGTTTAGTGGATATTGCCCTATATAAACGCTCAATTGGAACTGAGAGAAAAATTTGTGATATCGCCTTACAGTTGTCATGTCACGACATGCATGTCTGTATTTGGAAGAAATGGGGGGGGGGTTGTGTTTAATTTTGGTCAATTTTGGAAATGGATTGAGATTATCTATCTTATCTTATTTTACTAAAGGTTGAATATAGGAATTATCCATTAAATGAGGGAGTGTAAGTCTTTACCTGCCTTTAAAAAGAATCTCAAACACATCTTTACTGTATTTGTTTTTATTGACCCTATGTATCCTTGATTTGGCTATGAATTGTTATTGTTGTTATTTATTTATTTATTTATTTATTTTTTCCACTCAAAATTGATCATTTATATTGTAAAGTGCCCAGAGCTTGTGTTTTACATGAGAACGAGCGCTGTATAAATGTGTATTATCATTATTATTATTATTATTATTATTATTATTATTATTATTTATTATTATTATTATTATTATTATTATTATTATTATTATTATTATTATTATTATTATTATTATTATTATTATTATTATTATTATTATTATTATTATTATTATTATTATTATTATTATTATTATTATTATTATTATATTATTATTATTATATATTATTATTATTATTATTATTATTATTATTATTATATTATTATTATTATTATTATTATCATTATTATTTAAATACCTTATACAATAGTTTATAATTACAAAATCTCATATAGCTTGCATTGTATCATTAACAGTTTTACACAACTTTGAATGTAAGAAAAAATATATCAATACGGCAATGTAAAATCGAAAATTACTATCATAGAATACTAGTTATTGAAAATTGGTCATGATCGAATGAATCATAAATGTACAACGTTGATATTAAAATGAAATATTAATGACAACAATAATCATGAAAGCAACAACATAAGTTTCTGATAAAATATCCTAGGAAAACTCAGAAATCATCGAAATTTTGCAGCACATACAGTTTTGAAGTAAATTTACTCCGAAGCGCTAAATTTGAAGTAGAGATCCATTTCAACGCAAACGATAAATAGTGATTACTACTGAATCTGTTATTCAATGTTTACAAGTTTAGGTCTTAGGAATAGTCGGCATTAGTGTTGATTGCAATGAATCATTGCACATTTGGAGACAGCACTGTCTGTGTAAATGATGATTTTTATCTAAATGGCTTCATGATTTTGGAGAAACTGGTTACGTGGATACTTTTTAATAATCTTAATCATTAAGAGTTACATAGGTCAAAAGACCTCTAATTCTCAGTTGTTTTTGCAAATATAATATAAGTATACCTATATAGTTAATACAAACAAAGGAAAAGATCAAATTAATGCAGGGATAATATAAATACTCAACATCGGAGATTTACAAACAAAAGGTCACGCTGGTGCATAAATAATTTTTTTTTCACCACAGGCTTCTTAATTATTGTATACGTACTTCAAGGCACGGAGTTCTCTATCAACTGCATTTTCGAAAGCATTTATTGTTACAGCATTTTTTGGTATCAAAATCAAGTGCATTCCATGTACTTACATTTCGTTGGATAAATGAGTTTTTATCGAGGATTGGTAGATGCAAGGAGATGTGGCATTCATTCTATATGGCAACCCTGCAAAATGTGGGATAAGCTGAAAGAAGAAGGAAGGATCGAGTATTGGTAGAACGTTTGATGATTATTCTCTTTAAGTTATCACTTCGTGTGAGTGTCACCAAATTTAATTTGTGGAGTTAATGTTATCATCAGATTCTCAACCGGCAAGCCGGTGGAGGGAAGAGTTCAAATCCTGGCCAGTCTTATCCAAGATGGCATGACAGACGAGGAAATCAAAAACGTAACAGCTTTCTTGGATATCGATCTACCTGTGAGTAAATGGAATATATCGATATTTCTTTATTATGTTATGCCCATGTCTTTGTCTTTCAGCTCTTCGGTTACCAATCCATATACATGCTGTAACCCTCAGAGGTAATATGTCGAAGTCCTTCAGAGCCTTTAAAACCATGGAAAAGGAGTTTATCTCGGCTTCTTCTTCCGTGTTACTGACAATAACAATTTTGCTACCCTTTGGATAGGATTTTAGTCTATAGCAAAGTACTTTCCGTCAGAATAAACAGCCCCAGCAACCCAATCACTGCTGGGCGGACAGGGGGGATATCAGAGAAAGATCTCGACTTCACTCCGGGTCGATCTTGGTCCCTTTGCGTATGAAGCGAGTGCTCTACCAACTGAGCAATCGGGACCCCGAGTTATCTGAGGATGGGAAGTGACGTAATTACATTTAGTAGTTATTTTGCATTTAGAATTCGGCTTCAATGAATAAGAAACCATATGTGACCTATCGACTCAAATCAGTAATCATTTCATGGTGAACCAGGAGCAAGAATGTGTGGCTTTTTAGTTGAGTTGACCGGAAATATGAAGTTATAGTTTTTATCAGTTTAAGAAACTTTATATTTTGTCCAATTAATTTTTTTTAAATAACCACACAAGTTTCAGAGATCGGGCAATAAAAAATGGCGCTTTTATAAAGTGCAATGATCCACTAAACGTGCTCAAAGCGCTTTATAACCAGTTGATAGCGTCTAATATAATCAGACTAAAATTAATATGAATTTTCTTCCATCTTGGCTAGACAACTTTAATTCACATTTCAATATATACCATTAAGATACCTTCCGTTTTTCAATCATACTGAAACCTGTGGCTTTCTGAAAATTTTCTTAACCACTTAACTGCCGGATAGGCACGAATTTTAAAATTTGACCAGAAAACTCTTCCTTCATTTGTCAATCTATTTAAATGACCCACATCGCGAAGTGCCAGGATTGAGAGTTGCCAAGATGAGGGTCTTTTAAATCGATCAAAATTAATTGAAGGACGAGTTTTCTGGCCAAATTTCAAAATGTGTGTCTTTCCAGAGTACGGCACTTAACTGGTTAAATTAATGCTTTTCTAATGATCAATGTATTCTGTTTAGTCTACCTGACACAATTTCCTCTGATCGCCAGTTTACTCAAGGACAATCTCAGATAACAATTCCCATGCTTCAAATCGAACGGGCTGCCCAAGATTTAAACAACCAGACATTATTCGTGAAGTCAATCGTTACTGAAGCCATGACGGGAAAGATGTACTGTGGAAATAACACCGTTAGATTCCCTGTCACGGAGGAGGTCTTGAGCTTCCCCATCATGAATGCACCAAGATTTAAACCCAGTCTGGATTACACGGTTTATGTAAGACATTTTTCATTTCCATATAGTTTTAACATATATCCGTCTTTTTTGGAGTTTTGCAAATTGTTGGGAAAATAATATCTCTTTGATTTTCATACTAGGAGACACAGACGGCTTAATTCTCTTCAAATACTGGTGTTCGACATTTCGTTAATTAGGAAGTTGGATCTTACCCAAATCTTACAGAAAGTATTTTGAATAGGAGAGGCATACATCGTAACAAACGTGCTGTGAAAAATAACACTCCGAATAAAATCACGTTGAATCTGGTATATTATAATTTGTATGAACAAGCAGTATGGGTTTGTAAAACGAATATAAAACAATGAGATGCGATTTCTTTAGAAGAGAATGTCTCTATTTAAACTGTTGTAGTAAGTTTCTAAATACTTCCCAAGTAACAAACGCAATAATTCCAATTTGTTTTCAAATATTGATATGTTTATTTCTTATTCTTCTTCCTTATAAGTCTGTAACTTCAATTTTGAAGATTCCACAAACCACAGTGCTTTTCTTTCAATTGAGATGTGAGACTATTCCACTGTCTCAATGTCAATTGTATGTATGAACGAGTAAAAGTGGACATCCATTCTTGATGGGTAACCATACATTTGGATGGCTTCCTCTTTTTTTGTTGAACATCACCGAGACGTAATATCAATTGGTCGTTGAGCAGGCATTTGCAAAATAGTGTCACTTTGTCACGCTTACCTCTATGTTGTGGCGGTTCAAGCTTTAAATCAGCTTTCTGTTTTTTATCTTTGTTGTTTTGATTTATAAATTTAACTTTTCTGTTTTGTATTCCTTCTATTGCTTGGATTTCTGATTTGTGGTGAGGGTCATAGACAGATCTGCTAGTGTAAGTCTAACAAAGCCTTTGTAGCACTTTCATTTTCTTTCCCTCCTGTGTCGTATGTTTCTTCATCCTAAATAGCGTTTGCTTTTTTTTTTGCATTTATTTGTAATACGATCTTTCTAATTAAGTTTGTTAGTTATTGTTACTCCTTGCTCACGTTATGTATTGTGTATATTGAATGCATGATGTTCCTGTTATTTCTGAGTGTACCTGCTGTTTTGGGGGGCTTTTTTTGGTATTATCCTAAGCTTGAATGCATCTCTAATTATTCTTCAAATACATTCCCAAAGCTGAAATTATCACGACCTGATGGAAGACCTCTGACAGGCATCAAAGACAATGGTGTCAGTATCACAACGAGACTGTCTATTCTAGACATGGACGGACCACCACCCACCTTAAGCTCAAACAAAGCAGAAAGTCTGCCAGTGCCTGTTGTAGAAAAAGACTTGGAGGGAATCTACAAGACTATCCCAGTTGATGGTATAATTTCTTTTCAAGTCGTTCCAGACAGGAAAGCCATTGCAATGGAGATCACGGTGCGTCTTTACTTTGTTGCCATCTAAAGCTTAACCCTCTCCTTGTAGAAAACGGTAGGGGCTGCCTGAAGCCTGTGATCGTGAAAATACTAACGAAAGAGTGAAAATGGAGAGGCTTCGTATAGGAACGATACAGGCAATGGACGTTTCGGGTACAAACCATTCGCCAACACAAAAATACACAAAGTATCGTGGAAAATGATTAAAATAAAATAAAATGCAAAAAAAAATGTTGCTCTATCAAAATGATAAAACTGAAATGTTACATTTCTGTGGTCATTTGCAGCCCACCGTCTCAAAGCGTTATTATAATGGGATGAATGGGACCCCAAAACTTGAAGTAGGATTAAAATGATACGAAATATGATCTTTTAGGTTTGTTTTGCAATGTAAGGAAATTGTACTTATACTCCACGACAGCGAATATAAATTAATCGAAGTTTCATGTTTGTGGCTATACACTCGATTTCCATCATCTAGTCAATCCCGATATAATACCTCTTTGAGACCGTGGGTTACATTTTAGCTTTAGATTCTTGTTTTGGTATCCGATTTATCTCGAGGTTACAACTGAAATAATAAAGCAATGTTTCTTTTTAAGAAAAAGTCGACCCAGAATTGTCAATATATCATATACCAATAAATATTTAACAAAGATAAGTCGATGTCAATTACCTAATTCTTACAGTTCAATGAAGTCAGCAAAGTGAGTTTTCGTTAAGTCACAATTTAGACAAAACATTGTTTCATATTAACACATTATTGTTTTGGGTGCCTTTTATTTATGTTTTTCATTGTTGTTGTTATAATAGTGACTCGTTTGACTTTGCTTCATTTTCAGGCATACTATGGTGATGCAACAGCTACCTTGAAAGTGCTATCAAGTTACTCACCAAGTTATTCCTTTATTCAGCTTTATCCAGGAGAGATGAAGAATTACGTGGTATGTAATCATTTTATAGTAGAGCTTACTTGGAACTCTTGGGACCTTTAAATAGAAAAGACATAGAAAATTCTACAATGGATTGGATTACCAACAATGTTTTGACCAGTTTACTGTCGTACTCTAGGAAAAAAATATGAATTTTAAAATTTAGCCAGAAATCTCCTCCTTTACATATTGATTGATTTAAATGACCCTCATCTTGGCAAAAATTCTCAAACCTGCGACTTTGCGAAGTTCCAGGTTTGAGAGTTTTTCCAAGTTGAGGGTCATTCAAATTGACCAATATTTTATGGACGAGTTTTCTCGCCAATTTTTTTAATGCATGTTTTTTCCAGGGTACTGCAGTTAACTGGTTAATGATGGTCATATAAAAATATTTATATTTTGCTGATATTCCTTTTCTGTCGCACTCTGGAAAAATAAATATTTAAAAATTTGGCCAGAAAACTCGTCCTTCAAGTATCGATCGGTTTAAATGACTCTCATCTTAGCAAAAACTCTCAAAAACTTCGCGGAAGTCCCGGGTTTGAGAGTTTTTGCTAAGATGAGAGTCATTTAGACCGACGAGTTTTCTGGCCAAATTTTTAAATATTTGTTTTTCCAGATTATGTGGTTGAATGCACCATTCATATGTCTTTGCTCAGGTTGGCGATATCATGGAGTTTGTAGTCAAGGCGACAGACAAATTGGAGTATTTCACTTATCAGGTACCTATAATATCTTTTTTGTTGTATTTCTGATTATGTATCAGCAAATGCATGCATGTATGGGAGCGTTCACATATTACGTCATCAGCTAGGGGGGAGGGGGGGTCTACCAAATGTTGACGTGTTGACATGGGGGAGGGGGGGGGGGTCAGACCCAAGATGATGTCATCAAAACATAGGCAAATTAAGCCTATTGTTCCTTTCAAAACAGCTAAAGATAAATTGCTATGATGAGTATTGCCCATCTCTCAAGAAACAAGATGGGAAAGGGGTATCACTTCTCAAAAGGCGAACTTGCCCTAAATGTTCATTGTATCACTCCTCGATCACAGCAATGAAAGACCATTCACGAAAATGCGGCATACAAGAAGAACAGCAAATGGGAGAAAGTGATGACGATGAAGATGAAATTGATGATACTATTTATAGTACATTGCCAGAGGTCCAAGGCAGAAACATTTTTGAATCAATTAATTTTATGTTTGGAAATTGAAACAGAAATTCATTCCACTAAAAGACTAATATGCTATAAAATAATTTGCCTCCTATACTATTCTAAATTACACTTTCTGAAATTTTTTTAATAGCACCTGCACCAAGTAGCCTAATTTAAATAATGTTTGTTAGATTTTATCTTTGCAAATTTAAATTTTATGTCCCCATTGTATCGTAAAACATAAATTATCAACAGTTTCTGTTTTATCAAACGTTGATAATCAATGTTTATGGTTTGAAAAATGAATAATAAATATTGTGAAATTAAAGTTATCTTTTAGTTTTTATTAAATTAGATGACGTCATCATCTGTTGGGGGAGGGGGGGGGTCAGGTCAATGATGACAAGTGATGACTTGGGGGAGGGGGGGGGGGTCTAAAAAGGGCAAATTTTTGATGACGTAATATGTGAACGCTCCCTATTGATGTATGTGTTAGTATTCTTCTTGATATATTAGAATCGCATATAACTGATAGATGCAAACACAAATTACATTCCTTTCAATGTAAAAAAAAGTAAAATTGTGGCACCTGAAATGATTTTTATCCATAAGGAGCATGAGCCATAAAAAAGAAACAGTGCTCGATGCAAACATGATTGCTTCTCTTACATTCACCAAACAAAAAGACTAGCAGAATCATGAATATCGCGCGGCTATGTGGTCTAGTGGTATGACACTCGCTTTAGGATCGGAAGGTCCTGGGTTCGAGCCTCGCTCGGCGCAAAGTTGAGTCCTTGGAAAAAATTACTCACATTCTCTCACATTCGTGTACCTGGCCGTTAACGGCGTTGTCTCTGTCCGAAAAAAAAACTATAATATCGCCTAACAGGCGCCATGTCCCCGTCATACATGTTAAGTGTTGCTGTTGGCCAGGGACCCCTTGTTTGAGCACGTTTAGTGGATATTGCGCTATAGAAAAAGCTCAATTAATATCAACACTAGCTTATTATATGATTGTACATTTTGATATTTATCAAACTGTTGTGTCTAACTTGAGTCATTCGGGGATAAAGCATAGGTAAAAGATACTTGACCAGATGGTTCCTTTCACTCACTTTTTAGGTGTTCCGATAAACAGTCGTCAATGCATTATCAGGCGAAGTGGTCGAGTGGTTAAGGCATTGCACTGTGATCCGGAAGGTCCCGGGTTCGAGCCCCGCTTCAGGCACTTTCGTTTTTTTTCCCTTGGTCAAGATTATTAACCCCCAATTTGCTCACTTGGACAACATGGGTGATTCCTGTTGACACCAGACATCTTGTTTGATGAATTATTTCTATATTCCTTCGTGGAATGCCAAGGCGACGATATCTTATGATTTCGTGGCGGAAGGGCATATCTTTTTTAAAATTTTAGTTCGGTAAAAAAAAACTGTTATTCTCATAATTCATCTATCTAACCCAAGACGTATCGCAAGAATCAGTGTGCTATAAAAGTGATCCATACGGTCATAGACTACTCTTGACACACTTCACATTGGTACAAGACGATACATTGGAGTCATGTAGCATTTTTTAAAAACTTGAGCTTGAGCTTTCATATAGCGAAATATCCACTAAACGTGCATCTTGACCAGCAGCAACACTTAACATGACGCCTTTTAGGCGTTCTTACAAATTTCTCGGACATCGACAACGCTGTTAACGGCCATGTAGGTACTCATTTTACAACTGAGTACGTGAGAGAATGTGATTAAAGAGCGGTTTTTTTTTTTTACAAGGACTCAACTATGCGCTGCCTCGAGCGGGATTCAAAACCAGGACCTTCGATCCGAAGGTTAGTGTCATACTACTACTAGACCATAATGGCCACAATATAAAAAAGCTCCAGATTAAGATTTTAAAGATATATTAATCCATTCATTTCACATCAATTCAGGTGTTATCAAAAGGATTATTGATACATTCTGAGAGACAGTCGGGCCAGCACTCCAACACAACCAGGTTTTATGTCACTGCTACGGTTGATATGATACCCTCTGTAAGGATTATTGTCTTTCACACGAAGGCTGATGGCGAAATTGTTGCAGACAGCTACCACGTTGAAATACAGGGCAATTTCCCGAACGAAGTAAGAAAATGATTATTCATTTATAGTTCGTAATATCACTAGTGATAATAATGATGATGATGATTATAAAAAATATAATAATAATAATAATAATAATAATAATAATAATTATTATTATTATTATTATTATTATTATTATTATTATTATTAGTATTATTATTATTATTATTATTATTATTATTTTTATTATTATTATTATTATTATTATTAGTATTATTATTATCATCATCATTATTATTATTATTATTATTATTATTATTATTATCATTATTATTATTATCATTATTATTATTATTATAATTGTTATTATTATTATCATTATTATTATTATCATCCTCATCATCATCATCATTATCATTATGACAAATCTCATGCATCCACACACTGATTCAATCTAAGAATCATTCCTCATCAGGTTCAGCTAGCCATCAACGACAACAGCATCGAGCCGAACAGACAAATGGCTATCTACACGATTGCTGACCCAGGAGGTCGCGTATACCTACACGCCATCGATCAAAGAGTCCATTACAAGAATAGTCTCAGTGAAATCACGAGAGAGAAGGTATTTTTCCATTGTAAGAATAGTCTTAGTGAAATCACGAGAGAGAATGTATTTTTCCATTACAATAATAGTCTTAGTGAAATCACGCAAGAGAATGTATTTTTCCATTATAAGAATAGTCTTAGTGAAATCACGAGAGAGAAGGTAATTTTTCCATTACAAGAATAGTCTTAGTGAAATCACGACAGAGAAGGTAATTTTCCCATTACAATAATAGTCTTAGTGAAATCACGAGAGAGAAGGTATTTTTCCATTGCAATAATAGTCTTAGTGAAATCACGAAAGACCTATTTTCCCATTACAATAATAGTCTTAGTGAAATCACGAGAGAGAAGGTATTTTTCCATTGCAATAATAGTCTTAGTGAAATCACGAGAGAGAAGGTATTTTTCTATTACAATAATAGTCTTAGTGAAATCACGAAAGAGAAGGTATTTTTTCCATTACAAGAATAGTCTCAGTGAAATCACGAGAGAGAAGGTATTTTTCCATTGTAAGAATAGTCTTAGTGAAATCACGAGAGAGAGAAGGTATTTTTCCATTATAAGAATAGTCTTAGTGAAATCACGAGAGAGAGAAGGTATTTTTCCATTGTAAGAATAGTCTTAGTGAAATCACGAGAGAGAGAGAAGGTATTTTCTTTTTCAAAGTTAACTCAGTGGGCAATAAATTGCCATATGTGATACTGCGGCTTTGTTGTCTTGTGTTATGACATTTGCTATTACATTTATCTTTGGATCAGTATATCCCGGGTTCGAGTCCCACTCTGAGCGGCGCAAAGTTGAGTTCTTGGAAAAGGCCGTTTACTCACATACTCTCACCGCTATCAAGTGTAAAATGAGAACCTGACCGTTAACAACGTTGTCTCCTGCGAATAATGAATTGCTCTATCGCCTTACAGGCGCTATATCTCGTCCTATATGTTAAGTATTGCCATTGTCTTATAACCCGTATTAAAATGATTGAGCAGATTTATTGGATATTGCGCTATATAAATCCTTAAAACTGTCTTACTGCTCATAGACACAATGCTATTAAAATAGAGAACATTGAAGTTTTTAATAGTGTTCTGGCCAAATGTATAAAAATTTGTTATTCCAAAGTCCGAAAGTTAACTGATTAATTTATTTATTAAAGTGTTGGACCTTTTGCTAGTGTGAGATTGAACAAAGGATTTTTGTTGTATCTAGTGGATTTTGTTTTTAATTGAGCTTTTATATAGCGCAATCTTCACTTAATGTACTCAAAGCGCTTTACAAGGTGGCCCTTGAAATGAGCTTTTCTCTGCCCTCTGTATAGACCTCAATGTGAAATGAGCTTTTCTCTGCCCTCTGTATAGACCTCAATGTGAAATGAGCTTTTCTCTGCCCTCTGTATAGACCTCAATGTGAAATGAGCTTTTCTCTGCCCTCTGTATAGACCTCAATGTGAAATGAGCTTTTCTCTGCCCTCTGTATAGACCTCAATGTGAAATGAGCTTTTCTCTGCCCTCTGTATAGAACTCAATGTTACTTCGTTTTTTTTTCCAATGAATTTTTTCCTAACGCTGCAGTTGTCACAAATCAATAAACCCGAATCTAGTAATACCCAACCTTTTTATATTTAATACTTCTCCATTCTTTGTATTGGGGGGGGGGGGGGGGGGGCTGTGGTTTTAAAAAAAAAGGATCCTCTTGTTAATTTGATATTTATTTTCTTTTTATTGTTGTTCTTGTGTTCTTGTGGGGGTTGGTTTTGATAAATTAAATATGTAATAAATGCGAATTTCTCTCCTGGTGTTTGTACAAAATACGTATTTTTTTATGTTTGACCATTTAGACGGTGCAATTATTGCTTCCAGTGAACAATTTAATAATACACCCTCTCTTAGGCATATTGACAATGTCAATCTATTTCATTTATTTGACAGTTGTATTACGGCTTGGATGTATTTGACCCCATGCGGTACTCACAATCCTTCGACCCGACAGCAAAGTACTCACACTATGCTGACTCTAGCAGTGACAAGGATGCTTATGAAACGTTCTGGGTAAGTCAATAGTTTTTGTTTGTTGTTTTTTTTTTTTTTATTCTCTTTCTTTTCTGGAAATTCTATTAATATTATGCATAATTTACTAAGAATTCATGAAAATAGAAATATATCATCTCTAGATTATTCCATTGTAAAACTATAATCTGTAGATACAGTACACAAGAATACTCATGTATGTAGTTTGGCATTGGAATATCACTTTTAACGTATAAACACATCTTGCAGGTAAGAAAGCCACCAAAAGAAAAAGAGAATTGTCACAAATTTTATGTCTAAGTATCTCGTCCACAAGAAATTACCTTTTTTTAATGGGTAGATCATCTCCTATTTTTCTTTTTCGTTTATTTTTTCTTTATAAATGCAAAAAGGCGTTTGGATATAAACCCTTCACTTGAATACGACTCGAATGAGTTTTAATGACTTAAATCACGCATCTAACTGCAACGACATAATCATTTCCGTTCCCTTTTCCTGTAATTAACACTTACTGTTGTTCTATGAAACAAATTGTTTTCTCGTGAATGGAGGTGAAGGAAATGGTGATTCTAACATTCTTTCATTTTTCAATACAACAGGGTTCAGGACTTATTGTTATGACCGATCATCGATTCTATAGATACCATTCTCCGTGTAAGTTTTACTCGATGGGAAGAATATAGATAGAATGCGCTTGGCCAAGGAGTTCACAACATTGCCATCCGGAAGTATAACGGACCAACACACAAACTCTGTGTAACCATGAACTTTTATAGTCTTGTTAATACAGTTTAGTGAGAACAACTCACAAACGCGGATGGCAAAAACAATAACAAAGGCCTGAGTGACGTCATCTGCATACTATCTATACCATTTCTCTCAATTGACATTTGATAGTTATGATAAAATACAGTGAATGACATAATCAGTCAGATGGTGAAAAGTTTTGAACTGAGATATTACCAAGTTTAGTTAGTAGGTCAGTTTTTATCAAAAATGAGTTCTTGTCATAAATGATTAAATCAACCTTTTTAATCATCTTTGGGAAACATCAAAGACAAATTTCACCTCTAAATATTTTTTACAGCTAGTCAAGTTGAAAAAGTATGAAATTTTAGGAAAGTTGCTGGATACGTTTCCCATACATCTGACCATAACTTCATGAAAAATCACCCGATTTACTTTAAATAAAGATTAAAATGCTCTGGGGAACATATTCTTTCAGAAAATACAAATCCAAAGTTTCACCTTCCGACTGATTACGTCATGCACTGACACATATATGAAGCGCTCTTAAGAAACGGTCCACTTATCCCGTTTTGTAGAAAATGAGTTATGGTTTTCTGTGAAAGAGTGTAACATTCCCTACATTTTACCGTTTATTTCATGAAAAAAAAAAATAATTCTTTGAGTTGTGCATGGTCATTTGAAGTAGACAATCTGTAGAAAATGTTTTTAGAAAAATGGCTTCAAAGTTTACAAACCGGCATTTAAAAAGTAATGAACAAAAATGAATACAACAGCTTTAAAAAAAGAACAAAATACCAAACACGGAACGTTTCGGGCTCAAAACCCTTCTTCTGCCGATGAAAACATAAATACATTGCTAAATAATCAGATCGACGATGTCTTGTTTAATGTCCATAGTTTTGCTTTGCAGTTTTCATTTCTATTTACAGTATGCTTGAAATGTTTTATGACAAGAAATCAACAATTTTTATACTAATTATTTTTTTTCTGACTAAGATGAAAGAAAATTTTCCAAACGTCTCAACAATACCCCAACATCAGGAGGCAAAATTGACGGATTGGTGGAAGAGTCTTCTTTCTTCCGGTTTGGACGGCTGTGGACTCATTTCCCAGAAAGCTGGTTGTGGACGGACATTGAAGTATGGTGTGTTGAATGTTTATCCTTTTATAAAGTTTTATTTGGTAAGTCGTTGGCAAGAGATCGGAGTTATTCATCTATGAATAATAATAACTTGGGTTCGAATCCTTTTGGAGTTTCAGGAGCTGTATTGTTTCGTGGGTTTTTTTTCAATTTCCAAAAATAAAAATAAGGATCAGGTCTTCTTGAATACCAGAATCAAAATGAAGATTCCACCTTTTTAGCATCATCTGTGTTGAAAAAAGCTTGAAATTAACAACCTGATTGTTGTTTTCTGTTTGTTTTTATGAGGGTGGGGGTTTCGTTCTTTTTTGTTTATTGTTATTTTCTTTTTTTTTTCTTTTTTTTTTTTTGGTTTATTTTTGACGTTTTTGTATTATTTGTGTTGTTTTTGTATTATTTGTGTTGTTTTAATTTTTTTTAATCTCAGTTTTTTGGTCTTTTATTGTTCTTTCTTTGTTTTAGTCTGGTTTATTTTTTGTTTGTCTGTCGTTTGTTTTTTGTTGTTTTTTGTGGGGGGGGGGGGTGATTGTTTCTTAATTTTTGTGTGTGTATTTTATTTGTTTATTGCTTTTTCCTGGGGGTTTTATTTCATGATTCATATTTGGAAGATTCGACAGTTATCTCAAATCGCTGAAGGGACAGGACCTTGACTTTAGTTTTAATATACACACTGCCAACAAAGGATAGATAGGTGTTACTAAAATAAATTCCAGACGATTGAAATTTCAAATCTTTGCTGCCTATTTCCAACTTGTGCCCAAAGATTAGAGATCAATTTGTTAACGAAAAAAACGAAAATATGATTATTCTCGTTTAAAAATCTCTACTTGGGAAGGAGCACGTAGTCTTTGCTGTACGAAGTACGGTTCGATCCACGCATGGCTATGTACTGAAAGTACCTCGCCTAGTTCAATTTGCGTGTGCACTGCGGTTGAGCTGGTTATTCAGTTCCTGAGGCCTTGAGACAATTCCTATGGTGAATAAGGATTTTTTCTTATTATTATGTTACAAAGTTTCATACTTTTTCAGCGCCAATGGCGAGGCAGTATACTTTGTAAAAGTCCCAGAGACCGTTACAACGTGGGTCCTCAATGGGTTCTCCATTAACAAAGAGTCAGGATTTGGGATGCCACTCGGACCTACACAGGTATATATTTGTTATTTTACTCAATACTGATTAATATATATATAATAATAATAATATAATAATAATAATAATAATAATAAATAATAATGATAATAATAATAATAATAATAATAATAATAATGATGATATGATGATGATGATGATGATGATGATATAATAATAATAATAATAATAATAATAATATAATAATATTATAATAATAATAATAATAATAATAATAATAATAATAATAATATTGATAATAATAATAATATAATAATAATAATAATAATAATAATAATAATAATAATAATATAACGAGTAGAAAGAAAATCTAAGAACTGTTAACTGCCATGTACTCATTTTACACCTGAGTAGGGTGAGAGAATGTGAGTAAAGAGTCTTTTCCAAGGACTCAACTATGCACGAGCGAGCTCGAACAAGGACTCGATCGAAAGCGAGTATCTACATAGACCATAGCGCAAAGAAAGATAAAAGAGAAGATGAGGAAGGGAGGAGGACAGACGAGGAAGAAGAGAAACAGTGGATGGATAGTTAAGAAATACAAGTGAAAGATAAGCTTTAAGAATATTATAGAAGAAGAAGAAGGAACGAAGAAGAAGAAGAGAGGAGAGAAGAAGAAGAGAAGAAGAAAAGAAGAAGAAGAAGAAGAGGAGAAGAAGACGACGAAGAAGAAGAGAAGAAGAAAGAAGAAAGAAGAAGAAGAAGAAGAAGAAGAAGAAGAAGAAGAAGAAGAAGAAGAGAGAAGAGAAGAAGAAGAAGAAGAAGAAGAAGAAGAAGAAGAAGAAGAGGGAGGGAGAGGAGGAGGAGGAGGAGGAGGAGAAGAAGAAGAAGAAGAAGAAGAAGAAGAAGAAGAAGAAGAAGAAGAAGAAGAAGAAGAAGAAGAAGAAGAAGAAACTAGTAAAGACGATTAGGAACGAAGGGATAATTCAAAGTAGGAACTGTAAAGTTTGAGACTAAAAATGCATACTTTCTTAATCGTTTCAAATTTTATGATCAGAATAAGTAATAAGATTTATTAGACGGTAAGTTATGCGTATAAAAATCTTTAAAGCAATGAATGTTTACATTGATTGGTGATTATTATTGTTATTCTTATTACTTATTCATACTAGGACTTGAAATGAAAAATGATTATTGTTTTGTTACATTAACGGTAAGAAATTTGCGCTTTCCATATACCTTTGGTCATAATTAATGGTGATGTGAGAAATCAACTTATCCTGAAATAAGCTTTTATGTAGCGCAATATAATAACTGTCTCAATGCGCTTCCAAAGTCCTTGCTAACAGCAACAATTAAAATGTAGGACGGCAGACTCTGTTAGGCTATTACATTTTTGACAGGACAACGTCATTTTTACAGTACCGAGGAATGTGAGTAAAGAGCTTTCCAGATCAACTTGGCCGAGCGAGGCTTGACCCATACCTTCGATCCGAAAGCGAGTCATCAATAGACACATAGCGCAGGATTGAGATTCAATTAACCTGAATAATGTACCTATAAGTGTTATGGTAACGCGCAAATTTCTTATCCGCGTTAATGTAATCTAAAAACAATAAAATCCGATTTTTCATTTCAAGTTTTAGGTATGAATAATATTAAAGATGAACAATCGATTCAACAACGTAAAATGTATTTATAACGTGTCCTGCTTTGATATAATATGATTTCATTGTTTTTCCTATCTCCGCCAGCTTACCGTTATGAAACCATTCTTTTTCGTCGTCGTGTTCCCTAAATTTGATATCATATTGGGTGAGGAAGTGGCACTGGAGGTGATAGTTTTCAACGACATGCAAATGGACCAAAAGATAATGATCACGCTCCCTAAGAACGCTGCTTTTATGAACCTCTATCGGGATTGCAATGGCGGGGATTACAAAATACAACAGGACCAAATAGCCTTTGTAAAGGTATCTAGCTAATACTTTCCGATATCAGCTCATCTCCCAATATCATTATTATCACATTTATAACATTACAATAATTATAATGATAAGAAGAATAGTAATAATAGTAATAATAATAATAAGTATTATTATTATTATTATTATTATTATTATTATTATTATTATTATTATTATTATTACCATTATTATCATTATTATCATCTTCATAATCACCATCATCATCATCATCATTATTCTAATTATCATTATAATCATTACTATTATTATTATTATTATTACTATTATCATCATCATCATCATATTGTTATTATAGTTATTATCATTATTATCATCATCATCATCATCTCAACATCATCAACATCATCATTACATGATATCAATTTATTATTATTATAATCATCATAATAATAATCATCATCATCATCATAATGATCATTATCAAATTCAACAAAAGAGGAGGTCACAGCAACCTCACGTATGTGTTCAAGATTTAGATAAGCGTCATGTTTGGTCTGACTTAATAAAATGATAATTCACAACAAATATAATTCAATTTTATCGTGCAACAAAATACTAGATACTCGTGTTTTAAGGCAACCATTAACTCACTCAACCCTAACACCGACTATATCCGTAGTTCACCCGGGTTACTTTTACCCCATGCCTATTTATTACATTTTTTGGAGACAAATTATAGGCGTAGAATCAAAGCTAATGTTTTTAGTTTTTGCATGTTAATGGTAGTTGAATAAAACTATCTATGTACATACTCATTTTTTATACATTTTTTCCATTTTTGAAAAGTCGAAAAATCGCTAGGATTGAATGATTTAATACCAATGAAATTATAATATCAATAGTATTGGCCTTCTGATTCTAAATAAAATACTCTCACTGAATGGGGAACACTAGTGTGATGTCAAAACACGGTTCTAATCTCTTTGAAAGTGTAAAACCAGTCCTCCGTAGGACTGGATACATACGTTGCGCAACTGATATTCTGGTTTCAGAGTGATGGCATCTTATTTTCTAGCGAAATAAATGCTGGTCGTCAATTTTTTTAAATGTGAGCTTTTATACAGTGCAATATCCACTAAACGAGCTCAAAGCGCTTTACAAGGGGTCCCTGGCCAACAGCAACACATAACATGTTGGACGAGTCATGACGCCTGTCAGGTGATATTACAATTTTTGGGGGGACAGAATCAATGTTGTTAACGGCCAGGTACTCATTTTACACCTGAGTACTGTTAGAGAATGTGAGTAAAGAGCCTTCTCCAAGGACTCAACTATGCGCCGAGCGAGGCTCGAACCCAGGACCTTCCGATCAGAAAGCGAGTGTCATACCACAAGACCGCATAGCCGCACAAGGTTATCCATCCTCGCTCATTTTCGTCCCGTAAGGGAGCGTTCACATTATACGTCATCAAAAATTTGCCCTTTTTAGACCCCCCCCCCCCCCTCCCCCAAGTCATCACTTGTCATCATTGACCTGACCCCCCCCCCTCCCCCCAACAGATGATGACGTCATCTAATTTAATAAAAACTAAAGATAACTTTAATTTCACAGATTTATATTCGTTTTTAAACCATAAACATTGATTATCAACGTTTGATAAAACACTTCAGACATTTTATTAATTTCAGAACTGTTGATAATTTATGTTTTACGATACAATGGGACATAAAATTTAAATTTGCAAGATAAAATCTAACAACATTATTTAATTAGTACTTGGGCCGGTGCTTTATTAAAAAAAATTCAGAAAGTGTTAATTTAGAATAGTATAGGAGGCAAATTATTTTATAGCATATTAGTTTTTAGTGGAATGAATTTCTGTTTCAATTTCCAAACATAAAATTAATTGATTCAAAAATGTTTCTGCCTTGGACCTCTGGCAATGTACTATAAATAGTATCATCAATTTCATCTTCATCGTCATCATTTTCTCCCATTTGCTGTTCTTCTTGTATGCCGCATTTTCGTGAATGGTCTTTCATTGCTGTGATCGAGGAGTGATACAATGAACATTTAGGGCAAGTTCGCCTTTTGAGAAGTGATACCCCTTTCCCATCTTGTTTCTTGAGAGATGGGCAATACTCATCATAGAAATTTATCTTTAGCTGTTTTGAAAGGAACAAATTTGATGACATCATCTTGGGTCTGACCCCCCCCCCCTCCCCCATGTCAACACATGTCAACATTTGGTAGACCCCCCCCCCTCCCCCCCTAGCTGATGACGTAATATGTGAACGCTCCCTAAGCATAAGAATCTGCCGATGCATCCTGCTACTATACTACAATAGTTATGCCTCCGTATCATTCCGTATTTTTTAACCTATTCATTGTTAGTCCTCCGGAGGACTGGTTAAACATTTCCAATGAGATGTGAACCGGAATGGTGGAAGGTGTAACGTCACGAGTTCTTCTCCTCATTCACGAAAGTAATTTATTTTCCATTCCAAGGTGAGATCAGGACGCACTGCATCTGTATATTTCCCTATCGTCCCATTGATTATGGGTGTCATTGAGATTCATGTTCGGGTCCAAACTCCATGGGCAGCTGATGGTACCTCTGAGCATATTAAAGTAGTTGTAAGTATGAACATAGCCTTATTTACAGATAACTAAATGAATCATATCTAATATTATATAATATCTGATTTATATTTATATATGTTTTGGTGTGTTCGATGCTTTAACAAATGATCGTGAACATAGCCTTATTTACAGATAACTAAATGAATCATATCTAATATTATATATCTGATTTATATTTATATATGTTTTGGTGTGTTCGATGCTTTAACAAATGATCGTGAACATAGCCTTATTTACAGAAAACTAAATGAATCATATCTAAAATTATATAATATCTGATTTATATTTATATACTTTTTGGTGTATTCGATGCTTTAACAAATGATCGTGTCTGTGTAAAATTAAATAGAAAAAGGACCGCATTATTCACTTATTTATAAGAATTGTTGAAAGATCCAGCCAGTTTTCACCATTATCTTAGTTAAAGAATGGCATAAGATTCAACGACCGAGAGACGAGCATGAAAAGAGTACAGGAAAAACAAAGTGTCAAAAGATTAAGGACAAAGTCGATAGTATGTTTACACGTCTTAGCCTCTTTGCTAGTCTCAGCATCTACCGTATAATGTCGACCAATATATTATACATTTTACAATATATTTTACTTTAAAACAATTTTATGTGAGTATTTTATGTGATAGACTTGTGTTGTGATTGATGTTTTTGTATATCCCCCAGGCCCCTGGGTCTGCCTTTGATTACAACATTCCGGTCTACATAGACCTCACTGGAGACAAAAGAAAGTTCATTTCGCGTTTCAACATCTCTCTCCCACATAATGTTGTCAAAGAATCAACGCTCATGAAAGTCTCCGCATTTGGTTGGTAACACAATATGTATATTATTAAAAATGTAGTTGTATGGATTCAATTTTATTTCATCAAGAGTGGAACTTTGATTCTGAATTGTATCTGGGATAGAACTATTTTAAACAGGAGTGACATGTAAAAGCTGATTTAACTCTCTCCTTACCAAACATTGTCCGGATTTTCCCCCAAAACGTCAAAGACAAAAAAAAACATCAAAATATTTTTTTTAACTCTCGAACTTAAAAGGAATGAGTAGGATGATATAAATCATTTTGTTCAGCTAAACGACTTCTACAACACAGCTATAAGTATAAGTTCGTGTAACTGTCACAAAAATATTTATTCAAATTTGGTAATGTACAAAAGAAATCTGAAAGAGAAAATTGGTTGAATCGGAACGTAAATGACGATTTTTCAACAGTTGGTAAGGAGTGGGTTAAAAGACGACTTTTCTCTTTAAAATTTATTTGACTTAGTATGTTTAGAATGTCGTACTCTCATTATTGCGTGATAGAAAAACACTTTGAATGCAAACTTTTATGTAAAAACACAGGGGATTTTCATCAGTCGGAAATGACCTCTCCACTGTCATGATTGTGGAAGTGTTTTTTTTTAATCTGATTAAGTCAATGTCTCCTAGATTAAAGCTGCACCGTAGTTGTTACAGCTAGATATGCTGATATGCAATCTTGTGGTACTCGTTTTCGGATGGGAAGGTCCAAGGTTCGAGTCCCGCTCTGGGCGGCGCATAGTTGAGTCATCGGAAAAGGCTATTTACTCACTTTTTCTCACCATAAATGAATACCTGGCCGTTTAATTGCGTTGTCTGTAATATCGCGTAACAGGCGTCATGTCTCGGCCTACATGTCAAGTGTTGCTGTGGGCTAGGGACTCCTGAAAAGAACTTTGACCACTTTTAGTGGACATTGTGCTATATAAAACCTCAAGGCGTTTTTTTTTCATGTATCTGGGGTCATGACTTACAGATCATCAAGTAGACATATTGAGTTTGAATATAGTTGTTTTTGCAGAATGATAATCATTGACTACCAATCTAGATAATCATGAAACGTTAGACGTCTTCTAAGACGATAGATATGGAAATTTATAAATATAGACATTTCTGAACGTCTCAGAATTTGGAACTTCAAAACATGTAACTAGAATAGCATTGGCTTACCAAAAACTACAAAAGTTTTAACATTTAATTTTTGACTGAGTCCTCATTGTGCATGTTTGTTGATTTAATCACCATGACCCTGTCTTCAATCTTTAATTGTAATTTAAAATATGTTAAGACTATTAGATTTTTTCCTCTTTTCAAAAAATAAATATCGCCATTTTTATGGATTCATTTTTTTCAAAGGAAACAAATAATCTGAATTGTCTTTTTAAGAGTGCCCGATCTTCATAGAAGCTTTAACTGATTTAAAGTTTGTCTTCTAGATTATCTTTCGAGAGGTTTTTTTTATACAAGCTACATTGGAAAAACAATGTGTCAGGAGCAACATGTACATATTTGTAATTCTGATAACCAAATGTTATTAATAATGGGCTTGAATTAACATTTTTCTAATGGACACAATTTTGCATTGGTTTGTGAGTATTTCCATTACAACAGTGGGCCAATAACAATTTGGTTTACCAGACCTACAAATCAGTTGACGTTGGTCAGTAGAGATAGTCTTGTCTTGGTCTTGGTCATATATAATTAACTTAAGACACTACAAAAGCTCCTGGATCAATATGCAACGGTTTGCTTATTTGATTTTCTGGTGTAGTGCAGCTATGCGGTCTTGTGGTATGACACTCGCTTTTTGATCGGAAGGGCCTCGGTTCGAGCTGCGCTTGACGCATAGTTGAGTCTTTGACTCACATTGTCTCATTATACTCAGGTTAAAAATTAGTACCTGGCCGTTAACAGCGTTGTCTCTGTCGAAGAATATTGTAATCTCGCCTAACAGGCGTCATGCCTCGTTCAACAAGTTTAGTGTTGCTGTTGGTCAGGGACCCTTTGTAAAGCGCTTTGAGCACGTTGTTTAGTGGATATCACGCTATATAAGAGTTCTTTTTTTTTGTTCCAGGTGATTTGCTAGGCCCGAGCATTGTTGGATTGAGTTCTCTCCTAGAAATACCTCTGGGTTGTGGTGAACAGACACTGCTGGGAATGGCCTCGGACCTTTACGCTGCTGAATACCTCCAGTACACAAACCAATTGTATGGAGCCGTCAAGGAAAAAGCTTATGAATACATGGCCATAGGTATCGAACTAACAGCTCCTGGCTATATGAATCACGTCTACATTTATATATGATTCATATTTATCCAAGGTTTTGTGTATTAGAGACTAATATTGAGTCGTTTCTATGTAACGTTAAATACCAAAAATATAGATTCTACTTCAAAATGATTCACAATATTATAGTACTTATAAAGTCTTTGAGTAAAAGTCTTAGAGGCTAATTTAAATTATTTTATGGGAATACACATGTTGTTATAGAAGATATATCTAGGTTTTCAATTTTACCTATCTAAATTGAGTATTGCATGCAACACGCATTGAAGTTAAGATTTATAGCGGTGCATCCATATTTTAGTAATTTGTTAATATTAAGTAGTTGCACCAAGCTTTTTAAATTCATGACAGTGTATGAACTACATAGACCAGTGTCTCGAGAAGAACCGGAACAGCATATTTCTTGAAACAATAAGGTGTCCCTTTATCAATATTTAGAGGTCCCAATAGCTGAGCAGTCACCTCACACGCGGTGAAGTCGAGATATTTTCTGACCCCCTACCCCCTCCCTGTCCACCCAGAAGTGATTGGGCAGCTGGGTCTGTCATATCTGGCGGAAAATACTTTCAGAAATTATAGCAACAGTAACGATTTCCGGATTAACTCCAGCTCCATTGTATCTATGACTCTCAAGGACAACATTTTGTCGATATTTGACGATCCTCGTTTATTTTTGTTAGTGTTAAAATCAAGCATATAGCCACTAAATTCTCGAATTGTCAAATCTCATTAATAAAGATTCTAATCTAGTTTCTTTTGAAGTCTTTGAATTGACATAAAATATTTATAGATTGTAGCTAGGAATTCAATCCAAATGCTCATCAGTTTTTCCCACCATATCAAGCTTTCCAGCAAACAAAGCTATGTGTACTCTGATTTTGAGAATTTAGCAAGAACTGATCACTGTCGGTCTAAAAACAGTAACAAAAAGCTGAGAGACGTCAATTTCATTCATTTGGTTATCTCACTCAATCCTAGAGAATTTTGCTACTTTTCAAAATCTGAAAAAAAAATGTATTAAAAATCAGCATGTACATAGATAGGTTTATTCAAATACCATTAACATGTAAAAACTAAAATATTAGCTTTGATACTACGCCTATAATTTGTCTCAGAAAAATGTAATAAATAGGCATGGGGTAAAAGTAACCCGGGTAAACTACGGATATAGTCGGTGTTAGGATTGAGTGAGTCATGGTCATGGATAGGTAATAGGCATGATTCTTGTTTGGTATTTCCACAGGTTACCAGCAGGAGCTGACCTTCAAACATCGAGACGGGTCATTCAGCGCTTTTGGTAATCAGGATGATTCCGGTAGTATGTGGTAAGAGCGTGATGGTGTTTTAATTACATTATTATTTAATTTGTACAAAGGAGCATGCAAAGAATGTACAAGACTATACAATCTATATTTTGACCATTGGTCTGTGTTAGGAGTGACAGCATATAGTTGCAAAAATACAATTTAAAAATAAACTTAAAAATTAATTACATCTTTACATCTTCATCTATCCCTTTTTCTGGTAAACTAGGTCAGTTAGATCTGTCGGAAAGTATCCCAAATGTAAATAGATTAATAGTGTCTGGCCAACAATATAGAAACTGGAAAAAAACTCTGGTTACTGTTTAATAGCTGCTGATTTGATCGGCCATTAATTAGAGGGGAGAGCTTAAATGAGCTGTTAGAATTGAATCACCTAGGTTTGTCTTGCGGCCATGCGGTCTAGTCGTATGACGTGAATATCCTGGGTTCGAGTCCCGAACGGCGCATAGTTGAGTCCTTGGAAAAGGCTTTTTACTCACATTCTCTCGCAGTACTCAGTTGTAAAATGAGTACCTAGCCGTGAACAGTGCTGCCTCTATCCAAAGAAAATTGGAATATCGCCTAACAGGCGTCATGTCTCGTCCTACATGTTAAGCGCTATTGTTAGCTAGGGACCCCTTGTAAAGCGCTTTTGAGCACGTTTAGTGGATACTGGCCTATATAAATGCTATAGTTATTAGGGTTTCTTTATCTATTCATTTCGTGAAATAAATAAATAAGTTATAAATTTCACTCTATCATCATGAATAACCAAAGATCAGAACTAAGGTGTTTTATCATATTTCAGGCTAACGGCCTTTGTGGCCCGTGTATTTCACCAGGCCATGAATAACCAAAGATCAGAACTAAGGTGTTTTATCATATTTCAGGCTAACGGCCTTTGTGGCCCGTGTATTTCACCAGGCCATGAATAACCAAAGATCAGAACTAAGGTGTTTTATCATATTTCAGGCTAACGGCCTTTGTGGCCCGTGTATTTCACCAGGCCATGAATAACCAAAGATCAGAACTAAGGTGTTTTATCATATTTCAGGCTAACGGCCTTTGTGGCCCGTGTATTTCACCAGGCCATGAATAACCAAAGATCAGATCTAAGGTGTTTTATCATATTTCAGGCTAACGGCCTTTGTGGCCCGTGTATTTCACCAGGCCATGAATAACCAAAGATCAAAACTTAGGTGTTTTATCATATTTCAGGCTAACGGCCTTTGTGGCCCGTGTATTTCACCAGGCCATGAATAACCAAAGATCAAAACTTAGGTGTTTTATCATATTTCAGGCTAACGGCCTTTGTGGCCCGTGTATTTCACCAGGCCATGAATAACCAAAGATCAGAACTAAGGTGTTTTATCATATTTCAGGCTAACGGCCTTTGTGGCCCGTGTATTCCACCAGGCCAGTTACCACATATTTATTGACAAAGACATTATAAAGCAAGCAATCCATTGGATGGTACAGTACCAGCACGATAATGGCAGCTTTCCGGAACCAGGCCGTGTTGTTGATAAGCATATCCAGGTATTCTCGCGAATGACGAAATATGTTTTGTGCCATTATGGTCTAGTGATATGACTTTCGCCTTCGGATCGAAAGGTCCTGGGTTCGAGTCCCGCTCTGAGCGGCCCATAGTTGAGTCCTTGGAAAAGACTCTTGACTCACATTCTCTTTCTGTAATCAAGTGTAAAATGAGTAACTGGTTGTTAACAACGTTGTCCCCGTCGAAAATAAAAATTGTAATATCGCCTGACAGGCGTCATGTCTTTTCCTACTTAAGTTTTGCTTTTTGGCTAGAGGCCACCTTGTCAAGCGTTTTGAGTATTTTTTGTGAAAATTGCTCTATATAAAAGCTCAAGTTTTATTTCAATTATATCTCTCAATTTTAATTTAATCATTGCAATCTGAATGTATAAACATACGTCCAAATGGAATCGAAGGGAAAACCTGAAACATTGATTTTCTAAAATATTATGATAAGATTATTTTAGAAATAAAGGAAACTCGCAATGGTGTTTTGTAAAATATTTTAAAATCATTTTCCATTTCCATATATTGCATAAATTTAAAGATTCGTGTCCAGATAATGCCAGTTTGAGCCTCGCTCGGCGCATAGTTGAAACCTTGGAAAATGCTCTTTAGTCACATTTTCTCACCGTATTCAGATGTAAAATGGATACCTGGCTGTTAACAGCGTTGTATCTGTCGGTAAAGAGTATATCTACTAACTTTCGTCATGTCTCGTTCTTAGTGTTGCTTGTTGCTGTTGGTCAGGGACCCTTTGTAAAGCGCTTTGAGCACGTTAAGTGAATATTGCGCTATATGAAAATACCTTAAAGCTTAAAGTAAAATGCCCTTACTATTCTATCTATATTTGTTTAATATACACTTCCATTGACCAGAGCAAATACGGTACCACGCCCAGTCTCTCTGCCTTTGTGCTCTTGGCTCTAATTGAAAACGAAGATCTTTTTGACAGCACTTCTCGGGTATGTATAGTTTCTCTTCATATATATATATATGTATAATATATATTATATATATATATATATATATATATATATATATATATATATATATATATATATATATATAGAGAGAGAGAGAGAGAGAGAGAGAGAGAGAGAGAGAGAGAGAGAGAGAGAGAGAGAGAGAGAGAGCAGACCTGTAAATTCATATAGTATATGCTATATTAAGTCAGAGCAGTTAAACTTACCAATGTGGAATATATGACATTAAGATGAGCTAGCCCATGATTTTTTTTAACGCATATTATGTTCAATTTCTGTCGGTAAAAGTTATAATATTGCCTAACAGGCGTCATGTCTTATTCTCCATGTTATTTGTTGCTTTCAGCACGTTAAGTGAATATTGCTCTATATGAAAAAGGCCCAAAGCTCAAAGTCACATTAAAAATGTCCATGACAAGTTTCGTTGAGCACACACTATTAGTTAATCGAGTTAACTATTTTAATCTTTAAAAAAAAACATCTTTAACTAAAAGAAATAATCTAAAATAATTTAAAATAGCGTTCAAGCCTTTTGGAAAAGTTTTACTAATACAGGATACCCCACTTACAATGACTATGTGCGGCTATGTGGTCTAGTGGTGTGACACTCGCTTTCGGATCGGAAGGTCCTGGGTTCGAGCCTCGCTCGGCGCATAGTCGAGTCCTTGGAAAAGGCTCTTTACTCACATTCTCTCACCGTACTCAGGTGTAAAATGAGTATCTGGCCGTTAACAACGTTGTCTTTGTCCGAAAAAAAAAATGTTAACATCGCCAAACAGACATCATGTCCCGTCCTAATGTTAAATGTTGCTGTTGGCCAGGGACCCCTTGTAAAGCGTTTTGAGCACATTTAGTGGATATTGCACTATATAAAAGATCTTTTTTTTTAATGACTATAAGATGTTGATAGTTATTTTAGATGTCACTGATTTTGTGCATTCTCATCCCAGATCGGAATCGCGATCCATGATGCTAAAACGAAGTGTTTGTCTTACATGGAATCACAAGTAGCCAGCCAAAGTGATCTGTATTTTCTTAGTCTTGCATCCTTTGTATTGAAAATTGCTGAAAGTAATGATACCGAATTCCTGATGGATAGGCTTGTTGCTCGTGCTGTGCGAAGAGGTAAATATGAAATTGGTATCTTCTTGAAGATTTAATTTTGATTTTTTGTACAAGTCATTCGAAAATAAGTTTCCTGTAAAAGAGAGTGGTGGTGTTAAAAATTGCCACAATAATGTTTAAATACCTAAATGATATAGCGCCATCTTGTGTCTTTGAACTTTTTGAATTGTATAGATAGTATGCGCTTGGCTAAGAAGCTCACAACATTGCCATTCAGAAGTATAACGGATGTCTGGTTAATGCAGTTAAGTGAGAATTTCTCATAAACGCGGATGGTAAAAAGCAATAACAAAGACCCGAGTGACGTCAGCTTCATTCTATCTATACACCTACTAGGCCATTCCGATCACATTTTATCCTTGAATTTCCCTTTCTCTTTTACCTCCATTAGATGGTTCTGTGTACTGGCACCATTCCGATTCTCACAAGGCCAAGGTTGGTTCCTGGCACAAACCAAACCCGTCCACCGCAATTGACGTGGAGATGACGTCATACATCCTGGCTACTGTTGCTTTACGGGGCGACATTCATCTAGGAAGGAAGATCTTCAATTGGCTACTGGGGCAAAGAAATACTCATGGCAGTTTTTACTCTTCACAAGTACATGACATCCTCTCAATGGGATTTGGTGATTTAATTGTAGTATAGGACTGTTGGCGGGTCGTGCAGCTATGTGGTCTAGTGGTATGACATTCGCTTTCGGATCGGAAGGTCCTAGGTTCGAGCCTCGCTCGGCGCATAGTTGAGTCCTTGGAAAAGACTCTTTACGCACATTCTCTCACCGTACACAAGTGTACCTGGCCGTTTACAGCGTTGTCTCTGTCCGAAAAAAACTGTAACATCGCCTAACAGGCCATCATAAATGTTAATTGTTGTTGTTAGCCAGGGACCCCTTGTAAAGCGTTTTGAGTACATTTGGTGGATATTGCGCTATGTAAAAGCTCAAGATTTTTGGGGGTTTTTGTTTTTTTGTTTGTTTTTTTTAAATTTAGTTACAGACTCCAGCGATATTAAATATCTTAAATGACCAGATTAGTGGTATTGTTTACAAAAACCTCTGACCACTCGGTGTGAATGAGCACCTGGTTTATAAGCAATGCTGGATATTGTAAGAGTGCTAGATCAAAAAGTGTAAAATAGATGACTTGTATAGGAAATTTGGTTCCATAATATGGTCTGCTTGAGAATAAATTATGCATTGTGAATCTCGTTGAGCATGATGACTTCGTAAAAAATGTATCAAAATTATCTTTATTTGAAGTGTTGTTGCTCAAAGAATCAGTTTTTCTATTTTTGTAATTGTATCATTTTATTTATAAATACGATTAGAGCTGGACAAAATATAAATACCCTGATTGTTTTGAGACACTGACTAATCAATTATACAGATGAATTTTTTTTTTTAAAGTTTATATAGAGGATCTAGATTTAAAGATATGTTTTATAGTTAGGTCAAGGGAATATTTTGGGAGGTTGGATGATAAAAATATGAAAAAGGTGTACCTCTAATGAAATAATGCCAAACAAAACAGAAAGAAAAACACAAGAAAAAAAAGTACCTCGAAAAGTCACCTTCCTCGACCAGTGCCTTCTCCATAATTCCTCACCGAAAATTCATAAGATCCCATAAAAAAGATTCTCAGTCACTGCAGCTGAAATAGAAAAAGTGGAAATAAAGTCCTGTAACGACACCAGGTGTTGCTGTTATAATATTCTACATTTTCAATGTATTCATCCTTTACAGTCCTACTACAAAGTTAATAAAAATCGGATGTCGTTTTTCAAGAAACAACAACTATTGTGTAAATAATTGAATTATAATTATTTATATATAATATCATATATGATATATAAATCTTTTTTCTGGACTGATTTTTAATGCTTAGATATACTTTTGAAATGCACTTATTTTGTCGTAATTATAAATCAATAGAGAATTATCATATATATTTATCTTTTTATCCTACGAGGACTCGATGGTAGCATTCATGGCGATGGGGTTGTTTGCAGAGTTGGTTTACACAGACCATATTAACATCAAAACCCAAATCATTTTGGACACCGGGGAAGAATACAAATTTAACATAAACAAACAAAATGCCTTGACCATGCAGAGACGTGAGGTTAGTGACTACATTATTTATTGAGATAATACAACTTGATAATCATGGAGACGACAAAGGAAGAGATGGTGGTGATGATGATGATGATGATGGTGCTGGTGATGATGAATTGATGATGATGATATGATGATGTATGATGATGATGAGTGATGATGATGATAGATGATGATGATGGTTGATGATGTGATGATGATGATGATGATGATGTGATGATGATGATGAATAATGATGATGATGTGATGAATGATGATGATGGTGTGTGGTGTGTGGTGGTCTGATGGTGGTGGTGGTTGTGGTGGTGGTGGGAAAGAAAGGTGAGAGTAGAAGAGGATAATAAAAAGGTAAAAACAACCTTGGGCTTGATGGTTGCGATATTCTTGTATGTATCAGCACTTTAGATGTCTGTATGTCTGTGTTTATGTATTTACATATAAGGATAATTATCTTGGTTTTATTTCAACATTAGACAAACAAGATTCCATCCTCTGTAAAAGTGGAAGCCTCGGGAAAGGGATTAGCTGTGGTGGAGGTAAGAGTAATGTGATATAATCTGGGTAATGTAAATGTTGCTGCTCGAAGCTCGAAGAAATATATAACATATAACAATGCGAAATTGAATGAACGCTTCAATTTAATATACGAAAACAGATAATATGGACGTTTCGGGTTTCCCCTTTATCAACAAAACAGAATGAATGAAACACTACAGACTAATGAGTGGTAGTGGCGTTATTTCTCGTGTTGGGGAAGGAAAAGTTGATGAAGGCTGATATTTTGGACTTAACTGTTCCCTTTTATTTCCTGGAGATTTATTATTCACCCCTTTTCAGTTTTTTTATCTTGTTCTTGTATTGTCTACCACCAAGTAAATTTACGATAGATTAACGCTACCACACTCTTGTCTTTTCAACAGCTCTCTCTTTATTTCAATGTTGAGTCTGAAATCCAAGATACAAGTTTCGAGCTGAACTTCAAGTTGGTCACAGAAACTAAATATTTCTTGTATATGGAGACATGTACAAGGTAGGCATACATTTTGTGACATTCGGATAATTGTTAGGGCGATGGTGTTGTTAGATGGCGCTTGCTACCTTGATCGGGGATCAAACCTCAAACCTCCAGATAAAAAACTAAAGTATTTACATAGCGCCATCCCACTAAACCTGTTCAATGCGCTTTAGAACGGACCCCTAGCCAACAGAATCTAGTTGAACGGTGTGTTGTGGCGAAGCTTCCCGGCGGGTTTGCGACGGGGCATGAGTGCGGAAAAGAATTTGTGTGAGCACAATTAGAAGCTGCTGCCAACAGAAACACTTAACATAAAGGACTAGACATGACGCCTGTTAGGCAATATTACTCATTTCACACCTGAGGACGGGAAGAGAATGCGAGTAAAGAGCCCTTGTCTAAGGACACAACTTTCCGCCGCTAGAAGTGGGTCTCAAACCCTGGACTTTCCTATCCGAAGGCGAGAGTCATACCACTAGGCCACACATCCGCACATCGGTTAGGAGTGTTTGTTTTGATTACATCACTGAGGCTACCCGATTGTCCGGTTGCCTGATAATGACAGCATGTTCTGACCGATAATCAGGAGGTCTGAAGTTCGAATCGCATTCGAGACAGGCTTATTTTAAATATGATTTGCAGTGAGTGTATTTGGTTTCAGCTTGGTTGGCACTTTTTTTTTTACTCACACCTTTTCATATCTTTGACATAACCCAATCCTCTCTCTCAAGGTTTTTACTCTTCTATTTTGATTCGTCAATTTCAGTGCAACATTGGGAAACGATTATATAAAGGATATCTCTTAGCTTTGAATATTAGAAAACACATTCTCTTTCAAATACTTAGCTTTATTATTGTAATGTAATACAAGTGGTTTTATTATTGTAACGGGATACTCTAAGTGGTTTTACTGTTGTAATGTGATACTCTAAGTGGTTCTATAGGTGTAATGGAATACTCTATGTGGATTGTTCTAATAAGGTTGTAATGGAATACTCTATGTAGTTTTATTGTTGCAATGGAATTCTAGATGGTTTCTTGTTGTAAGAACGGAATACTTCTAGTAAAATTTGGTTTTATTGTTGTAATGGAATATTCTATGTGATTTTATTGTTGTAATGGAATATTCTATGTGGTTTTATTGTTGTTATGGAATATTCTATGAGGTTTTATTGTTGTAATGGAATATTCTATGTGATTTTATTGTTTAATGGAATATTCTATGTGGTTTTATTGTTGTAATGGAATATTCTATGTGATTTTATTGTTGTAATGGATTATTCTATGTGGTTGAAATGATGTCTGTAATTGGAATACTCAAATGAGGTTTTATTGTTGTAATGGAATATTCTATTGTTTATTGTTGTAATGGATATATCTAGTTTTTTTTTGTAATAGGAAAAATCTATGTCATTTTTGTTGTAATGATTATTCTAATTTTGGGTGAATGGAAACTGATCTTTTGTAATGGACTACACTAAACATTTCATGTTGTAATGACACTCTAATGGTTTATGTTGTAAGGACTACTCTAACTGGTTTTCATTGTTAATGGAAACTCTACTGGTTTATTGTTGTAATGGACTACTCTAACTGTTTCTAATTGTGTTTATAATAAAGCTACTCTGAACTGAGTTTCATTGTTGTAATACTCTCAATTGTCTCAGTTTTGTAATGGAATACTCTCAATTGTCTCAGTTTTGTAATGGAATACTCTTTAACTAATGCAAAATACTTTGTATTACAACAATGTAAAATTAAACCCTTTATCGTGCTCAACTACAATAATAGTAAAGCCATGCACGTATGCCCTATGCTCTTACTAAGATATGTCACATCGTCAATAAACTCGACATTATCATTTTACCGTATTATTTATCACATTTCCAGATCTGATTTTGCGTCAATAATTACGATAAAAATATCTAGACGTCTATCTATATATAATTTGCAAAAACATGAAATCTTTAATGTGAATACAATCAAAACTTATTTGCCTTTTTGATGTGTAAATGTTTGTCCCAATCCTAAATTACATATCAACTCCAAATATGGAGTGCGGCTATGTGGTCTTCTGGTATGACACTTGCTTTCGGGTCTGAAGGTCCTGGGTTCGAGCCTCGCTCAGCGCATAGTTGAGTCCTTGGAAAAGACTCTTTACTCACATTCACTCAAAGTACTCAGGTGTAAAATGAGTACCTGGCCGTTAACAGCATTGTCACTGTCAGAAAAAAATTGTAATATCGCCTAACAGGCGTCCTACATGTTAAATGTTGCTGTTAGCCAGGGACCCCTTGTAACGCGCTTTGGGGACGTTTAGTGGATATTGCGCTATATAAAAGCTCAAAGCTAAACAATATCTAGGGTTTGTAAATTGAAAATCTTCGTCTCTAAAATCCGGGCCTCTTGTCTCTGTGTTTTATTGTTCTAAATTTCAGTTTAATTTGATTAATATTAATATACGACGAAAGACTCATTACCCATTATATTTTTTTCCAGATGGCTCGGTGAAGGTGAGGCGAGTGGCATGGCTGTGCAGGAAATTGGAATACCATCAGGTTTTGAACCAGATAGAGACACCATCCCGAAATTAGACACTCTGAAAAATATTGAGGTGGAGAACAAAAAGCTTATCCTTTACTTTGATGAGGTTTGGAAAAAAATGATACAGAAATATGTTTGATTTAGTCTCTTTTGTTGTTGTTGTTTTGTTTGTTTTTTGTTTTTTTTTGGGGGAGGGGGTTTATTACTTTATTTAGATTTTTTTTAATCTAGGCATTTGCAAAAGAACCCCAGGCTGTTATTCCTTACTTCAGTGATGGTCGAACATGCCCTTGTTAAGTTTGCTTCAGCTTACTTTTTGTACTTATATGCATACAACATCGGTCACTTCCTATAGGCAGGTACTTATCTACACCTGAATAGAGTGGGTACTATGTGTAATGTGACATATCCTATCACAAACCTGGGGACAGAGTTTTGCGATCATTGTCATCCAACAGATCCTTGTACTAACTTTAAACCGCTCGAATTTTTTACATGACAGTTCGGACACCAAGTTTTACCTTTATAAATTTTAATAATCCGTTAATCCCAAGGATTACATCCATTTCAATATATTCAGTGACAATACATTTAGCGACAAAATCAATAACATTTATTTATTAATTTCTGTTATGAATAAAGGTAAGCAGCGACTTTGTGTGTATCAGATTAGGACTTAACAGAACTGGGCTGGTTGGGAAAAACAAACCGTCTGTTATCAAGATATACGATTACTTTGAACCAAGTAAGTAATAAAATGACTTTCTTGTTTCGTACCATTTTAGCACTTTGCATAAGCATGTAAACTATAAATGTTTTTAAATGATGTTTTTCTCTACAACAGCTACACATTTTGTGTTGGAAGTCAAGCCATATACGGGCACAGATATGTTAAGAAAAATGTTTCTTCTCCTCCTCCTCCTCCTCCTCCTCCTCCTCCTCCTCCTCCTCCTCCTCCTCCTTCTTCTTCTTCTTCTTCTTCTTCTTCCTACTGTCGATTATCCAAAGGAAAAAGAAAAATTACGATACCATCCTGATAGCCTGTAAAGCATATTTAGTTTCTCAATTTGATATTTTCAAAAAATAAAAATGGAGCAGCTCAAATGTGATCGTCCTCGTGCAAATAATCTTAATACCACTAGGTTGGCTGTTCCAAACAAAAATCGTGTTCTGGTATAATTTGGTTGACTCAAGTCTAATAATATTTCTCTTAAATTGATTTCAAAGTTAGAGGAAACCTTCCATAAAATTTACCTTTTTGCATGCATATTTATTTTGTTTTGTCTATTGGTCCTTGTCGTAAATCTAAAATACATTGCATATTATTCTTGCATTCACGTTTATCTGGTTCTATCCCTTGTAGCTTGCAGACAAAATAATTCCTATACATTGTGCATATTTGATTTCTTTTATAAATTTTGTCTTGTATGACGTATTTAGATCCGTCTGGATATTTGAGATGATTAGTTTTATTTTTTATTTTCAAAGTTTGGCATTTATAATCAGCAGACTCCCTTTTCCATTTCCTTTCCTATTAATACAGATACAGAATCTAGGTCTTTCTCAATGTTGCTGTCATTTTTAATTAATTTTTTTTTTACTTAAAAAGTAGCATCTGCAAATATAACAGTAGTTTTGCCCCTAAAGTCAGGTTATCCGTATTGTTATTGTAATCAAGGAAAAGCAATGGTTTTAAAACTGTTGTATATACTTTTGACATAGCTTTTTCAATAGATTGAATGTTTTGTATTTCTAATTTCAGCTAATCAGATCACTTATTTTTACAAGTCTAAAGTTCTGGAAGACGTGAGAATGTGTGATCTTTGCCCATTTTGTCACAACTGTGTAAGTGTTATTTTTTAAAATGTTTTATAGCGATCTTTAAACAATAATTTAAAACATATTTCCAATGGTAAACGTACATTTATATGACAATTCAAAGATACAGGAGAAAATCGGTAAATAAATTGGCTTTCCTTGTTTTAGAATTCTTTTACTTTTTGCATTTTCCTATTTGATATGCTTTGTCTGTTAATGTTTTGAACACAACTTGTTATGCTTGCATGTGAAAGAAAATCTCAATGGGAGCGATCTATATTCATGTTTTAGTCCTACCTGTCATCAATCACATGATTTGTTGACGTCCACCGATTGGATATTTCGTAAACACGCTGCTTTGTTTATGAAAGTTGTAAACATGTGTGTCAAGCTGAACAAAGTGATCAACCGTGATGTAAGATATTTCAAAAGTTGTGAATACTTCTCACTATGTGGGTCATTTTGAGCACACTTTGCAACGTGACCAATGACCTCGACCACGTGGAAAGGGAAGATAGATCATGCCCACGAAAATGCTCGAAGATACCCGCACCGATACATACACACACTTAGGTACGTGTGTGAGAGTTATAGTCCTTGAATGCCGGCATTCGAAATAAATACGCTCTATCGTCAATACTCTTTCAATGATAAAAGTTTCTTAGTTTCCTGTTCACTTGGTCTTCATAATATGTTTTCAAGCAAGACATTAACACGTTGGCAGTGTGGACGGCTTCTTACCCGCGGGTCCTATCGTAGCCATCGTTATGTTATTGCCTGACACTGAAACCCTAAAAGACTGGCATTTTGACATCATTCTTTTGTTTTTTGCACCGCCTAGTGAGTTGTCGTTAGTAGTGTTCATGTAAACAAGTTATTTCATTGGTTGAACTATTGAATACAACTCACGATTTGTTTTCTTTTGTGGCCAAAGACTGGCATTTTGATGTCATTTTTGGTCAGTGTCAGGCGAGAAGTGAACAATGGCTATGATCTTAAGGGAGACAACCACGAAATAAATATCAACATCCGAGTTGCAGTGCTGATCGTTTCCCCTGATCTTATAGTACAGTAAAGTTTGCTGCCCCAAACGTAAACAAAGGTCGAGAAGCACATGGCAAACCACATGTTCCTGTCTTGACAGCTCACGTTCCAATGTAAATAATAGAAAGAAAATAACCTTTAAAATTTGGCTGTTAGGTGGCAAAAGAAACACATATTCATAAATACTCGATCATGCATCAAATAATGTTTAGATATGGATATTTTATGGAACAAAAGGTAAAATTTATCAAAAGTTACGTCTATCTATTTTTAGACCAGAGCAAATTATTGCGCTGGTATGAACAAAACGAGAATTATTCGGAGCCTGATTTTCAGAATAATTTAGTCTTATATTATTATTTCTGCAACTATTAGATTTTATGTAAACATATTTTCAATACTGAAAGTGTATTGCCTACAACTCAAACTACAAAATTGGGAGACCTATATTGTGCGTAAATTATTCCGGTCCCTAACGGAAATCACTAGCAACTTGTTATTATTTACGTTTGGGCAGCAAACTTTACTGTTCTATAGTCGACCAATGTAATGGTCACCAATTTCAACTAATCGATTCCGCTGCCGAGGGCACTTCAGCTCGAAGGAAATATAGAGCAGTAAAGTTAGGTGCCCCAAACGTAAACAATAACAAGTTGCTAGTGATTTCCGTTAGGGACCGGAATAATTTACGCACAATATAGGTCTCCCAATTTTGTAGTTTGAGTTGTAGGCAATACACTTTCAGTATTGAAAATATGTTTACATAAAATCTAACAGTTGCAGAAATAATAATATAAGGCTAAATTATTATGAAAATCAGGCTCCGAATAATTCTCGTTTTGTTCACACCAGCGCAATAATTTGCTCTGGTCTAAAAATAGATAGACTGTAACTTTTGATAAATTTTAGAAAATTTTACCTTTTGTTCCATAAAATATCCATATCTAGACATTATTTGATGCATGATCGAGTATTTATGAATATGTGTTTCTTTTGCCACCTAACAGCCAAATTTTAAAGGTTATTTTTTTCTATTATTTACATTGGAACGTGAGCTGTCAAGACAGGAACATGTGGTTTGCCACGTGCTTCTCGACCTTTGTTTACGTTTGGGGCACCTAACTTTACTGCTCTATAGTAACAAATTGGAAACACTTCAAACGGCACTGGGAGAACTATGAAATCGCCACAGGACTGGATGAATGGATTCGTGTGGCTACTCTTCTCAGTTGCTTTGGGAGATAAGCAATAAACAATTTTGCTAGATTCGTGATCGAAGAAGAGGAGCGCTCGCTGGAAGCAATCTCATGAGCCAGTTTTCATCGATCTGCATCGGGAGAACAAACGAATGTTATGAACGCTTTCTATTCAACAGCCGCAACAGGCGACTTATGAACCGTTTGGAACCTTATCTGACTGAACTTCGGATTTTGATTAAGACGTGTCAATATGGACATGGACCGCTGAAAGACGACCTTCTGAGAGATAGAATCTTTATCGGAATAAAATGCGAGGAGACTGGGCGCAAACTGTTGCGAACACCTGACCTGACGTTGCAGAAAGCTATTGTCATGTGTCATATGGGACAGCGTGGCTCAGATGTACGGTCTTTGCTTCGTACCCGAAAGGTACCGAGTTCCAATACCCGCTACGTTGTGTGGCCTTGAACAAGTCACCTCGCCCTAGCTCAGTTTGCGGCGCTGCACTGCGGCTGACTCCTGGGTCATTCCAGTCTTCCCTTGGAATAGGCCCTAGAGACAAATTTTCCCTATGGGATTAATTAACATCAGAAACAAGAGTCAGAATAGCAATGACAAGTTCATCCAAGGCCAAACTATTCAAATTTGGAAGAGAGGGAACGCTACATTTCAAACAAAACTGAAACCATTCAAATCCATGATTCTATCGATGGTTTCATATGGCAGGGAAAGCTGGATGCTGTCAGAAGAGTCCACAAAGAGGTTACAGGCTTCACAGAGGTTACAGTTACAGAATAAATGTCTCAGAAACCCATCGGCATTGAGCTTTTATATAGCGCAATATCCACTAAACGTCCTAAAGGCCCATAGCCAACAGCAACATTTAACATGTAGGACGGGACATGACACCTGTTAAGCGATATTACAATTTTTTTCGGACAAAGGCAACGCTGTTAACAGCCAGGTACTCATTTTACACATGAGTACGATGAGAGAATGTTAGTAGAAAGCCTTCTCCAAGGACTCAAATATGGGCCAATCCGAAAGCGAGTGTCATACCACTATACCACATAGCCGCACAAGAAAGAAATGAGTATGTGCTTGATGAAATAAGAATACCGACAGGCCCAGAGGAACTCCTACTTGCCATTATCAAAATAAAAAAAGAAAGCTCTCGTGGCTTGGTCATGTAACACGACATGATCAAATGGCCAAAACAATATTTCTGGGCACGCTAGAATAAGGGAGAAAAAGAAGTCGACAAAACAAGAACTGAGTTGACAACGTTAAAGAATGGACAATGATGCACAATCCCAGTCTCACCTGCAAGGCATAAAACAGAGATGAATGGTGCCAAATAGCTACAGGATAAGCTCTCGTCTCCTCTACGATCAACATGGTCAAGAGATTGAGGTAAGGTGGGGTGAGTTTCTTTGATATCTTTAATTCATTTACGATATATTAACCAGAAGTAAATACTAAAATGATGTCATCATCTGCCAGTCTCCACGAATCCATTGTATTATTATTGTCTTTTCTTGAACAGGAGAAGATCAAATCCAAAAAGCCACCACCTACCATATTGGACGAGGACATTGCTATCGAGTATGAGATAAATAAGGACTAGTATTTTGATTTAGTTACAATAGAAGATACTTTTCGAAAGAGACTTAAACTGAAAATGTGCCAGATTGTCTTTATTGATTCTAAGGGTTATATGTTCAAAAGGTGGCTGGCTGCCTTACCGTGTTACAATGTAGACAACAATGTATATAGGGAATGAGATTAGCGGAAGAGTAGCGTCCCTTGATTGGACGTCACCCATAGTCTGTGACGTCACCGGCGAAAAAGTTATTAGAGAGAGAACGCCATGTTGGTTGTGCGCATGCGAGGGCAAGAGACGCATGCGCACAACCAACATGACGTTCTCTCTCTAATAACTTTTTCGCCGGTGACGTCACAGACTATGGGTGACGTCCAATCAAGGGACGCTACTCTTCCGCTAATCTCATTCCCTATAGGCATGTGTGTTCCGCTGAAGTCAGATTGTTTTAAAAAGAAAGGATCAATATAATTACATACGGATAGGAAACTCACTAATTACCGTGCCAAGATGTTTTGTAATCAGAAATTCAAAGACCAAAACAAAATTGTTATTAACTCGACGAGAACCAAGTGATTGGTATCTTCCACAGGGGCGGTGAAAAGGGGTGGGGGTGATAATAGTAGTATGGTGGACAATATGATTAAGAGATGTTATGCTTTTTGTCCAACGTCTTGTCTAATCTTTAAAAATTTCTTTCATAGAAGGCTGTTTCTCAAAGGTTCAAAAATAGTGTTGATAGAGTATGTACGTTGTCCTCAATTTATCGGCCTTTTAAAAATCTATAATTTTTAAAATTTTAATCCTTTATCGTCAGTTTGTTTGGTCATTTTCATTATTTTACCCAGAAAAACTGATAATCTGATGAATTTTTGCTTTAGTTTTTTCTAAATAACTTAGTATCGTAGTATTTCATAGGTGAACGTCAGAAAAATAACCTTTTTGCACAGCCTTAAATACACAATCTTGTCAAATTAAACTTTCTATTTAAGTAGAAAAGGCTGTGTGGAATTCACAGTCTCAAATTGGCAATCATGGTTGAAAAGTTATATCTGATAAAAGGAACAATCTATATCAAAATTCAAAAGATATAATATTTGTTGATGCTCGGTACTCGAAATTGTATGTTTCTTATTTTTAAAATAAACAATTGATTTTTTGCTACTGGTTTGGGTATATCAACACTGGATGTGTTTTGATATTTCGTCTTTCATATTATATTATCCTTTGTTTCAACTTAATTTTTTCCTTCAATAAATTTTGCCACAGTTGCAAAATAAAAATTGTGTTGTTTTGAATGAATAAATAGCAATGCTGTCAAACCAGTCTCCTTCTCGCAATATTGTTTCCAACTATTTTAACCAATGTCATACCTTTTACAATTTACAGATTTCTCGAAATCTTTAAAAATCTACTTCAAAGGGGCCGGATTTTGTTTTATTTATTTTTGCTATGTCCTCAGAATTTACTTTATATTTTTCATAATGCCATTTGGCAGCCAATGAAAGCCGTATTTAAATTGGAGAGAGGCAGAATAGTCGGCCTTTTAGATCCTTGGGGTTCACCCCTGCCGCAAGTTATCCTGGTTCCAGTAGTGTAAAACAAGCAGTTAACATTTCGTACTCCAATTCCATACAAGACGGATCTATTGCCTACTTTCCGATTGTTCAAACTTGAATCCAATTAATCAATGATTGCAATAAGAACAAGAGGATCAGAGAATAAAACTCGACTGATATCGGACTCAAATCAGGATCCAAGTTTATGTACGCGGACTAGATTTAGTTATTTACTAGTCTCGTAAATGACTTGCTAGTCTTAGGCCTATGCGAAACAAGTGACCATTGTTTGTTTGTTTTGTTTTGTTCACTGAAGTGAACCCTTCCTTTTCGAGTCTCTGTTCACTCGCGACTTGCGAGCCGATTGGATTGGGATTCTTTAATTCTTACTCACAAAAATGTGTACTTTCGACGCTTTGCACTTATCTTACAGTTTTTTAAAGCCAGTGTCAATAGCAACAGAACACTTTTTGCCTGTCATTCGTAACACGTATTTTCCTTAAAAACGAAGCTCTCTTAATCTAAAAAAAAACCTAACCTACCGAAACCTACCGAAATTATGGGAAGTGGAAGGCAGTGGAGAGTGAACCAGGGACTCAAGGAAATGGACACCAGTGGGGCGTAAACCTGGGGCTATGGGAGGAGAATATCAGAAGGAAATGATGTGGGACTATGGGAGATGGATACCAGTGGAAATAAAAGCCGGACTATGGGAGGTGGGAACCAGAAGAGAATGAACCTGAGACTATTATAGGAGGTGGGCATCAATGGAGAATGGACCTGGGACTACGGGAGGTAGATACCAGTGGAAAGTGGAGCCGGGAATATGGGATTTGGGCATCCGTGGGAGTGAACAGGTTGGACGAAAACATGATTATAGATCGCCCCCATTGATCGATATTTGGAACTTAGATATACTCTGGTTTGAATGAAAAAGTGTTCGTTAAAGGTTGTAAAAAGTAAGTTCAAACACATAAGACAGTTTGTGAGTGAGTATAAAGTTCACCTGTGTTAGTAACAAGACGAGTAGCCAATGCGACTATGTGGTCTAGTGGTATGACACTCGCTTTCGGATCGGAAGGTCCTGGGTTCGAGCCTCGCTCGGCGAATAGTTGAGTCCTTGGAAAAGGCTCTTTACTCACATTCTCTCACCGTACTCAGGTGTAAAATGAGTACCTGGTCGTTTACAGCGTTGTCTCTGTCCAAAAAATTGCAATATCGCCTACCAGGCGTCATGTTAAGTGTTGCTGTTGGCCGGGGATCCCTTGTAAAGTGCTTTGAGCACGTTTAGTGGATATTGCTCTATATAAAAGTTCAATTATTTTTTGAAATATATAAACGGATGCGTAAATATTAAAGTGATACATTTGGGGAGCAGGAACTGGTGTAGATAAAGATATGGAAACAATTATGAAACAGTGCCAGACAAAGCAGAGAGAAAAATACAAGAATAAAAAAAAACATCAAAAAAAATCAGCCTACCTCCTTGATTTTTTGGGATTGTTTTGTTTTTGTTTTTTCTTGTATTTTTTTCTCTCTGCTTTGTCTGCACTGTTTGATACACACTTGTCCATATCTTGAAATGTATGTGTAACCTTGGTTGCTTGCAGTAGATACAGCCTTCGTAAATTCAAATCCTGACACTGGCCAAAAAAGTATGTCACCATACAAAGCCACGATCAGCTGCAGAAAGTGTGTGGTGAGTTGTAATCAATAGATAGTATGCGCTTGGCTAAGAAGCTCACAACATTGCCATCCGGAAATATAACGGACCAACATACAAAACTCTAAACGTTTTTGTCTGGATAATACAGTTTAGTGAAAATTACTCATAAACGTGGATGGCAAAAAACAATAACGAAAGACCCGAGTGAAGTCAACTTCATTCTATCTATAGTTCAACCAATGAGATCATTTTGTTTCTTTGGTCATAAATAACGAAAAAATCCCCTTTTACTTTCTTTTGGTGATTGTCGCCTGGTATTGTGATGTAATTTTTAGGGCAATGTCAGGCTATAGATAGTAGGCAGATGACGTCACTCAGGCCTTTGTTATTGTTTTTGCCATCCGCGTTTGTGAGTTGTTCTCACTAAACTGTATTAACCAGACTATAAAAGTTCATGGTTACACAGAGTTTGTGTGTTGGTCCGTTATACTTCCGGATGGCAATGTTGTGAACTCCTTGGCCAAGCGCATTCTATCTATAGATAGTAGCGCTTGGCTTAGAACCTCACAACATTGCCATCCGAAGAAAAACGGACCAACACACAAAACTGTGTGTAATCTTATACGTTTATAGTCTGGTTAATACAGTTCAGTGAGAATTACTCATAAATAAATAACAATAACAAAGACCCAAGTGACTCCAAATCTAGAAGTAAACAAGGGCTACGCTTATAGTCGGGTAGGAAGAACGCGGCGATTTCGATAGCTGTTTTTTTTTTTTTTTTTTTTTTTTTTTTTTTTTTTTTTTTGTTGCTTCAGGTCTCTTCCAACACAATTGAGGTTATATGAGAGACCGCTGAAACAAAAAAACAAGCAATCTAACAAAAATAGTACAAATGTAAATCAAAATCATAACCTAAAGATACCATAAGCTAAATTATAAATAACCAAGAACAAACAGGCAGAGGATTTACAGGAAAAAAATATCCCCTGTCAAAAATACAATCACAAACCAAAGAAGCAGGATAGGCTAGTAAAGAGAAGAAGAAACGACATCACTATCGGATCGTACACCCATGCGAACATCATAGGTATATGATTCAAGGGTGATGCTCCCATCCAACCACCCGATTTCGATAGCTGTCTTGGATCGTAGCCATCGTTATGTTATAGATAGAATGCGCTTGGCCAAGGAGTTCACAACATTGTCATCCGGAAGTATAGATAGTATGCAGATGACGTGACTCAGGCCTTTGTTATTGTTTTTGCCACCCGCGTTTGTGAGTTGTTCTCACTAAACTGTATTAACCAGACTATAAAATTTCATGGTTACACAGAGTTTGTGTGTTGGTCCGTTATACTTCCGGATGGCAATGTTGTGAACTCCTTGGCCAAGCGCATTCTATCTATAACGGACCAACACACAAAACTGTGTGTCACCATGAACTTTTATAGTCTGGTTAATACAGTTTAGTGAGAACAACTCACAAACGCGGATGGCAAAAACAATAACAAAGGCCTGAGTGACGTCATCTTCGTTCTATCTATAGCCTGACACTGAAATCCAAAAGGACTGGCACAGTAATGAGCAATGGTGAATACTGTTCTTCTAGTTGTTAAACCGTAGCCATCGTTATGTTATAGTATAGCCTGCTACTGAAATCCAAAAGGACTGGCAGTTTGACGTCATTATTTGGTTTTTGCACCGCTTAGTGAGAATCGTTAGTAGAGCTCATGGAAACAAGTTATTTCATTGTTTGAACTATTGAATGCAACTCACGACTTGTTTTCTTTGGTGGCAAAAGACTGGCATTTTGACGTCAATTTTTGGTCAATATCAGGCCATAACTTTACGAAGGCCACGGCCATAACTTTACGGTTAAACGCGGAAATTTTAATAATGGGAATTTTACAGCGCAGTATCCTCTTAATGTCGCTGTCGTGTCTTGTGGTATGACACTCGCTCTCAGATCGGAAGGTTCAAGCCTCGCTCGGAGCATAGTTGAGTCCTTGTAAAAGGCTCTTTACTCACATTCTCACACCTTACTCAGGTGTAAAATGAGTACCTGGCCGTTAACAGCGTTGTTATATCGCCGAAAAGACGTCATGTCTCGTTCTACATGTTATGCGTTGCTGTTCATCAGGAACTCTTTGTAAAGCGCTTTGAGCACGTAAAGAGGATATTGCGCTATATAAAAGCTCAAGTGTTTTAATGTGGTCAAAAGGGGTTTATCAGGGGTTAGTGTCAGGGTATGAATGTATGGAGGCTGCTCAACGATCTATAGAAATCTACAGTTGTCTTGATTTGTCTAATGTATCTTATAGATAGTATGCACTTGGCGAAGCAGTTCACAACATTGCCATCCGAAAGTATAACGGACCAACACACAAAACTGTGTGTATCCATGAACGTTTATAGTCGGGTTAATACAGTTCAGTGAGCATTACTCATAAACGCGGATGGCAAAAAACAATAACAAAGACCTGGGTGACGTCATCTTCGAACTATCTATAGAACGGTCTAGTTACTATTAAATTTATTTTAAAAGCAAGTCTTCAGTGTCTAGGATTACAAGTTAATCGTTTGTAAGTGTGATTACTGTTTGTGATCTTTAATGGACATATTGATCAGCAAACCGTTGCTATCAATAGGCTTCAACAGTCATGACGTCACTTTCCTCGTAATGACGCATAGTAACTTAGTAACTGGCTCTAAACTATCGGAACAATGACGGACGCCCTTATGAAATATTTCTCCGACGAGCATAAAAGTGTATCCAGAGAAGAAAAACATTATAAATATGATCATGTTTTGACTTTTATCCATTCTGATCACATGACATATGAAAAGTTCTAGCCAGCATCAAGGATAAAAAGTACCGATTTTCTTTGTTTATAACCACGCTGCTCGCCGTTGCTGGGCGACGTGACATCAGACTATTGAATCCAATTAAACGGTGCACTTTTCTAGACTAGATCCATTGTCATCATTTAGTTTGCTCACGTTCAGAGAACAGTATTATAACACCCCCAACCATCTTTGTCTCGATTCAAATACGAGTCAGATAAAAGTTATTATCTATCTGACCGATTGATGGTGTGGTGCACAAAAAAACGTGAGCTTTTATATAGCACAATATCCACTAAACGTGCTAAAATCGCTTTACAAAGGGTCCCTGGCCAACAGCAACACATAACATGTAGGACGAGACATGACGCCTGTCAGGCGATATTACAATTTTTTGGGACAGAAAAAACGCTGTTAACGGCCAGGTACTCATTTTACACCTGAGTACGGTGAGAGAATGTGAGTAAAGAGCCTTCTCTAAGGACTCAACTATGCGCCGAACGAAGCTCGAACCCAGGACCTTCCGATCCGAAAGCGATCCACTAGACCACATAGCCAAACAATTAAACATTTATTACGGACGATACATACAATACCTGCGCATACTTACAAACACTTAAACCCATAGATACATTATCAAACTACATGGAACAACCGGTCGGCCATCTTCCCACACATCCTTTCTTCACACGACACGAACAGGGACTGAACTCAAATCTACTCAACCTCAGTCAGTGAGCTTGGGCACGTGACCATAGTTAAGGACAACTCTAGATAACGTTAGAGGGGTGAGATGATATAACAATTATCTCTCTTAGACCATAACATGGTCTGACACCCGAACCCACTTATGGGCCTAGTTTTACATTGTTGTAATGGACAATATTTTTTGCGTCATGTTATCTTCTTTGTTGTTGTAAACAAAGCTGTCAAAACGTAGTAATCGCACTCCCATATCTTTTCAATCAAATTGAGATATCGATTTGGACTAATCAACATTCGAAGGACTATAATAGAAATCAACACGCTCATGCCAATTTAGATTTAAAACTTTCTTTAACGTGACATGTGTTGTGTCGATATTATGAATGGTGTTGGTTTACATTGAGTTATCCCCCCTTCTTATCAAGACACTTCCTTCCGTGCCATGTTGTTCAAAAATCAATAAAAGGTTAATGAAATCTTGAAGACGCAGTGTTGGGTGGACATCAGTTTTGATTAATAAAGTGGTAATTAACATACAAACAAGAAAATCTAAATTAAGGAGAGAAAATGTTAATAAAACTTTTTTTTTCTTTAAAGGGATGTATGCTTTGGATCATTTCTGTCTGAAACCCCCTGCTCATGTGCATTCATTTTAATATGCATGAAATAAGTAAATAATCATACATTTTATACCGAATATCACCGTGGTATACAAAGTTTTTAATGTACATCACAACGCGGGTACCATCAATTTTTTATTTCGGCGTAAGTCATCTGTTAATCTTTCCTTTTTCTAAAGTGCTGTATACCCACCCCTACCCAACATGTACATACATGCAGGTTTGACATCCGAACATCTTTTTGGGCCTAGTTTAACAATATTGTAATGGAAATATTTTGCGTCCTTTTTTTGTTTTTGTTTTTTTTTTTTTTTTTTTTTTGAGATTTCCATTACAACAATGGGCCCATAAGAAATGGGTTATCAGACCTGCAAATAAGTGCACATCGCCCCTACCTATTGCCAATAGACTCATTCTAGCTGATTCGGTTGAAGCATTTTAAAAAATTACCTCATATTTTCTTCTTTCTCTTCTCCGTCTTTTTCTTAGCAGCCGAATTCCATAAATCTGAAGATACATTGTCGCACGTGTTCACAAATCGTATGAATCTTTCATGGCTTTAGGTTTCGATAGGTGCTTAATTCAAGGAGGTTAGAAGGATAGGAGGGAATCTGTGTATGTGTTCAGATCTAGATAGATTGGTTTATGGGGAGAGGCAAGGAAATGCGAAACGAGGTCATCGAATGTGAACAAGAAGAGAAAAATGAAACCATACTATTATATATTTCGAAGTTTAGGGAAGTAAAATTAAAATGTTCGTACAAAAATGTTCATCCTTAAGCTTACTAAAATGACAAATAATTTCCATTGCGCAGATGGCAATGGAATGGTTTGGATGCTCCACCATTTGTTTCATTTCATTTGATTTATATATTATTATGTTATGTCTATCGTTATTCTATATCTTTATCACTAAGGAATTGATTATAGATTCAATTTGTTAACTTAGCTGAATAGATCTTTTCATAGTATAAGTATGTATTAAATCAAAACTTAGATAAGGCGTTGAGAATAATCGCATTAAGTCTCACACCATTTTTAGATAACATCTAGACGGATAGATAATCATGCATTTAGTAGACATTTATGATTATATAATATAAGCTTTCGATTTGTTATTGTAATTCTATCAGAAAATGATTTATAATTTATATATGGTGACACAAGTAGTTTAAAATAATTTATGTTGCTTTCAAATGCTGGGATTTTCTGTCTAAAAAGGTATAAAGTTTTACTCATTCGTCCAATTTTATTACTATTGATCCAACTTTGGGGGGGAATCGATTTTTAAAAAGATGTCTATAAAAATTATCATTAGGCAAAGTCGTGTTATCTAATTCGTCTATTACGTCATGAATCGGAATGTAATTTATACTTACTTAGATCTATAGATAGATATCTACTGTTTTTCGACAAAAAAAGGTAAATAAATAAACACGGGCGATTGTTTGGTATCGACATTATTAAACCTACTTGAATTATCCATCAATAGCTTATCGCTCACAGTGAGGATCAAAAGTTTTGTTGTAACATCTGGGCAAGGGTGGGTTTATGTCTTTTATTGTGCATAAGTCTTAGTGAGTGACGTTGTTGGAGATATAAAGTAAATTTTGGAGCTGTACTTGATTATTCTCAATGTGCAATGTCCAACGTTTGTATAAGATATTAAAAGAGGTAAGCAAATAGTTTGAAAATATTATAAATAATGTCTTTTTTTCTGTTTGTTGCTGCATTTACTCACCGGTGATTCTCATGGTTTTCATATTAATCCACTGCTATCTGGTGTCGTTCTGCTCTTGAACATTATGTAATGCTTACGCTTGCTGGAGTGGCGGGGTAAAGAGAGCAAATGACGTAAATAATAGGAATATTTCATAATATAAGCCAGCAAATTGATATAAATATGAAACAAACAAGAATAGTGATTACCCTAAATCAAAATGTTGTTACTACGACAATAAATATATTATATCATTTATTTATTCAAAATTAACTGATAAAGAGGGGAATCTATCACTGAAGTTAATTAATGCTATTAAGATCAAAAAGGACATAAAATCTTTTAGTTACTTAATGACTAAATGTATGCAGACAATATTATGTCTTCAGTGTTAACAGAGCAAAATGAAAAGAAGCAAGGAAACAAATTAATTTGCCCATATATGAATTACTTAAACTTAACAAACAAAAACATCGTAGAC
>NC_088363.1:90897583-91082583 GCF_034508935.2 Berghia stephanieae
TTTGAAACCTGGTAAAGTTTCAATCCAAGCTGAACAAAACTTCTATAAATTGAGATAATCCTTGTTTTATATTTCTTTTTTACTAAATAAGTTTGTTATATTTTGATGGGAAAATAATTCGACAGCTTCATAAATATTCACATTTATACTATGAAACGTCAAAATATGAAATAATGTTGTGAACCACTTTCCAAGTAATACAAGTTTTGGTCAAACTTTTGACACGTGGTCATTAACTGGCCACTTGAGCGACTCTAAAATGACATTTGCCGTGGATATGTGCTCTCGCTTTTAAAAAAAAACATATTTATCTCTGGTCCCACGAATTTCTAATGTAATCGGCGTTTTCAAAGCTTCAATCTAGACAATAACGTAATTCATTCATGGGGATTTTCAAATTAAGAAATAAGAAATAAACAAATAACAGTTACCTTTCATTCTTGTCATTTTCTCTTTTTGACCACCATAGCTCCATGGCATTGTCCCCTTTAACAAAACCCCCACCTCCCATGACAACAGCACCCCCACCGCCCACAACCATAATCCCGACTCCACCCCCAACAACCACACCCCCGCCTCCACCTCCAACAACCATCCCAAGAACTACACTGCCGTTTATGCCCACGCCTCCTGTACCACCAAGACCCAACTACCTCAGGTATGCTGCTCTCTTAAATCAACTAACAGCATAAATCTTCACACACACACACACACACACACACACACACACACACAAACACACATACACACACACACTATATATATATAATATATATATATATATATATATATATATATATATATATATATATAGTGAGCTCATTTTTTCTGATCAACATATAGCATAATATTCTCGTTACTATTCTGTTTGAAAAATCTATTTTTGTGTTGGGTGAGTATGAAGTTTCGGGTAAAATTCTGAAAATAGATGGTAGGGAGAGAGTTAAGGACTACATTGAAAAAAAGAAAGCCTCGATCCTAAATAAAACAAAATTGATTTTTTAGATATCATCAGGCGCCTAAGATAATAAATACCACATTAGTGATTACATTGATGTAACATTATTGGATAATGTGCTTGCTTTCTTCCAGTCGTTATGTCATCATAGCACCTGCTTCCATCCGCCCAAACATGAGGTTCCGTGTTGGAGTCAACATTTTGAAGACTTCCGTATGGTGTCGTATGGTGGTATCTATCAAATTAGGCAAAAAGGTCATCCAGTCGAGAAAAGGCAGTTTTCGAAAGGGTAAGTATTATATTAATGTAGAATTGATGTGCTGTGCGTATAGGTAAAATACTCACAACATCCGTCAGCCAGATGTAACTTACCAAGACACAAAACTATGTGTAACCTTAAAAGTTTGTAGTCTGATTTATAAAATTTAGTGAGATCTAATGATTGAGCCCGGCTGTCTAATAACAATAATAAAAAGCTTACTGACTTCTTTCATCTATAGATAGCATGCGCAATCTAAGAAGTTCACAACATTGCCATCCGGAAGTATACCGGACCAACACACAAAACTGTGTGTAACTATGAACGTTTATAGTCTGATAGATACAGTTTCGTGAGAATTATTCATAAACGCGAATGGCAAAAAAAAAAAAAAAAAAAAACAACAAAGACCTGAGTGACGTCAACTTCGAACTATCTATACAAAAAAGGTGTCTGTATCCTGCCGTGTAGTTATATTAATTGACAAATAAAATTATCACCTTTCGTACAAGTCAATCTGTCGATCCAGTTCACCCCAATCCAACATAATCCAAATTCCAAATTGAGCTTTATATAGCGCAATATCCACTAAATGTGCTCAAAGCGCTTTACAAGGGGTCCCTGGTCAACAGCAAGATTTAACATGTAGGACGGGATATGACGCCTGTTAGGCGATATTACAATTTTTCGGACAAAGACAACGCTCTTAACGGACAGGTACCTACTCATTTTACACCTGAGTACGGTGAGAGAGTGTGAGTAAAGAGCCTTTTCCAAGGACTCAACTATGCGCCGAGCGCGAGGCTCTAACCCAGGACCTTTCGATCCGAAAGTGAGTGTCATACCACTAGACCACATAGCCGCACAAACATAGTCCAAATCAGTTAATAACGTACGTATCATGCCATCATGTCATTGTGTCTTCGTGTTTGTTTGCAGAGAAACGGAAATAGAATTCACATTGATACACGCCCACTTCGTTACTAATAATGTAAGATCGGGTCCATGGAACGATCGAGAACCCCCCCCCCCCCCCCCCCCCCCCCCAACTCCTTTTATAAAAAAAATAAAAAATTCAAAAGTTTACTTTTAGGCAATTGCCAATATTATAACTCATAAAAGAATATAATATTTCCGATCAACAAATCGAGTAAGTAAAATCAATAATGAAGCAAAGCAAACAATAATAACAATAATAAAATAATAATAATAATAATAATAATAAAATAATAAATAAATAAAATGATGATGATGATGATGAAGATGATGATGATGATGATGATGATGATGATGATGATGATGATGATGATGATGATGATGATGATGATGATGATAACTATAATGGTAATAATAATAATGTAAAATCATCTAATGATTTAATTAAAGAAACAAAGAAAAAAGTAATTTTACTAATTTTGTCTCAAGTTTAATAGAATTTTTTAAGCAGTCTTACCAACCTGGTTTTGGATACAACCGCCTAATGTTAACTGATGGTACTTATAAAATATAAAATAAAACTGATATCACTTGGCTCTTTACCATTATTTCTTTAAGACCGCCAGTTGGGCCATTCGTTAGCTTTCACTATATTCCACTGACAAAAATACGAAAATTGAAAGGTTTCGGATGGAAGCAGTAGATACAACCTTTCCAGTGTCACCTTTTGTTAGTATTTTTACGATCCCAGACTTCAGGCAACCCCTATTGCTCATTAAAAAGTGTCTAAGGTTATATATACGTTCGTTCGTGTGTTGGTACGGTTGATCTCGCGGACGCAACTGATGTTTTACTCGAACTCTTATCTACCATCAATATGATGATCATGAGCTATTGATACACGTATAATAGTTATTTCATTGGCAAAAGCTATTAATAAATAACAATGTGAAATTGAATGTAAGCTTCAATTTAATTACGAAAACAACGCCACTACCACATTATCTCATTCATCTGTTGTGTATATTCATCCCGTTTTGTTGATAAATGGGAAACCCGAAAGGTCACTTTCATCTGTTTTCCTAATTAAATTGAAGCTTACATTCAATTTCACATTGTTATTTATTTCTTCGAGCTTCGAGCAGCAATATTTACATTTGTCAAAAACTATACCAAATAAGATAGGAGGCGCCCCGCTATTCAATAAGTTCATCACCAAATTATGTTGTATCAATGGTAGACGAGCCAATCGACTCTCTATTATGAACAAGACCATAACTCAAAATTTATTGTTCATAAATTATAATCTTATACAACAACGATCTTAAGACTATTGATCATCAATTATTATCTTTTCATCTTATTTTGTATTTTGCAGGAGTCGGAGGGCGTGTCACTCTTCGAGTAAGTTTTTTTTTTTTTTTTCTTATAAAATTTTACCAATGTCTAGATAGATCTGTGTATTTAAGACACATTGTGTTGGTCTAGACTCAAATGGAAGATCAAACTTTCAAGACAATATATTATGATTAGTTATAGTTCTCATCCATTCAAATCAAGAGCTGTTGGCAGAGTGGAAACCATACACTGTGACTGCAAAGCATGGATCAATGATCACAGCCTCAAGGAATGGCAAAACTATCACCAGAAATAGTAGCTTTTTCAAACGTTCTCCTAAACCCCAGATGCCAATGAAACCGACGAAGATGTCCCACCATTAGAAGATACTGACATCGATGCGCCCACTCTGGATACAACATCGCATCACGAGACAATTGATGGTCAGGAACAACTATGTCTGCAACAACCTCAACTGTATCCAAAGAGACAGCGAAGGGTCCCTTCAAGATATCGTGACTTCTTCATGACAAGGCCATAATCAACGAAAAAAATCGAACATCGTTTTTCCACATTTCTCTTTTCGTTTATTGGGTACAAGATGAATAAACCTCCATTTGAAGCCCCAACACAATGCAAGTTAAGTCTTGTCTTTATTTTTTTTGGATCACTGTGATCCTCGCCGGAACCATTGCAAAAATTGTACAATTTCATCGTTTAGGGTTTTGTGTTTTTTCAAAGAAGAGGAAGGAAAAGAGTAAGAGTTATTAAAAGAATGGACTGTTATGAGAAGAATAGAAGAATGGACTATCTTAGACTGTTTTGTGTTATGTAAGAGCAATGGACTGAACTCTGTAGTGATAGAACAGAAGCTAGTATATAGTTATCAGTCATAGACAATAGACAATCAGATCAGTGAAAATATATAGATACTTTCGACCTTTTATAGACAATCCGTATAATCATACTTCATCTCTGTGAATCATGAAGAACAAGGGCAGGGAACTGTGAACTATTTATCATTATCAAATTCAAATGGTGTTAAATTGCCATTGCCACAATTATTTGAACATTGTTAATTTCAGACTTGCAGTTGTGAAGAACTATCGTCATGGACAATTCGTTATTTGTTTTGGACAATCAAGCCTAATGCACCGAATCGTATTTCTCACTCCTGATTTGCATTCATAGTGACAATAATGACATAGGAAATGTCATTTTGGTTCTTTTGGTTAAATAATCTTCACCCCTCTTTGAAGTATGAGTGATTAGAGTATGAAAAATCCGCATGAAAGGTGCTAAATTCTATTCTGTATTGTGTGAATGTTTTCATCTTTAATTAATGTCTTTTGACAAAAAATCTAAGAAAGGGAGGGATGTAGAGTAGTCGAAATGTTTACCATGTAAAGGGAATTAATTCTTGGTCCTTGTCCACCCTATGTTATTCTTGAGTTGCATCCCTTGAATCATACGCACAGCACAGGGTTGCCAGTTTGGCATTTTAAATGCCAGATTCCAAAAATCTGGCATTTTTGAAAACCGTTTGGCATTAGAAAAATCATTTGGCATTTGGCATTTTCATTTGGCATTTTCTTTTCTTGTATTTATACTTCAAATGACACCTTTTCTTAATAAAAAATTACCCCAACAGGAAATTTAGTATAATTCAAAAAAAAAAAGAAAAAAAAAGAAAAGAAAACACCGCAAGCCACCAGGATATGATAGTAAATTGTCTATCAAAAGTGAGTAGTTTTCTTAGTGGGGGTGGGAGTCAACAGACTTTGGCATTTTTTTGAGTGTTTTGGCATTTTTTGAGTCTTCCCCTGGCATTTTGTTGAAAAATAATCTGGCAACCCTGGCACAGCAGAGGATCGTGATTCGTGGAGACAGCTGACCGGCAACGTGCTCAACGCACAAGTCACGGTGGATGGTGATGAGTATCTCTAGTCATTAAAAAGGTAGTCTCACTATTTTGAAACTCTCATTCACTCGTGCAAAGATAATTGAACCCGGAAGCTGACCATCGTTGAATCAAAATGAAAGCAGACGCGGAGCTCTTGTTTTTCGCCATCTCAACATCCGGGTCACCCGTATGTTTCTGTCGTCTGCTATTTCAAGCGAGGAAATCGGTGGAGAATTCGATATCGTACGACTTTTTTTGTTCCAGCTCTAAAAATCTCATGAAAATTGATGAAGGTAAGGGTCACTTTTTTTTGGTTTTATTTAATAATGTAATAATATTTCTTAATTCACATCTATGAAGTGAAAATTTTCCGTTTGTTTAACATTTGAACAGTGTGTGTAGGAGGTTTCAATTGAAATGGCCGACCCTAGAATTTTTTGTGTCCTCGTAATTTTTTTAATTCCAGCTCTAAAAATGTAATGAAGTTAATGGAAGTGAGGGACGATTTTTTGGTTTTATTTCATAATATTTCTTAATTCACATCTATGAAGTGATAATTTTTCTTTTGTTTAACATTTGAACAGAGTGTGTAAGAGGTTTCAATTGAATTGACCGACCCTAGAATGTTTATGTGCCCTTGTAATTTTTTTTATTCCAGCTCTAGAAATGAGGTTTCAGTTTCAGTGAAGCTTAAAAATAATCTTATTTTTTGTACTTTTATATTTAGCAAGTAGTGCATTCAGAAAAATCAGTTTTGTCTCTAATAATTGTAAATAATATAAAGGAAAAAAAAATTTTTAGCAGCATTTACTTTCTTTTTGTTTTGTACACCTCATCTTTAATTGTTTTTCATACAGTTTGTTTAGTGTGTTCATGGACTAAGTAGATTCTTGTTGTCGAATTCGCTGCAATCCTGAGCATTAACTCGATTGGGCATTGAAGGTAGGATATTTTAATTTATAACACCCCCCCCCCCTCCTCCTATTTAAAATTGATTGGTCTTTCATACCCATCTTCTATTTCTGGTGGTGGGGGGGGGGGGGGGGTCAGATTGAATCTTTTGTATTATTTTTCTTTTTTTTTTTGCTTTAACTCTATGTATCTGTCATTCTTGTTTTCTGCTTTTAAAATATCAAATTCTACACATACAATCTGTATTTTTATTCTGAGACACAAGGTGACAGCACAAAATACCAGCATGAAGTGTGACCCATAAAGATCAGACATCATTGTATAATTTCTAGTCAGTGAGATGGCAGTTTGAGCTTTGTCATTGATAGTTGTAGTAGACTTCTTTTGTTGACGGCAGCCAGTGAAGGCCTTTCAGGATTGGCCTTACGTGATCAAACTTCTGATTATGAACTATCAATTGTGCTTTTCAAGCAACATCTCAGTATTTTTTCCTTCTTTTGAACACACCATCTTAATTGTTTTCCATACAGATTGGTCTGAGAGTTGAGTCTGTAGATTCTACCTGCTGGTATCTGTTTTAACTTTGATTGGATAATGAAGGTAGGATACTTTAATTTATACACCATCCCCTCTTTCTTAAAATCTATTGGTATATCATACTCATATTGGGGGTTCTGATAGCTCAGCAAAGGTACCGGAATGGACCCAGGGTGCCGTCGAAATTTTTTGCAGACGTCCTTATCCACTCTGCAGATATTGGGTCGTTGGGTCTGATGTGGTGGAAAGCAGTTTGTGATAAACTAGCGTTCTATCCAGAAGGTAGCAAGAAATTGCCATTGTCTGTTTCACGCTATAGATATGGGGATAAACTCGGGCTCCATGGGCTCAGTGGCTCTAAAGGATAAAGACATCTTCAATTGCCGAGGGGAAAAATATATTGCATTGTTAATGTGTTAGATTTTTGGCTATATCTGCAAGTGTCTGTAACTGTCATCGTAGTTTTCTGCATGGAAAATCTCAAATTTCTGCACATATTTTCATTCACAAACACAAGCTTCTAACATATAATATTAGCAAAAAGGGTGACCCACCATTGTAAAATTTCAAAAATCAGGTAAACGGGCAGTTTGAGCATTGCTTTTGTATCAGATTACACAAACTTAATACTCTGCTGAAGGCCTTTCAGGATTGGTGCTAGGTTTTTCTTTCTTTTCGTTTTACACCCCACCCCCACAGTACCCCAAGGTCTTGTTGCATCTATTATAATTGGTTGTGGAATTAACATTTGTGATTTATAAAAAGTGCTATTTAACAGTTGTTTGGCTTTTTTATCATTCAGGTGTATTTGATATCGTCAACAAAGGCTACATCAAACTCTTTCTATATAAAGCTTTAGCTGCAAAGAATCAAGAGGTAAGTTGTCTCAAAATTAAAATCTCTTTTTTTTCTCTTTTTTAAAAGAAAAGTCAAGCACATTTATGAATATTTTTTTCTCAAATGATCAGCCCCACAAACTGACACAATCCATGTTAAAAGTATTATCCATTGGTTTACCACTGTACCAATGACAGGGTATTATGGTTATTCATGAAGCATTTTATCTTAAATCCCCTAGAGATGCACAGTATAATAATAATAATGATAATAATAATAATAATTATAATAATAATGATGGTAATAAAAATAATAATAATAATACTTTGTTCTATCTTTTTGGAAATTCTTTGTACAGACGTAAGGTACATGATAAAAATCCAATTAATATTTGCAACAATATCACAAAGCATTAAAAGTAAAAGTAAATTTATATGGTCTTCAGAATTTTTAAAAAAATGAAATAATGGTAAATATCATAAATAGCCTTTAGATTAAGCCTACATATTTGTAAGGAAAGGTATAGCAATAAATGTATCGTTGTAAAATGAATATAAAATTGCAAGGTTTTACAAACAAATGAATTTGTAAAATTCTTATTTAGTTATTACAGAATTAAAAGGTCTATTTTAAAGCATTACATTTGCTTTTTTGTTTTAGTAAAGTAATTCAAAGTTATATTTAGAGATAAAATCAACAGAACAAAGCCAATTTTACCATCTTTATATTATTTATTTTAAAACCTCTTTTTCTCCCCACAGACCAGTTAAGGCTTGGTGTCCAAGACAGCCAGTCAGGTGTGGTCATTAGTGGCAAAATACTCATTCGATCCAGATATGCCTCACCAGATGATGCATGAGTTTTTGTGGTTCATTTATTTTTCAACGAGTGCAAAAGAAGTATCCTGAAACCATTCTGAAAATTCAAGAGATTTCTGCTTTCGACATTAATAAAATGTATTATAATTGTTATTCGCTGAAGAAGAGGTTTGAGCCCAAGACTTTCTGTGTTTGGTATTTTGTGCTTTTTCGAAGTTATTATATTCATTTTTGTACAAGAAAATTAAGTATTATTGTTATCTGCTGAAGAAGGGATTTGAGCCTGAAACGTTTGTATTCAGTATTTTATTCTTCTTTGAGGTTGCTATTTTCATTTTTGTACATTAGAAGTAAAAAAAAAGTATTTTTATTCTTATTTGCTGAAGAAGGGATTTGAGCCCAAAACGTTCCGCATTTAGTATTTTATCCTTCTTTGAGGTTGCTATATTCATTTTTGTACATTAGAAGTAAAAAAAAAGTATTATTATTGTTATTTGCTGAAGACGGGACTTGAGCCCGAAACATTCTGTGTTTAGTATTTTATTTTTTGACAGTGCGTTTGGTAGAGCACTCACTTCACATGCAAAGGGACTGAGATCCATCTCGGGTGCAATCGAGATATTTTTCTGATCCCCCTGACTACCCAGCTGTGAATGGGTATTAGGGTCTGTTAGGCGGGTGGTTGGATGGGAGCATCACCCTTGAATCATATACCTATGATGTTCGCATGGGTGTACGATCCGATAGTGATGTCGTTTCTTCTTCTCTTTACTAGCCTATCCTGCTTCTTTGGTTTGTGATTGTATTTTTGACAGGGGATATTTTTTTTTCTGTAAATCTTCTGCCTGTTTGTTCTTGGTTATTTATAATTTAGCTTATGATATCTTTAGGTTATGATTTTGATTTACATTTGTACTATTTTTGTTAGATTGCTTGTTTTTTTGTTTCAGCGGTCTCTCATATAACCTCAATTGTGTTGGAAGAGACCTAAAGCAACAAACAAACAAACAAACAAAGGGTCTGTTAGATCTGGTGGAAAGTACTTTTTGATGGATTAACGTCCTATCCAAAAGGTAGCAAGCAATTGCTATTGTCCATTCATGCTATAGAAGCCGGGTTAAACTCCATGAACCATGGATATCCATTTTTGTACATTAAGTAAATATTATTTGCAATTGGCTGAAGAAGGGTTTTGAGCCCGAAATATTCCTTGTTTGGTATTTTGTTCTTTTTTAAAGCTGTTATGAGTACTTATTTAGAAAGGTCCACAACTTCTAGCATTTTTATCTTTTTGTTTTCTAGGCATGTGAGCTTTTCAAAAAATATTTTCTTTTCTATTGAACAGATCCCTTGTTTAAATAAAAAGGTGTAGTTTTGGAAACAATTTTTGATCCATTTTTTCTCTTTGTGATATGTATCAGTTTCCCGTCACTATTTTGACCATATCTCAAAAACTATAAGTGCCACAATCATAAAAACCTATATGAATTTGATTGTTTTTGTGGAAGGAATCCAATGAAACTATTTTCAGAATGATTTGACAACTTTGAAAATTTAGTGAGACTACCATTAGACTTGATACTTGGTTTCCTTATTACTCACATTCATTTAGATCCATTTGACCTGCCAATGCTTTCCATTATCTTTGTTGATATTTCTTATTCGCGTTTTATGCACAAATGAATGTTTAAATGACCTTTAAACCTTTTTTTTTGCATTTTAGAGGAACTATAGAGATGAACGTGCCAAACGCTGTCAAACTTTTGTAAACAGACAAATAATAATAATAATAATAATACTTTATTGCATCCCAAAAAGGATTTTTTATGTACAGACGTGTTATAATTTACACAATAAGATAAAAAATATAATGGAAATATGACGTATATATAAAAAAAGGAGCAGTTCCACAACCAGGGCTGCGCTTTAATGTGAATAATTTCAACACTGTAAAATAGTTTAAACTGTCACTATATACCGAAAATTGAAAAGATTGCAAAAAAAAATTAATTAATAAATAACTGGAGTAAGAGGATCGCAATGGCTCACACTAAATTTTATTTTTTATCTGCCCCTTCCAGCTTCCCAAAGACTTGGACAGTGGCTTCTACCAGCTCGAAATCCGATCTACTGGTGGCCTCGTTTTCAATGTCTTGAGGACTCTCACCTACAAGAGAAAACGCATGTCTCTGAAGATTCAGACAGACAAAGGCATTTATAAACCAGGAGATAAAGGTATTGATTGATTATCATCCATCGGGTGGGCTAATCTTAATTTTTTTAAAAATCTCTTTATTCATTATTATCTCATAGGGACTGGAATAACCCAGGCGTCAGCCGCAGTGCAGCGCCACAAATTGAGCTAGGGCAAGGTGACTTGCTCAAGGCCACACAGCGCACGGCGGGTGATCGAACTCAATACCTTTCTGGACCGAAGCAAAGACCGCTGCCCCCTAAAAATCTAGAGCTTTCCTTATGTCCAGACGCAGAGAATCACTAATGAAAAACTTTGAAAAAGGTTAAGTTAAAAGTTGACTAAATAGAATGAATGTGATACATCTTTTTTGTTTGATCCCCAGTAGAGGCAGACTGGGTTTTTTTGGGAATGTTTTATTATTTTTTTTCCCTTGTATTTTCCTTTCTTGATTTTCCTGGCACTGTTTGATACACACTTTTTCATATCTGTATCTTATTTGTTTTTAACCATGAAAATATACGTGACTGAGTATAAAAAGTATGATGCAGATTAAACTGAGATAATAATTTTGCAAAGTTTATGACGATGATAATAATGGATGATAATAATGGTTGTGGTTATGATAATGATGATGATGATGCTTTAATTTATTTTTGGTGGTGATAGTGATGGTGAAAGCGATAATAGTTGGCATAGTAGTGTTACTGTTAGAAGTGGTTATGATGATATTAGTCGAAAATCTAATTTGAGTGTCTTCTTTCGTCCCATCACAGTCAGCATGAGAGCCTTCGGTCTCTACCCTAACCTCCAGATTTACAAAGGAAAAATGGACATATTTGTCAACGTAAGCTAATCTTACTAAGCTATGATCATGTATAAACGTACATAATGTAATTGTTAACTCATTAAAGACAAAGTTATACTCAAACAATTTGACAATTTGCAAAATCTTGATTGGAATATTTCAATTTTAATTTTTGTACATATTAACAGATTAGAAATACCCACATCTGTTTCCCCCTTTGGTCGCTTTAACTTGAGTTCAGATCTTTATTCTGTTGCAAAAATAAGAAGAATGTATAATAATTTCAACATAAAAATCTCAAATCTCTTCGGTGAAACTTAGTAAAAGAAAAAGAAGTTGTTTTACAATATCCATAATTTAGGTTGGAAAAGGATAATATTATAAATAGATTGTGAAGCTTTTTTACAAATAAGGAAAGTTTAACAAATTTCATACATCTATTAACTCTCTCCTTACCGATCATTATCTGCATTTTCCCAAAATGCCAAGCTTACCCAGCAGAAAAAAAGTGATTTTTTAAACTCAAACAAGCTCTCTTTAAATCAACTTTATGTTCTTATTAATTAAACAAAGATCATTCTTCAAATTTTGTGATGTACAAAACAAACCTGAATAAGAAAAATGTTTATTGTGTCGTAACAAATGTGACGATTTTGCTTCAGGTGGTAAGGAGAGAGTTAAAGCCATGCCTAGATCACTCAACAAGGATACTCTTTCATCTTTTTAGGCCGGATGGTGAACTGAAATAAATATTTAAAATTTCTGTTAAAATAATAAACTCTTCCTTGTGGACCCTAAACTAGACGGAGAATACATTTCGATAATCATCGGTTTCCACCAGAATAAAACGTCTTGTGACGTTTATATAAACAACAATGTGAAATTGAATGTAAGCTTCAATTTAATATATGAAAACATATAAAATGGACGTTTTGGGTTAACCCTTTATCAACAAAAAAGTATGAATGAAACTACAGACGTTGTTAACAACGCCATTACCATATTATCTCATTCGTCTGTAGTGTTTCATTCATCCTTTTTTTTTTTTTGTTTAAAAGGGGAAACCCGAAACGTCCATTATATCTCTTTTCATATATTGAATTGAAACTTACATTCAATTTCACATTGTTATTTATTTCTTCGAGTTTCGAGCAGCAACATTTACATTACCCAGTATTCTTGTGACTTTTGGAAATATCAATATTTGCACATTGATCCACTTGGGATTGACACGTCAGTTATAAAATTAAGGTCTTATTTTATAGATAAATCTTTTCCTACCAGTTCTGTATTTAATATATATTTTGTTCAGTTCTAGTACGTATCTATGCCTATTATATTTATATTTGAACAGTCCGTCGTCTTCAAAACACAATCCATTATTGACAATGAATTAGTTTTTGGGGGATTTTTTTTTCTTTCTTTTTTGGGGGTTTTTTAAATTTTATTTTTGTTGGGTTTATTTTCTGGGTTTTTTTTTCTTGAATTTAATCATGATCTTTCATCTACCCCGATTCATTTAAGGATGCCAATGGAAATATGATTCAAAAGTGGACAGATCAACGTAGTTCCCTAGGGGTTGTCGGAAAGGAATTTCAGTTGTCAACCATGCCAGTGTTGGGAGACTGGAAGATCACTGTAAAGACTGAGGTAAGAAGGGTCAAAGTAGATTTTATATATATATATATATATATATATATTATAAATCTAAAATATTATTAGTATATATATATAATATGTATATAGTTGGTGAGTACTTGAGTACAAGTTGTGTCAATATATTAATTAGAGCATATAAAATATATAAAATAAATAAGAACACTCACATTATTCTGTCGAGACGATCGGTTTTCCATCTCTTCGATCGACAATAGGTATATATATATATATATATATACGTGTGTGTGTGTGTGTGTGTGTTGGGTGGTCTTTGGTAGGTAGGAAACTGTTGTTCTTCAAAATCTCTCTCTTTCTTTCTCTCTCTCTCTCTCTCTCTCTCTCTCTCTCTCTCTCTCTCTCTCTCTCTCTCTCTCTCTCTCTCTCTCTCTCTCTTTCTCTTTCTCTCTCTCTTGCGCACACACACACACACACACATACATTCGCTAGCACAAACACACACACACACTCTTTTTTCTATCTACTTATCTCAATCTCTATGAGAGGGACTATAGGAATAAATTACTTGACATAATTTTTTTCCCTTTTTTTACGCAGAAAGAAAGCTACCAAAAAGGTTTCAAAGTGGCCAGATATGGTAAGATAATAATATAGGATTCTGTCATGGCTTTAGATTATTAAGTGAGTTAAAATTAACAAGTCACAAAACACTACAAGCTTTCAAGTGAGCTTTAATGCGTGGTAAAAATAACGAATTTAATAAATCCATAGCTGTGAAATGAATACCTTTATTCCACCCCTCCAAATATGATACTTAGAGCAAATGATTCCATCGGTTGTCCTATTGAATGCAACTCACTATTCTTGTTCTTTTGGTGGTCGCAGTCTTGTTTTGTGACTATTTTTGTACAGTGTCGGGGGTATGAGTTTATGAAGGTGAATCTCAGAGTAAAATGCGAAGTTTGAATAAGTAATACTTCTTCTTCTTCTTTCAGTTTATCCCGCAGTTTGCAGGGTTGCCATAATGAATGCCTCATCTTCATGCATCTCGGTTCAGCGCATCATCTTGAATAAGTTTGAATAAGAAATACAATGGATTTAAACCTGCTATATTATTAATTACACTTAGTCACATTCCAAGATTTAGATACCCTGTTCAATGATAGTTTGCAAAAGGTGATTCGTGGATTTCGGCCCAAGAAGCATCCATCTTTCTTAGTCTAATTCTGCCCAGCATGTGACCTAAGACTTGGGTCAAGTTTTTGTTTCATTGAGAAGGATTAATATAATGTCTTATAATAACAAAACTTTAAAATTGACAACTCTGACTATAAACTTAAAAACATATTTTAGGCCTCTGGTTTACCCCGGCTGTTGTAGGTGTTAAGTCATATATTTAGATTTCGGCTGAATTTAACTATGAATTTCTCTCATAGAAATGCATTCTTTATTTGTTGAACTATCAATAAGTTGCGTAAGTAGTAGTAGTAGTGGTAGTAGTAGTAGTAGTAGTAGTAGTAGTAGTAAGCCTCGCAGTCCGAATGACGCTTGCTGATAATTGTGTGATTTAGTCATAGTCGATGAGTATAGCTGCTCTCTCCATCCATGTTGTTAATTGTTTCCACTGGTTACGGTCCTGGGCAAGAGTTTTGAGGCTGTCAAGATCTTGTGACGTAACGTGTCTCTAAAATGTTTTATCAATGTAGATCCTTTCACGGTTTCTAGACCCAGACCTGTTATCTGTTGAAAACTTACAATACTTGTTAACAATCACATGTCAGAGTTATATGAGACATGATATGTTGTAACATGACATTTTGATATGAAGTGAGTAGAAAAGTGCCAGAAGACAATAGAGAATAAAATTTTTTTTTTTCGCGGCGGTGGTGGGGTTTGAACCTGCGACCTTATTGGTACGACAACTCCGCCTGGCAGGTGAGAGCGTGGCTCTACCGTGTGAGCTATCCACGAACACAAAAATATTCGTTTCAAACTCAAAGTCATTTCTAGATCCTCTCTCACCCACTTCTTGAGACCGCCGATTCGTTCACCACCATCGCGGAGTAATTTTGACCAGCAGTTAAGCTTAATAGCCAATATTCTCATCACAAACATATAACATAGAAACGATTGAGACATTGAGTATGCTCCGGTGTATGGGGTGAATTTTTAATTCAGAAAAGTGAGTGGAGCAGGCACTTATGTTGGTAACAACAAGATATGAAGTGAGTAGAAAAGTGCCAGAAGACAATAGAGAATAAAATTATTTTTTTTTTTCGCGGCGGTGGTGGGGTTTGAACCTGCGACCTTATTGGTACGACAACTCCGCCTGGCAGGTGAGAGCGTGGCTCTACCGTGTGAGCTATCCACGAACACAAAAATATTCGTTTCAAACTCAAAGTCATTTCTAGATCCCTCTCTCACCCACTTCTTGAGACCGCCGATTCGTTCACCACCATCGCGGAGTAATTTTGACCAGCAGTTAAGCTTAATAGCCAATATTCTCATCACAAACATATAACATAGAAACGATTGAGACATTGAGTATGCTCCGGTGTATGGGGTGAATTTTTAATTCAGAAAAGTGAGTGGAGCAGGCACTTATGTTGGTAACAACAAGATATGAAGTGAGTAGAAAAGTGCCAGAAGACAATAGAGAATAAAATTTTTTTTTTTTTTTTTCGCGGCGGTGGTGGGGTTTGAACCTGCGACCTTATTGGTACGACAACTCCGCCTGGCAGGTGAGAGCGTGGCTCTACCGTGTGAGCTATCCACGAACACAAAAATATTCGTTTCAAACTCAAAGTCATTTCTAGATCCCTCTCTCACCCACTTCTTGAGACCGCCGATTCGTTCACCACCATCGCGGAGTAATTTTGACCAGCAGTTAAGCTTAATAGCCAATATTCTCATCACAAACATATAACATAGAAACGATTGAGACATTGAGTATGCTCCGGTGTATGGGGTGAATTTTTAATTCAGAAAAGTGAGTGGAGCAGGCACTTATGTTGGTAACAACAAGATATGAAGTGAGTAGAAAAGTGCCAGAAGACAATAGAGAATAAAATTTTTTTTTTTTTTCGCGGCGGTGGTGGGGTTTGAACCTGCGACCTTATTGGTACGACAACTCCGCCTGGCAGGTGAGAGCGTGGCTCTACCGTGTGAGCTATCCACGAACACAAAAATATTCGTTTCAAACTCAAAGTCATTTCTAGATCCCTCTCTCACCCACTTCGTGAGACCGCGATTCGTTCACCACCATCGCGGAGTAATTTTGACCAGCAGTTAAGCTTAATAGCCAATATTCTCATCACAAACATATAACATAGAAACGATTGAGACATTGAGTATGCTCCGGTGTATGGGGTGAATTTTTAATTCAGAAAAGTGAGTGGAGCAGGCACTTATGTTGGTAACAACAAGATATGAAGTGAGTAGAAAAGTGCCAGAAGACAATAGAGAATAAAAATTTTTTTTTTCGCGGCGGTGGTGGGGTTTGAACCTGCAACCTTATTGGTACGACAACTCCGCCTGGCAGGTGAGAGCGTGGCTCTACCGTGTGAGCTATCCACGAACACAAAAATATTCGTTTCAAACTCAAAGTCATTTCTAGATCCCTCTCTCACCCACTTCTTGAGACCGCCGATTCGTTCACCACCATCGCGGAGTAATTTTGACCAGCAGTTAAGCTTAATAGCCAATATTCTCATCACAAACATATAACATAGAAACGATTGAGACATTGAGTATGCTCCGGTGTATGGGGTGAATTTTTAATTCAGAAAAGTGAGTGGAGCAGGCACTTATGTTGGTAACAACAAGATATGAAGTGAGTAGAAAAGTGCCAGAAGACAATAGAGAATAAAATTTTTTTTTTTTTTTCGCGGCGGTGGTGGGGTTTGAACCTGCGACCTTATTGGTACGACAACTCTGCCTGGCAGGTGAGAGCATGGCTCTACCGTGTGAGCTATCCACGAACACAAAAATATTCGTTTCAAACTCAAAGTCATTTCTAGATCCCTCTCTCACCCACTTCATGAGACCGCCGATTCGTTCACCACCATCGCGGAGTAATTTTGACCAGCAGTTAAGCTTAATAGCCAATATTTCTCACAAACATATAACATAGAAACGATTGAGACATTGAGTATGCTCCGGTGTATGGGGTGAATTTTTAATTCAGAAAAGTGAGTGGAGCAGGCACTTATGTTGGTAACAACAAGATATGAAGGTTGAGTAGAAAAGTGCCAGAAGACAATAGAGAATAAAATTTTTTTTTTTTTTTTTTTTTTTCGCGGCGGTGGTGGGGTTTGAACCTGCAACCTTATTGGTACGACAATCCGCCTGGCAGGTGAGAGCGTGGCTCTACCGTGTGAGCTATCCACGAACACAAAAATATTCGTTTCAAACTCAAAGTCATTTCTAGATCCCTCTCTCACCCACTTCTTGAGACCGCCGATTCGTTCACCACCATCGCGGAGTAATTTTGACCAGCAGTTAAGCTTAATAGCCAATATTCTCATCACAAACATATAACATAGAAACGATTGAGACATTGAGTATGCTCCGGTGTATGGGGTGAATTTTTAATTCAGAAAAGTGAGTGGAGCAGGCACTTATGTTGGTAACAACAAGATATGAAGTGAGTAGAAAAGTGCCAGAAGACAATAGAGAATAAAATTTTTTTTTTTTTCCGCGGCGGTGGTGGGGTTTGAACCTGCAACCTTATTGGTACGACAACTCGCCTGGCAGGTGAGAGCGTGGCTCTACCGTGTGAGCTATCCACGAACACAAAAATATTCGTTTCAAACTCAAAGTCATTTCTAGATCCCTCTCTCACCCACTTCTTGAGACCGCCGATTCGTTCACCACCATTGCGGAGTAATTTTGACCAGCAGTTAAGCTTAATAGCCAATATTCTCATCACAAACATATAACATAGAAACGATTGAGACATCGGGAAAAAAAAATTTTATTCTCTATTGTCTTCTGGCACTTTTCTACTCACTTCATATCTTGTTGTTACCAACATAAGTGCCTGCTCCACTCACTTTTCTGAATTAAAAATTCACCCCATACACCGGAGCATACTCAATGTCTCAATCGTTTCTATGTTATATGTTTGTGATGAGAATATTGGCTATTAAGCTTAACTGCTGGTCAAAATTACTCCGCGATGGTGGTGAACGAATCGGCGGTCTCAAGAAGTGGGTGAGAGAGGGATCTAGAAATGACTTTGAGTTTGAAACGAATATTTTTGTGTTCGTGGATAGCTCACACGGTAGAGCCACGCTCTCACCTGCCAGGCGGAGTTGTCGTACCAATAAGGTTGCAGGTTCAAACCCCACCACCGCCGCGAAAAAAAAAATTTTTATTCTCTATTGTCTTCTGGCACTTTTCTACTCACTTCATATCTTGTTGTTACCAACATAAGTGCCTGCTCCACTCACTTTTCTGAATTAAAAATTCACCCCATACACGGAGCATACTCAATGTCTCAATCGTTTCTATGTTATATGTTTGTGATGAGAATATTGGCTATTAAGCTTAACTGCTGGTCAAAATTACTCCGCGATGGTGGTGAACGAATCGGCGGTCTCACGAAGTGGGTGAGAGAGGGATCTAGAAATGACTTTGAGTTTGAAACGAATATTTTTGTGTTCGTGGATAGCTCACACGGTAGAGCCACGCTCTCACCTGCCAGGCGGAGTTGTCGTACCAATAAGGTCGCAGGTTCAAACCCACCACCGCTGCGAAAAAAAAAAAAAAATTTTATTCTCTATTGTCTTCTGGCACTTTTCTACTCACTTCATATCTTGTTGTTACCAACATAAGTGCCTGCTCCACTCACTTTTCTGAATTAAACATGACATTTTGTAATGTATTAGGTAGCTATTGTTTAATTATTTCTTTGAGTGTGACATCACTTACGACATTTTTAATTCCCAGTTCTACCAAAGTTTGAAGTCATTGTTGCGATGCCTTCATATGTGGTCACATCCTACAAAGATGTGGCTTTTACCGTCAGTGCCAAGTACGAAACACTATATTATTGCTCTCTCTCTCTCTCTCTCTCTCTCTCTCTCTCTCTCTCTCTCTCTCTCTCTCTCTCTCTCTCTCTCTCTCTCTCTCTCTCTCTCTCTCTCTCTCTCTCTCTCTCTCTCTCTTCCACATATTATATATATATATATTTATATATATACATTATTATTATTATTATTATTATTATTATTATTATTATTATTATTACTATTATTATTATTATTATCTCAATCGTCTTTGAGTTTCAATTAAGTATGACTGCATATGTCAATTTTTCTTTTCATTTTCTTTTCATTCATCTCCAAATCATAAATTGTGATCTTTTTTTTTTCTTCTTTTTTTTTGTAGGGGGGGGGGGGTTCCTTGGTTATTTCACAAGTTTCTTCTTTTTGCATTACATAATGAATATCATGAGTAACCCTCTTTCCAATTTCAACTTTTCTCAGAATTCAACTAAATTGAATATTCCAGTGCAAATGCTTTGGTTGCTCTGGTAACAGTCACATAAATAGTTTGAAAAAAACTAAAGAGTTTGGCGAAGAGATAATTAAAATGTTTATTTTGTTTTAAATCTAAACTAGCCGTACATCCAATGATTGACATTCTTATCCTTTTGCACATTTTCCCATATTTTTGAGCTTATGACATCTTTCTATCCTACCAGATATACTTTTGGGAAACCTGTGTTTGGAAAAGTGGACATTTACCTCAAAGTAATCTCTAACTACCAAACCTATGAGAACTCCAAAGTTGAACCATTCCTTCATATCCCATTGCCTGTAAGTTATAACTGTGACTCAGGAAAAATTTGTCATGTAACTCTTATGTCTTAAACGACATTAGGTGGGATGAACCGTAGCCATCGTTAACATAATATTATAGCCTGACACTAGAACCGTGGCCTTTGTAAAGTTATGGCCTGATACTGACCAAAAAATAACGTCAAAATGCCAGTCTTTTGCCACAAAAGAAAACAAATCGTGAGTTGTATTCAATAGTTCAACCAATGAAATAACTTGTTTCCATGAGCACTACTAACGGCAACTCACTAGGCGGTGCAAAAACCAAATACTGACGTCAAACTGCCAGTCCTTTTGGATTTCAGTGTCAGGCTATAACATAACGATGGCTACGCTAGAACCCTGTAGAACTTATAATTTGACGTCATTTTTCTTAGTTTTGTGCAGCTTCTTGTGAATTGTCGTTAGTAGAGCTCAAGGAAACAAAGTTATTCCATTGGTTGAACTATTGAATACAACTCACGATGTTTTTTTTTGCGGCCAAAGACTTGTCTTTTGACGTCATTTTTTTTGGTCAGTGTCAGGCTATAATAAGTTAACATTGGCTATGGATGAACTAGGGATTGGGAATTGAATCTATAGCCACAAATATGACATTTGGGTTATTTCCAATGTGTACTTATTTGCAGGTCTGATAACCAAAATTGTTAGGGGCTCAATGTTGTAATGGAAATACTCTCAAACCAACACAAAATATTGTCCATAACAACAGTGTTAAAACAGGCCCATATTGCATTCAGTTATCAGACCTACAACTAGAAGCATCAAGGCTATTTCTAATTGTAATGGTGGAAAATAAATACAATTTCTTATAGTGAAAAAAACAACAACTCAAAGATCAAATTTCTTATCATTAAATTCTAAATTCAGATTTCTGGGCATAACACTGTTTAGATACGAAGGTCACATATATTTGTACATTGACAAGACAGACGTTTTAAATGAATTATTGTAGCTAGAAAGCTCTAGATTTATTTACTACCTACCTATAGATTAAAGTGAACCCAAACTTGCCAAAATGTTTTAAACCTGGCAAGTCGAGAATCATTTAAAACTATCGTAATCTTAAGTAAAAGTTTGCTTTCGAGTAATGTGCGGCTTTGTTGCCTTGTATAAGGCATTCTCATTCGGAACGGTATAGCCCTGGTTCGAGTCCCGCTTTAGGTGAGGCAAAGTTGGGTCCTTGAAAAGGCTCTTCTATCACATTCTCTCACCACACTCAAGTGTGAAATGAGTACCTGGCCTGTAATAGCGCTGACACTGTCAAAATAAAAGTTGTTACTACTACTACTCCTACTACTCCTACTACTCCTACTACTACTACTACTACTACTACTACTACTACTACTACTACTACTACTACTACTTGCTGCTGCTGCTGTGGTGGTGTGCGCTACTGACTACTACTACTACTACTACTACTACTACTACTGCTACTACTACTACTACTACTACTACTAATAATAATAATAATAATAATAATACACTACAACTACTACTATTGCTACTACAACCACTTATACTTTTAATATTACTACCACCACCAGCACTACTACTACTACTACTATTACTACTACTGCTGCTGGTATTATCACTACTGATGTGTTGCTAACACTATCAATTTTATTAATTCAGTTTGAAGGCGATGCTCACGTTGCTGTTCCATTTGACAAAATCAAGGCATCAAGTAAATATCTAAACGGGCGGAAGATAGCAGTGTTTGCTCTTGTCACTGAAAAACTGACAGAAAATCAAATGAACGCAACAGGAGAGGTCAAGATTTACTCCAAAGGCGTCAAGCTGGAATTCCCAAAAATAAATGCTGAAACATTCAAGCCTGGTCTAGAATATATGGCTTATGTGAGTTGTGGTTATGTTATTGATGCTATGTGTTTAGGTAAAATACTCACAACATCTGCTATTCGGATAAAACACCAACACACAAAACTGAGTAACCTCGAACGTTTATAGTCTGATTGATATAATTTATTGAGAACTAATCTAAAATCAATAACAAAGAACTGGATGACATCAATTTCGTTCATTCTATTGAATGAGTAAAGTTGACGCCACTCAGCTCTTTGAAACTGTATTCAGGTCCGCTGGGAGATTAATCGCTAAATCCTCTCAAACAGACCCAAAAAAAACGTTAATAGTAAATAGTTCAATTTGTGGTGATGAGCTGCGCTGACACCTGGGTTATTCCAGAAAAATAAGGGAAAAAATTAGGCACATTCGAATGAGTTCGAGGAAACCGTGTGTTCGAGGAAATCATGCTAGAGTGTAATTTTTCTGTCATGGTACGATTCATCAGGCGAGCAGAGCAGGTGAATGTTTTGCATAAATGCATAGCACCAATACATTGCTTTTGATTGATTACTTTATTAGTGGCTGCGTGTGGTTGTAATTGTTGAGTATTGTCAATTAAGAGGCATTGGAGTGAAAAAGTGGCAAATCATATATGATGATCAGTGGCTTTGTCTTCTTTGTTAAAATGTAAATGTTGCTGCTCGAAGCTCAAAGAAATAAACAACAATGAGAAATTGAATGTAAGCTTCAATTTAAAATATGAAAACTGATAAAATGAACGTTTCGGGTTTCCCCTTTATCAACAAAACAGGATGAATGAAACACAACAGACGAATGACATAATCAAATTATCTCATTCAGATGTAGTGTTTCATTCATCCTGTTTTGTTGATAAAGGGGAAACCCGAAACGCCCATTTTATCTGTTTTTGTATATTAAATTGAAGCTTACATTCAATTTCACATTGTTATTTATTTCTTTGTGAAAATGTGAAATTTAGCTTGACTAAGCATGGAAGGCAAAACTTGTTATTGGCACTTTTTTATTCGCCAAGAGGCAAATAAATCATTTGAGTTTGTTAATCGAAAATAATTTTAGGATACATGGAAGGAAAGGAGATGGAGTAACATGTTAGAAAAATAGATTTAAAGAACAGAGGAGAAATATTGTGTAATATGGCTTTTTTTTAAGATTGATGTCGGGGAATAATACATAGTAAAAAGATGAATAAACAAGCAAAAACATGTTTTTAAACTAAGAGCAAACAAAATAAAACAAGAGGAGACTAGTATGTTTGAGTTATCATCAAAATGTTTTAAATCTATTAAATGATTAACCTATGTTTATTTTTATAAGTTGTGTTATTTATAAAATCACAATAAAAATATAAATTAAGCACAATGAAACGCATAAAGTATTGTGAAAAACAGAAAATGTGCATGAATACATTAATCTTATATATTTTAATAGTAGATAATTTTCCATAACAACTCATCAGTCATCACAATTTTCTCCCTTGACAGCTGAAAGTATCTCAACCAGATGACTTACCACTGCCACTCAGTGATAAGAAGGTGAAAATTTCAATCAAGCTGTCCATTGAAGTCCCACAACAACCATATTATGACGACTATGTTGCACAATGGTACTTCGCTCCTCCAAACACAAGATATGAGTATCTGCCCGATCTAGAGCTGACCGTACCTGAGAATGGAATGGTCGCATTCCCTTCTGCCATCAAAAACAGTGCCAGCTCTGTCTACATGCAGGTAAGAATAATAATATTATATTATATATTATTATGTATATATTATTATTATATATATTATTATATTAAGGCATTGACACTGATGCTGCTCTGGGTAGAGCTGGTCCTGTTATTGATTTGGACAGTGACGTCGATGATAATGATAATGATGACGATAATGGTGATGGTGATGACGACGATGATGATGATGATGAAGGCGGTGGCGATAGTGGTTGATGTGATGGTAGTCGTTGTGATTATCGAGAATAAAGTGATGATACTGATGTCATTAGTTGTGGTTGTGGTGAGAGAAGGTGGAGGATGAGGCGGAGGGAGAGGAGGAGAGCAAAGGGGAGAAAAAAAGGGGACTGAGGAGGCGAAGGAAAATCAGAAGTAAAAAAAGAGTAATTACGGTGCTGATGACAATAAACACGACTTTGGTAACGATCCCTATCTTCTAACTCTCGCGTATGGGTAAGACATGGGTAATAAATCATTACCGTCCTTAGAGTAGAATAATTTCCACGCAATTAGTTCTCTTTAGAATGCATTGTAATACATTGTATTCAAAATCCCGAAGAAACATGAGGTCCATGGAGTTTATCTTTGTATCTATAACAATATCATTAAATGGACAGCAATGAAAAAGAATAATTTATCTTTATTGTCCTCAAAATAGTGGCAATTTGTCATTTGGTTACACATGTTATTACAATATTACAATGTATAAAAGCTCAATTTTTTTAAAAATTATACTTCGCACTCAGTTACCTCTGTCCATCCAGCATTGAGGGGTTCCGGATCTTTGGATCTTGAGATATTCCATCGGCACCAAGCAATTGCTACTGTCCGTTTAACAAAATAGAATCCTGAATAACTTCCATTCCCTTGGACGACTTTGTTATCATAAATGAATTTCATTTGCCTCCTTAAAATTAGTTTGATAATAATATTATGACTTTCTATCACGTCAAAGGCCACATATGAGGGTGTGTCTGCATCCATGACTGTAGAGAAGTCCCATTCTCCAACCAACTCTTATTTACAACTTCTTATACTGACCAAATTGGCTATACAGGTAATTCTGTTGTTTTTTCATTGAGTCTTTAGTCTTTACGCACAATTCAACCAGTGCCAGGGTCAACCTCGTATTAATAATATAATAGTAATGTTAATGTATGTTAATACTCTAATAATATCAACGGCGAAAAAAACAAAACAACAATAATTTCGAACCAGCAGATGTTTGGGCAGCACAAAACTGGAATTTCAGTTAAAACAACAAGTTATTTTAACGTTGTTAATTATAACTTGTCTGTTGCTCTGATGTCAAATAGATGGAGTTTATTTTGAGAGCCTGATGATCAATCTATAAATTATTCCATTGGGACAGTCAGTGGTTTCCAATACAATCAAGTTTTATTTTTGTTCTAATCCTTTATTAATGTAGTTGTAATAGGGTAACCTGATCAGTTAGATTCAAATGTACTTTATGAAAGACTCGCATCCAAGCCCAAATGTAAAAAGTAAGAAACAAAAATGAAAATAACAGCTTCAACAAACAAAAAAGAACAAAATACCAAACACGGAACGTGTCGGGCTAAAAACCCTTCTTCAGTCAACAACAAAAAGCAATAAATGCATTACTAAAAAGCCAGATTTACGATTGTGAAATATTCGGTACGTACCCTGTAGAAGAAATATCTTGGAGTGTAAACAAAAAGAAGCGTTCACTTGGTAACTCAGGGGTGCCAAATTGAGCGGAAAATAAAGCGAAGCAAAAAAATTTGGTGGGTAAAAAAAAAAGAGGGGGGGGAAACAGTGGTAGAATAGAAATAGGCGTGAAATGTATCCGTTGAAATAAAGCGATCCCAAATGTAGTAAGCAGGTGTTACTGTGCATTTCACGCTACAGAAACCGGGATACAGTCAGATGATTATGAAGGACTACTTTTTGCTCAGTTAGACATCATTGGTGATTCACCCTTTACACCAATGTTTCTTCAAGGGATCCCGGCGGTGGTATTCTTTTTTTTTTTATCTTACGAAATTGCCAGATTTATTCTATTTATGCCTGCTACTTATTTATGAAAATCTCTCATAACTACATTTATCAATACTTTTTTAATCAGGCTGGTGATGATATAGATTTTGAACTCAAGTCCACTGAACCAATGGAAGAAGTCAGCTACCAGGTAATTCGGTGACTTGATAAATCGTTTCAGCTCATAATTTATAGATGATGTCAATGTATACGATTCCCGTTTTTTTTTTATAACATGAAAAGTATTAGATGGCCTTGAAACAATATAAACATAAAGATGTTTTGAAGAATCATATAAAGTGTAATATAATGTAATTTAGACAGCATAAATATATTTTTAAAAACTGATGCCGCCTTCACCAAATTGTTTTATAATATAAGGATGTGACAAGTAATCATTCTTTATTAAATTCTGTAGTTTTACCAGTGAAGGCGCAGATTGTATGATTAACTCACATTATCGGTTAATGGTAAACAGAACAATCTGTTGGGCTTATAGAAACGATTTTTTTCATGCATCAAATCAATCAATTAATGACAGTCTTAACATCTACAAAGTATTATTTTGTTAATGAAAATGTTTATTGATATTATTAGGTCAATCATATTTTACAATGTTCTTTAAATTACAAAATGGGGATTTGGTATTGCAAATTCTAACCGTGAAACCCTTTTTGTGGAATAATTGTACATTAATCCTTGATACTCCTCTTTCAATCTTCAAGATCATGTCACGAGGAGAGTTGATCTACAATGGGTTTCTGAAAGGGGAGGACAGGTCTAACTTCACTTTCACATTACGAGCTATCTCGTTCATGGCTCCCACAGCCAGGCTTATTGTGTATTACCTCAGATCTAATGGAGAGATTGTCACTGACAGCATCAGTTTTGATGTCTCGGGTGCCTTCAGGAACAAGGTATATTAAAGGAAGATTTTTACTTTGCATTTTTTATTCTAGTCCTACAATATCAAATTTTTAAAAATATGGTAGCTTCAATTAAGAACAACAAGCTTCAAGCATGCAGAAACAGGTGCCCCAGAAATATCCTAATTATCATCACAAATGGAGAACTGCTCCAAAAACTGAAGCAGTCACCTATTGAAACAGAGATAAAGAAAATGAAATGGGGCTGGATTGGCCATACTCTCAGGAAGTCTGCAAGCAACATCACCAGGCAGGCTTTGGACTGGAGCCCGCAAGGAAAGAGGAGGGTTGGTTGACCAAAGCAAACATGGCGACGAAGCATCGAGACCGATTTGAAAGCAGCCGGACAAACTTGGGCCCAGATAAAGAAGACCTCTAAATCCGAGTCAGATGGAAGAGTAGTGTTGCGGCCCTATGTTCCACAAGAAATCATGAGGCTAAATGGGGCAGAGTGGCTCAGCGATACGGTCTTCACTTCATACCCAAAAGGTACCGAGTTCGATTACCCACTGCGCTATTAGGCCTTGAGCATGTCACCTCGCCCTAGCTCAATTTGCGGCGCTGCAATGCGGCTGATGCCTGGATTTTTCCAGACTTCCCTTGGAATAGACGCTAAAGACAAATTTCCCCTATGGGATAAATAATGGGAATTTTTTTTAAGGCTTAAGTCAAGTATGTCAAGTCAATTAAGAACAAAAGGCATTTGTTTTGAATTCAAAATTTTTTCAGCAAAGAAAAACCATACTAACCAATATTAACCAGTTAACTGCCGTGTTTAAAAATTTGGTCAAGAAAATCGTCCTTCAAATATCAATCAATCTAAATGACCCTCATCTTGGCAAAAACTCTCAAACATAACACCTTGTGCAGGTAAATTGGTTGAAACTGCAGAAATTTGAAGAAATGAGAGTCAAATTCATTTGCACTAAAGGAGTTGAATGAGATTCCCTTTAAGTAGTAGTGGAAGAGGTGAAGTCTTAAAACAAGCAATATGTTTGCATTTTGTTTTCTTTTGATTCTGGTCCATTCTTGTTCAGCCATTTCACAAGTCTACGGATCAGGGTGATTTAACATTTAATTATATTTAATTTGCTATCTAAATTATCAACTTTCAGAAAATTATTCATATAGAGCTCGCATGTCTTAGTTAACTGCGGTATGTCCAAACAAATTTTCATTATTGTTATCCGTAAATTTCCATTCATAATATTTTTATTCTAGAGAATATTCTTTCACACCATATTAGTAGAATAACGAATAAACTGAAATCATGTAGCCGTTACAAATATTATTGAGTATAAAACTTAACCAGTGTTTCGGAAACCACAGCCACGATAACCATTATTAATTTTTTGTGTCACAACCAAGAATAGAGGAAAATTTTGCAAGACAATTGCGTGGTGAAAAATGACACCCATTATTATTAAGATTTCGCTAAAATGGTATAAGTAATTATACTATTGATGATGATGATGATAATAATGATAATAATAATAGTAATTATTATTATTATTATTATTATTATTATTATTATTATTATTATTATTATTATATTATTATTATTATTATTATTATTATAAGTAGATATAATATAATAAATGCTGCTGCTGTTGATGATGACGCTGATGATGATCATCATCATCATCATCATCATCATTATTATCACCCATATCATTGCTATCAACTTTGTCGCAGATGTCTATGGAATTGAGTGATACGATTGTGGAGCCCGGACATGAGGTCAGACTTCGCATCCAAGCTGACCCAGGGTCACACGCATTCCTGCTGGCCATCGACCAAAGCGTTCTTCTCTTGGCTTCCGGAAATGACATTTCATCTAGTGAAGTAAGTATGAAGTGATTATTTATGATAATTCATCATATTGATTTCTTAAAAGCTGACTTTAGATTGATATCAAAAAATTCTTGCGTTTTTGAGTTTGTAATTCCAAGAGTTCCTTATCACAATGCGGCATGGTATTGCTGTATTGAGAACGATTTTGGAGCTCCAATCTCAAATGTGCAAGAACCATTTTATCGGGGAGAGAGTGGCTCTCAATAGACTAGAATTTGAAGCGACCTTTTTTGGGGGGTCGTGGATAGCTCATACGGTAGAGTCACAATCTCCCCGGTCAGGCGGAGTTCTCGTACCAGAAAGGTCGCGGGTCCAAGCCCCCATCGCTGTCGCGAAGTTTTTATTCTATTTTGTCTTCTGGCACTTTCCTACTCACTTCATTTCTTGTTATAACCATTTTATTATATTCTTCAATCATATCTTAATTTCTTTATTTATTTATTTATTTATTTTGATTAAAATTGAATAAATGCTTTTCGAAAAAAATATTTTATAAAACTTTTAATCCATTGTGCCTTGGATAAGTATTGACGATGAAAGGTACAAGTAAACTTGGCCAAGGTCATATGAAACCAGATATAATATAAGCATTTAAAGCAGCTTTAGTTATTACAAAGAAGAATGAGAATACTCAACAAGTAGGGGTATTGAGAAAAGAAAATATATATATATATATATATATATATATATATATATAAATAATGTATTTGAAGAATACAAGATCCGATTAAACAGTAGATTAGGTTTAGAAAGGTTGTTGAGATAAATCGTTGAAATCCTGATCCATCTATTGAGTGTATGGGTGCGCGTGGATGTATGTATTTTATATTTTATGTCATGGTCTGATGAGCGCTCAAGAGCTCGCTCGACTACATTTATAAAATAGATAATATGTAATAAATAACCCCCCCCCCCCCCCCTAGAATTGACGAGTTACTTTTTAAAAGAACTCATGACGAGTAGTTTAAGATGATATGGATAGAAAGATTAATTTAGGCTGACATATACGTGAGTGAATTTATTTATTTTTATGTGCTCTAATTATCGAGCACTCTCATACCTCCAAGTACCCAATAACACTCATAATTATATATATATATATATATTATATATATATATATATATATATATATATATATATATATATATATATATATGTATGTGTGTGTGAGTGTGGGTGTATATGTGTGTGTGTGTGTGAGTGTGGGTGTATATATGTGTGTGTGTGTGTGTGTGTATGTGTTGCTGTGCATGTACGTACATAGGTAAGTATGAATGCATGCATTTAAATTGTCATTATTTATTTAATTCTCTTATTCAATGAGAAATACAATTTATTATCCATCTTTTCCGTTCTCTCTTATATAGATTTACGACGAACTCGACGAGTATGATTACGTATCCAGGGGTCACATCAACCCAGGACCAATGCCCTTCTTTGGAGGAGGTTTTGTCCGTGAATTCAGGAGAATGCCATACCCTATCTTCTATGGAGGAAGCGACGCTAAGAAAATATTCGAAGTAATCAGGATTTATTTTTTTAATAACTTAATTCACATATAATGTCTTCATATAAGTTTTTCACATAATACTGAATAATGACATGAAGTATTTGAGCCTTAAGGATGTAATAAAACTGACGTGCATATATCTGCAGGTCTGATAACTGAACACATTTATTGCCCTGATTTAACTGTTGTAATGAACAATATTTTGCTTTGGTTTGAGAGTATTTCCATTACAACAATGAGACCATAACAATTTGGGTGATCAGGCCTGTAAATGAATATACGTTGAATAAAACAAAACTTTACGAATATGCTAAAAAATCTCATTTGGTTTATTGCACCTTTGATCTTTTATCTTATTTTTACCTTTAGATTCAATCAACATTTGCGAGTATTCACAAAGTCTATATTATTGTGAATGTCAAGCTGCAATGAACGTGATTAATGTCCTCGTGCGATCAAACAAATCATAAATGACCTTTTAAAAAAATTGAGCATTTATATAGAGCAATATCCACTAAAAGTGCTCAAAGCGCTTTACAAGGGGTCCCTGGCCAACAGCAACACCAACACTTAACACGTAGGACTAGACATGACGCCTGTTAGGCGATATTACAATTTTTTCAGACAGAGACAACGCTGTTAACCGCCAGGAACTCATTTTACACCAGAGTACGGTGAGAGAATGTGAGTAAAGAGCCTTTTCCAAGGACTCAACTATGCGCCGAGCGAGGCTCGAACCCAGGACCTTTTGTTCGGAAAGTGAGTGTCATACACATAGCTGCACAACGTTGCTGTAAGCCTTAGACATGACAAATCATAAGGGGTTTGTTTCTTAATCAGTCTATGATTGAACAGGGAACCAAGTTGTAGATGAGAAAGAAAATTGTGATGATTAAGTACTGAAACATGGCGGTTTGCATATGATGGCTTAACAGTGTGAATTAAAAAATACGGTTTCATAATATATTAAATGGTTAAAGTTTTAAAAATATTTTCTCAATGAGGTATTTAAGAGTTCCCATTTTTCATTTGTTGACTCGTGAAATGAAAGTTTAAAGCCGATTATCTGTACATTGACCATGGATTTTATAACTCTATAATACTGTATGTAGGACACTCCCTGTCTGTTTTTTTTTTATTACGGTCAGAAACAATCGGCACCAACTGCTGTGTTATTGTTGTTGCTATAAACTACACTTCTGTTGATTTCATCATTTATCATCGTTATCACCGTCGTCATCATCATCATCATTGTCTATATCAATACCATCATGATTTTGACAATATATAACACTACATCTAATTTTTTTTTCAATCATCTTTTCGTCGAACAGAATTCCGGTGTTATTGTCATTACGGATGCAGAAGTTTATAAGTATGTTCCACCTCAGTACAGTAAGTATTAAAAAATATGAATATGGTCAGATGGGTGAATCCAAATTGGATTAAATCGTTCACGTTATTTAATTTGAACTTAATTGATTTAGCCAGGGGTTCATTCAAACAACAGGGAGCGTGGCTCAGCGGTACCCGAAAGGTACCGAGTTAGATCACCCGCCACTGCGCTGTGTGGCCTTGAGCAAGTCACCTCGCCCTAATTCAATTTGCGGCGCTGCACTGCGGCTGACGCCTGGGTTATTCCAGTCTTTCCTTGGAATCAAGCCTAGAGACAAATTTCCCCGATGGGATGAATAAAGGGAATTTAAGATGATGAATATGATCGACTTGATATCATTTTTTAAAGAATATCACTCAACAATATTTTGGATATGTTAAGACTGTCATTAAATGATGTATACACGTCTGTGATGCATGAAAAAGATTGATTTTATAAGCCTGGCAGAGGGTTTTGTTTTCCATTAACCACTTAACTGCCGTGCTCTTGAAAATCGTGTATTTAGAAATTTGGCCTCATCTAGGCCAAAACTTCCAAACATGGGACCTTGTGAGTTCTCAGATTTGGGAGTTTTTTCCAAGATGAGGGTCGTTTAGATTAATTGATATTTGGAGGAAGAGTTTTCTGGCCATTTTTTAAAATACACGTCTTTCCATAGGATGGCATTTAACTGGTTAATGATGTAAGACTAAGACCTCTCAATCTGTGCCCTGACTGGTAAAACAGAAATCTAATAAAGAGCGATTCAATAAAATCTGAATATCATAAATGAGACATTTAAAGCTAATGTAGCACCCATGATATGTTCCCATTTATCTAATCTTCCTGAAGGAGGGATAAAAGACGACAGTTTTGCTGCTATAAGCTAGAAAAAGTACAAAAGAAGAGATGTAATTGAATAACTCATCCTTCAAATATTGATAATTTCAAATGATCCTCATCTTGGCAATAAAAGCTCTCAAACCTGGGACCTAGCGTTGTCCCAGGTTTGAAAGTTTTGCCAAGATGAGGGTCCTACAAATAGATCGATATTTGAATGACGAGTTTTCTGACCAAATTTTAAAGCTTGTGACTTTCCAGAGTACGACAGTTAACTGGTTAAGTTTAATATTTTTTAAAAACGAAAATGATGTAGAGGTTTCTGGTTTTCTCTTTATAAAAAGAAAAGGGTGGATGGGTGATGAATTTGAAATAAAATCGATACTGGTCAAAACAACCATTACTATTATCCTACACCAATCATCATATTTTATATAATGTCAAAGATATCAATTTTCTTGAATTGAATTCATTACGTTGGGGCAAACATTCTTGTCCTATGAAATTCCATGAGACTCGATCCCCGTCACTCTGAGGACATGTCTCAATGACTCCTCTCAAAAAAGTCTCAATAGGCTTCAACAGTCGTGACATCACTTCCCTCGTAATGAGGCATAGTAACTTAGTAACTGGTTCTAAACTATCGCAACAATGGCTGATGCCCTGATGAAATATTTCTCTGACGAGCATAAAAGTGTATCCAGAGGAGAAAAACATTATAAATCTGATCACAATGTGACTTTTATACATTCTGATCACATGACATGTGAAAAAGTTCTAGCCAGCATGAAGAATAAAAGGGTACTAATTTTCTTTGTTTAGAACCAAGCTGCTCGTTGCTGGGCAGACGTGACATCAGACTATTGGATCCTATTAGTGTCGGCGACGTAGTGGGAATGAGCCATTATTAGGGAGAATTTCTTTTACAAGTATTTTTCCAGTCCCGAAAAGTGAATAAAATTTGGATGCCCCAGGTGTCAAACAATAATTGTGCCTATAAATATTGTGCAAATGCAAAATATGTTGAACATAAGTTGTCCACCAAGAGAAATATTTACCGCTCTTACAACGAGCTAGTAAAACCGTGAATTAGCAATACAAAGTTGAATATTTGTCCACAATATCTTACACTCTGATGCATTTTTCCCTTAAGATAATCCACAGATGATGGCCACTATGATGCCCATGGCTCAAGAAGTTATGGCTAAAAATACTGCAGCTGAAGTTCCGAGTCAATCTCTCAAAGAACCTGAAAAAGTCCGTTCCAACTTCCCAGAGACCTGGCTCTGGACAGAAATAAGAACATGGTAAGCTACATCCTTTGTTCGATTTGATAAAGGAAACTAACCAAGATGGTTGGAAATAGGGGTTTTGATAATGATTAAAGTTGACAGCCATCTTGTGACACACAAATGTGACCCACCGTTTCAAAGCGGTATTATGTCAGGATGAAGTCGTTGCTGGAAATTGAATTTATAGCCACAAACACGAAATTTGGGGTTAGTTTCACTTTAGTATGAAGGAAAACACATACTATTCCTTGGATTGCTGAAAACTCCGAAGTTCATTTTCTCATCTATTTCTAGATTCACTTTTCAGAAGAGGATTAACCTTGACATAATACCGTTTTGAGACGATGGGTCACAAATGTGATTCAATGTCTCAATCTGCTATTACGTCAGGATGAAATAAATGAGAGAAAATGATCAAATCTTTTAACTTTCGGGGTTTTGAAATGAAAACAAAACTCAATCTGCTCAATTATAGCAGTTTATTTCAACTCAAATTTTATAAGATAATCTTCAATAAATAATAAAGTGAAATTGAATGTAAGCTTCAATTTAATTATAAAAACAGATCAAATGAACGTTTCGAGTTTCCCCTTTATCAACAAAACAGGATGAATGAAACACTACAAATGAATGAGATAATGCGGTAGTGGCATAGTTAAGATGAATAAACCATCACTTTATTATTTATTTCTTCGAACTTCGAGCAGCAACATTTACATAAGGTAATCTTCAGATTTTGTATCTAATCGTCAGGCTTACTCCAACGTGATATCGTTTTGTGAGGTGCATTGAGTATGATTAATCCGTAGAAATGCCCGATGTAATAGATGTTAATTTTGAAAGAATAAATATCCATACAACATATTTAGAATTTACTGTAAAATACCATTTTCTTCAAATATTCTAAGAATTGTTTTCATTCTATAGCTTTTAATAACATGAGCTCTTATTAATTATTCAAACACTAACCCTCTCCTTACCAGCCAATTTCAGGATTTTCCCCAAAACTTCACACCCAGCTAACATAACAAAGAAAATTTACTCAAACACAATAACAGTAAAGTTCTTCCGATACATAATTTCTTTAGCAAAACATGCTCTACAACACACTGTTCATTTTCTTTAAATTTTATGATGCACAAAAGAAATTTAATTAAGAAAAACGTTGGTTGTATCGTAACGAATATGACGATTTTCCTATTGTTGGAAAGGAGAGGGTTAAACGGCTTAGCTACTCAACAAATTTGATAATATATAATTCATACAATAAACTGACGAGTACTATTATATCATACAAGCATCAACGGAGAGGCCACAGTGATTGCATCTGTACCCGACACAATTACGTCATGGATAGCGAGTGGATTTGCTGTACACGGAGTGTCTGGTTTTGGAATGCCTGATGGACCCTCTGCAGTATGTCAATATAATTTTTTTAATTGTTTATTTTGTAACTTTTTTAAATTGGGGGAGAGGGGAGCGCTGTTGTTGTCATTATTGTTGTTGTTGCTGCTGCTGCCGTTGTTGCTTTGTATGTGTGTGTTTTGATTTCTTTTCGCTTGTTTTATTTCGCTTTTGTTTTTTGTTTTTTTTGTTTTAATGTTTGTGTATTACATTTATCCATGGGTATATTTATTGCTCTCTTTTGCGTTTGATTGTTCAAAGGGGGGGGGAATTGTTTTATTTTGGATTGGGGGGGGGGGGGAGTGGGAGAGGGAGGATGATTTTGATGTGTTTGATCTCATGATTCACATGGAAATTATAGAATTCATGGCATTTCTATATTATGTGCCCGATCTAAATTGTTATACCCTTTAAAGGGAACAAGATATAATATGGTTATCTGTTTTTGGAGATATACCTGCAGTCATCTATATATTGGATGTCGAGACGCTGGGTGATTAATTAACGAAATTACCAAATCAAGAATTCGATATTGATTATTTTATATCGATCATTTTCATTTTCTCCTCATTTCTGTAACCAATTTTTTTTTTATTGTCACTTATTTCATCCACAGCTTCGAGTGTTCAAAAGATTCTTCATCAGCATGAACTTGCCTTACTCCATAATTTTAGGGGAAGAAGTGGCCATTCAAGTTATCATCTTTAACTATATGGACACGGATCAACTGGTGAAGGTCACTTTGGAGTCGGCTGCCACTTTCACTAGCCTCTACGTCGACTGCAATGGAGTCGAGTACAGAATTCAGAAGGATCAGATCGTCAACGTCAAGGTAATTTGGGCTCTAAACTATCGGAACAATGGCGGACAGACACCCCTATGAAACATTTCTCCGACGAGCATAGAAGTGTATCCAGAGGAGAAAAACATTATAAATATGATCATATTTTGACTTTTATACATTCTGATCACATGACATATGTAAAGTTCTAACCAACATGAATAATAAAAAATGCCAATTTTCTTTGTTTAGAACCACGCTGCTCGCCATTGCTGGGTGACGTGACATCAGACTATTGAATCCAATTATGAGCTTGAGCTTGAGCTTTTATATAGCGCAATATCAATGCTCAAATCGCTTTACATGGGGTCCCTAACCAACAGCAACACGTAACATGTAGAATGAGACATGACACCTTTTAGGCGATATCACAAAATTATTTTTCGGACAGAGACATCGATGTTAACAGCCTGGTACTCATTTTATGCCTGAGTTACTGTGAGAGAACCAAAGAAAGCAGGTGCAGTCAGATGCGAAAATTTTAGAACTATAAGTTTAATAAGTCACATCAACAAAATACTGTTGCGTATAATTATCAACAGGCTAAGGAATAAGATTAACCCCGAAATCGCAGAAGAACAATATGGATTCCAACCTGACAGAGGGACAAGGAACGCAATATACCTCCTCCGTGTTTTAAGTGAAAGAGCTATACAGGTTCAGACCCCACTATACCTCTGTTTTGTCGACTACAAAAAAGCTTTTGATAGAGTACGCCACGAAGAAATACTAAAACAACTGCACTCCATTGGCGCTGATGAGAAAGACCTCAGACTCATGCAAACATTATACTACACCCAACAGGCATCTATCAAAATCGGAAACTCTACAGGAAATTCCATTCCTATTAAGAAAGGAGTCCGTCAAGGGTGTGTTGCCTCACCAGATCTGTTTAATCTATACCAAGAAACAATCATGAGGGGCATAAATAATATGGAGGGAATAAAAGTAGGAGGTCATAACATAAATAATATAAGATACGCAGACGATACGGTACTCATTGCAACATCAGAAATCCAACTTCAAAAGATTGTTGACAAAGTGGTAGTAGATAGTGAAGCCAAGGGAATGGAAGTGAATATCACCAAAACGGAATGCATGGTAATACAGAAAAACCCCGAAAACAACAACACCTGCAATATAACGATTCACGGCGAGCAACTTACCAACGTAGAAAGTTTTAAATACCTAGGTTCAATAGTGACAACAGATGGAAGATGTAACCGAGACATACGAGCAAGAATAACTCAAGCCAAACAGGCCTTCATGGACCTGGGAAACATTTTGAAAAACAAACAGATGTCGTTTGGGATTAGATTCCGAGTCTTGAAGTGCTACGTGTGGCCAATCTTGTTATACGGATGCGAAAGCTGGACTACAAATGCAGAAACACAAAAGAACATTGAAGCTTTTGAAATGTGGTGCTTGAGAAGGATGCAGAGAATATCGTATACCGCACACAAAACGAACGAAGAAGTGCTAAAACAAACATACCAACAAAGGAAACTAATGCCCTTAATAGTGGATCGACAACTATCCTTTTTCGGACACATAGTAAGGAAAGATAAGAATGAATACCTGGCAAGTTGTGGAAAAATACCTGGTAAACGCGCCCGGGGGAGACAAAGAAAAACACTCATAGACCAACTGAAGGGCTTCACCAACCTAACAATCCAAGAGCTGTTTGAAAAAGCAAGAGACAGGGAGGAATGGAGAGAGATAATTCATGCAGTATCCGAAGCCTGGACCAGGCATGGAACCTAGAAGAAGAAGAAGACTGTGAGAGAATTTGTGCCTTTTCCAAGGACTCAACTATGCGCCAAGCGATGCTTGAACCCAGGACCTTCTGATCCGAAAGCGAGCGTCATACCACAAGACCACATAGCCGCACATTTATGGGTACAGATGATTTTTTTGAAAGTTGTGTGGTGTTAATGAATTGTGTTTCTCGATGTCTCTAAGGACTATGCTCTCTTTATGTTGGTTGTTTGGGAGGTTTTGGTGTTGTTGTTTTGTTTTTGTTTTTTTTGTTGTTTCTTTTTTTTTTTTTTTTTTTTTGTTTGGGATTATTTATCTTGTTTTTTAATTGATTTTTTTGTGTTTGCTGTTTTTTTTTTTTTTTGTGTTTTTTTTTTTTGTTGTTTTTGTTTTCTGAGGATGGTGGTATTTTGTTTATGTTTCCTTTCGTTTTTGTTTTTTGTTTGTTTGTTTTTGGTTAAGGGATGGAAGGTAAGGTTGGTTTAGTTTTGTTTTATTGGTGGGGGGGGGGGGGGGGGGGGGGGGAGCATGTTGGACGGTGAAGAGATTTGGGGCAATACGCTAATTTTAAAATCTTTTTTAGATGCACGCCAATAAGGACTCTATATCAAAGCGTAATGTCACCAGTGACAGATGGGTTGATGGGTGATTTTGAAATGAAGTCATTCTGATTTAAAAAGTGTGTTTAGATTTGCCATTTTGATTACGCCTCGCTACTGTCAACAATTTATTGTAATATATTATTGCTCAACAAATTTCAAAAGGCAGAAATAGATTCTAAGGCAATGGACTTCTCCCAATGTTTTGAATCAATATATCTTATTATTATTATTATTATTATTATTATTATTATTATTATTATTATTATTATTATTATTATTAATATCATTATTATTATTATTATTATTATTATTATTATTATTATTATTATTATTATGCACACTTTTACATTTACGGCCGTTTTTAAGTCTATAAATATTGCATAAGTTTGTTGCTTTAAAATAATTTGTTCATTTCTCTAATTGGATAATGAGTAAATTTCATATTTTGTTTTAATACCAGGAACATTTCCTAGAGCTTGAATACATATTTTTAAATTCTGTCAAGGTAAAAGCTGGAGAAACCAAGGCGGTATTCTTCCCTATAATCCCACTGATACTGGGATATATAGATATCCAAGTCAGGGTCCAAAGTGTCATGGCCGCTGACGCTGTCAGGAGACAGCTTCTTGTGGAGGTTGGTTCCCTTTATTCTTGATTTAATGTGCCTCAATCATCATCATCATCATCATCATCATCATCATCATCATCACTACCACCACCACCACCATTACCACTTTCATCTGATCACCACATCAGATTAAACATACAATGGAATCCTGATAACGCCAACATCGCCTGACTATAAATTAATAGTGGTTGACTTTAAGCATTATCAATGAAACACGCTCGGATATAGAACAGAAAATTTGGGACCAACAAGACGTGTTGACATTGAGCAGAAGTTGACGTTAAGAGTTTTGACTTTATGCGATTTCCACTGTAATATATATATCATTGCAACAACAATATGTTTCAGTGCATGACATATCAGTCGGAAGGTGAACATTTTGGATTTGCATTCTTTGCATTTTCTGAAAGAATTTTCTCCCCGGAGCATTTAAATCTTTATTTGAAGTAAATCTGGTGATTTTTCATGAAGTTATGGTCAGATATATGGGAAAGGTATCCAGCAACTTTTCTCAAATTTCATACTTTTTCCTCTTGACTAGCAGTAAAAAATATTTAGAAGTGAAATTAAGCTTTGATATTTCCCGTAGATGTACAATAAGGGTTGATTTAACCATTAATGACAAGAACTCATTTTTGATAAAATATGGACCTTCTAACTAAACTTGGCAATATCTCAGTTCAAACCTTTTCACCATCAGACTGATTATGTCATTCACTGTAAAAAAAAAAAAAATTCTCTTTATTCATCCCCAAGGGGAAATTTGTCTTTAGGGTTTATTCCAAGGGAAGACTGGAATAACCAAAGCGTCAGCCGCAGAGCAGCACCGCAAAGTGAGCTAGGGCGAGGTGATTTGCTCAAGGCCACACAACACAGAGGCAGGTGATTGAACTCGGTACCTTTCGGGTAGGAAGCAAAGGCTTCTACTGAGCCACTCTGCCCCACGCTGTAACACATATAAACACATTTTTCAATCCATCACTACTCTTGATTCCAACAGGCTCCAGGTATAGCCATTGACTACAACATTCCAGTCCTGATTGACTTGACCGGCAAACACAAGTTGTTCAAGAAGGTAGTGGCCATCGATCTGCCTCCAAATACCGTTCCTGGGTCAGAGCTGGTCAGGATATCTGCCATTGGTACGTCAAATTATTCAGTGCAATAAATAATACATTGTTGGAGATGAGAGTTTTTCGATAGTCGGTCATAAACAAAAATATTTTCCTGTCTTTGGAGCCATAGACATGTGAAACCATTGGTTTAATTTATTTTATTTTTTTTAAACTTTAGCAAAGTGAAAATGGGTGAGATGGAGAAGGAAAAACACACACACATACACATTACACTCATACAGAGAGAGAGAGAGAGAGAGGTGGGGATTGATATATATATATATATATATATATATATATAGAGAGAGAGAGAGAGAGAGAGAGAGAGAGAGAGAGAGGGGGGGAGAGAGAGAGAGAGGGAGTTATAGTAATGTTCCATTGTGTTTGTGTGTTTATGCTGTGAGTACAAGTGCTTTGTTTCTAGGTACAATTTGATCGCCATACTCATGTCATCTGTCATTATTGAGAAAGCAGCAATCATCTTATTTTTTTAAAAATAAATGTATAGAGGGATTATTATCATATTTTATCTATGGCAATCAATTATCTAACTCACGATAAAAATGTGCATCTTCTTAAATATTTCCAGGTGACTTGATGGGTCCTAGCATAGTAGGCCTTGACAAACTACTGCGCATGCCCACTGGATGTGGAGAGCAAACCATGATAGGACTGGCACCGGATGTCTACATCACAAGTTACTTGGAGGTGACCAATCAGCTGGCTGGAGAGATCAAAGATAAAGCTTTAAGATTCATGGAGCAAGGTGTGTATCTACCCTTCCTTCACGAGTTTTAAAGATATTATAGTAATTTATATTAGATCTTAGAGGGTTTAGGATAAGAAAAATATAATTTAAACCAGTGCATTCTCTTTAATTGGTGCCAATTTCCTTTTTGTTTCTTTGAGAGCAGTCTTGAGCAGATGCAAATATTTGTATAAATAAAGAATTATATCTGAAGCCACTCCAAAAATTTGTTCCTTATTTCGTTGTTAAGTGCAATATTAAATACATCAATTGGTCGTCAAAATAACTTATTCTAAAAGTGGCATAACTGATTCTCAATCCTGCCCATAAATTTTGTTATTTATGTTCTAGTTTCATAAGGTCTGAAGAGATCCAGCTATGCATTCCTTATTTGGGGACAGGAAAATGGCAACAAACGGGAGAACGAAACAAGTCCGTATTCTAACTCTAAACCATTTCAATTACTATAATAATAAGAGTCAGAATAATCGCCTCTTGGACACCAAATGTCATCATGCATTTTTATTTATTCCTGGTCAGCCTTGTTTATTGTTATTTTCTCAGGTTATCAAAATGAACTGAACTACAAACACCCCGATGGGTCATACAGCGCTTTTAGAAGCGATCCATCCGGAAGTATGTGGTAAGGACATTGCTTTTCTTGCATGTTTTGTGGGGGATTTTTTTTGGTGGTTGTTTTGTTTTGTTTAGGTTTGTTTTATATTTGTTTGTTCTTGGGTTATTGTTTCGGTTGATTTTTGTTTTTGTTTTTTTGTTTTTGTGTTGGTAGTTTTGTTTTTGGTTTTTTGTGTGTGTATTTTTAGGGGGGCGTGGGGGGGGGGGGGATCACCTAAGACATAAAATAACAATTTAGTCCACATGCTTTGGTTTGTGCACCATCTCTTCTTCCTGAAATCGTACAAGACTAGAAAGCTTACTTTCTTTTTTTTTTTTTTTCATTTTTAACTTGCCAAGATCATATACAATAAATATTTCAGTTTTATGACCTAAAAAATACCAATCGGTCAAGTCAGATGGATAAAGGCTGAAAATAAGATAGAAACGGTTAACAGTTAACTAGAGTCAAACCTTCACCTCAGGGAGATTACCCATCAATGAGAAAAAATAAATATATGTATGGTCTGCAGCACTAGAGATATATGAAAATAATCATTTTTAATTTTAAAAAAGGGACTCCATTTGGACAAAATTTTAGCATACGAATAAAATGGGTTTACAAATTTCAGTGGGAATTCCTGGCTTCAAAGACCTCAACTATCTTAAAAGGTTGGGTGACACGCTATTATAAAGATAAGCATGCTTGCCAGAACAAAGCAAGGTTTCAGTTTTCGATTCCCAGGGTGGATATTTTTCAGATAGTTCTTCTCTTGTTTGTAATCATCGGTTTTCTTATATTATTAATACATTTATCCAGTGTCTAGTCCCCTTCCCTCTATCACTTTATCATTTTCTCAGTTGCGAAAAACAGAATATCACATATCGTCCAAACCATTCACTTGATCCAAGCAGCTGCTGTTCAAATCCCATATGTCAACTTTTTCCCTTTTTTTCCGGACACACACTTTTAGTTTCATGGGTCAAATGAAGTGCCTTCTCCTCCTGCAGCGATGTCAAACGTTGATTTAGTATGCCTTTTAAGTTGCAGAGAGATAACCCGCTGTGATATAGGCCGATTTGTATCAGGGCAACCAATTGCTCAACTCACGACTGTACCAGATTATTTACACGGGTTTATCGTTTTTCATACATTGTTTCAGAAACAATAAATATGATTTCAAAGATATCTAATACTTTATGGTTTAATTGATTTGCCTGATACGACTATAGTGTTGTACTGCATTGGGTCATATCAATCATGGCAGTAAACAAGGCAGGTGACATGAGTGTAGCAATTTTTAATACCGAATGCAATAGTTTATAAATGATAAGTTACCGTTGAACCCCGTAGAATTTTGGGTATAAACGCTATGAGAGTGATTGGGAGTCTGAACACCCATTGATTGGTCTCATGTTTCATATTCTATACATAAAAATGATAAGTTGGGAATGACTTTGTCAAAAGACAGTTCAGTTGTGACAATACAAGTCTGATGACTCATTATGGAAATACCTTCAAAAGAACTCTAAAAGATGTCCATTACAACAACAATATTATTTTTAATCAATCCCATAATGCATTCAAACGTTAGACCTGTAAATATGATGTATGTCCATTACAATAACAATATTATTTTTAATCAATCCCATAATGCATTCAAACGTTAGACCTGTAAATATGATTTATGTCCATTACAACAACAATATTATTTTAAATCAATCCCATGATGCATTCAAATGTTACATCTCCCTTATAATATTTACTTTTGCCTAGAGTCTATCGTTGTATATTTATTAAATAGATGGGCATCTGTCTAATTTCTCAACATATTTTCAGGCTGACTGCCTTTGTAGCTCGTGTATTCCAACAAGCCAGCAACCATATTTTTGTGGACCCTGATGTCATCAAGGCAGCTATCAAATGGATGGTGGGCAAACAAAACAAAGACGGTAGCTTCCCTGAACCTGGTCGGGTCATCCACAAAAACATGCAGGTTCGTAAGAGTGTGGGGGAGTATATAATTATGTGTGTGTGAGAGAGAGAGAGAGAGAGTATGTGTCTGTGTACTTGATTTTGTAGCTTTGTCTTTTAAGTAGTTATTTATTCAAAGACAGCTCAATAATTACAAAACCTAGTTAAACCGTTGGCGTTATGGTGAAATAAAATAAATTCGAATTTCTACCATTCGTCACAATGTTCCGCTCACATTTTCCCTATGATATTTGCAAAAACAAAGACACACTCACATATACACACACATGAAATATCTAAGAAAATTACTTTGATGGGTGGAATAAAGGTATTCTTTCACGGGTTTGGATTGATCTAATTCGTTGGGGTTTTTTTTATCGCGGATTAACTCACTCACAGGCTCGTGTGTTATTTGTCGCTATAAATATAACTCATTTAATAAATCCAAACCCGTGAAAAGAATACTATATTCTACGCGTCTAATGCCAAGCTTAGATTTTAGGTATGATGCATGGTATTTATTCAATTTGTTTTAAAGTAATAAGCAGAGAACCATTACTTTTGGACTCGTGTGTATATGTATATATATATATATATATATATATATATATATATATATATATATATATTATATATATATATTATATATATATATTATATATATATATATATATATATATATATATATATAAAATTTATTTACCTATGACTTTGTTCTACTCCAGGGCCAGGCTGCCAGTGGCGTCAGTCTATCAGCATTTGTCTTCATTTCTCTCTTGGAAAACAACAAAATATTCGACAATTCTGATCATATTGTAAGTGAATGTGACACAGCAATGTGCACACATTAACAGGCCTGATAGCCGGATGCATTTATGGACTTGATTTAATTCTGTTGTAATAGACAATATTTGCATTGGTTTGAGAGTATTTCTATTACAAAAATGTGCCTATAACAATTTTGGTCATCAGACCTGAAAACAAATACACAAAGGGCACTAATCATGTAATAATAATAATAATAATTATTATTATTATTATTATTATTATTATTATTATTATTATTATTATTATTATTATTATTATTATTATTATTATAATCATCAATATAATATTATTTTCATCATCCTTATTATTATTATTGTTGTTGTTATTATCATTATTATTATTGTTATCATCATCATCATTATCATCATTATTATTATTAGCACTAATCTATTTCTTAGCCATCTGAGTTCTTGTTACGGTATCTGTTTTCGATGATTTTACTTCCTTTTGTAATTATTTCCCAGTGGCAGAAAAAGTTGGCTGCCGCTAAAACCAAATGCCTGGCGTACCTTGAAGATCAGGTGTCCAAGTCTGAGGACCTGTATCTACTGACCCTGGCTGTTTACGCCTTCCAGCTGGCGGGCAGCGAGCAGACTGATGTCTTATTGGAGCGTTTGGCTGAAAAAGCTGACAGCTCAGGTAAATTACTTTTAATTAAATTGAGCTTTTATATAGAGCAATATCCACTAAACATGCTCAAAGCGCTTTACAAGGGGTCCCTCCTGGCAACAGCAACATTTAACATGTAGGACGGGCCATGACGCCTGTTAGGCGAGATTACATTTTTTTTGGACAGAGACAACGCTGTAAACGGCGAGAAAATGTGAGTAAAAAGGCTTCTCCAAGGACTCAACTATGCACCGAGCGAGGCTCGAACCCAGGACCTTCCGATCCGAAAGCGAGTGCCAAACCACTAGACAACATAACCGCACAATTTCTTTTAAAATCGAAAGCATTCCTACCTCTAATGGCAATATGGCAGAGAAGTTTTGATGTCACATTTTATACTCTTCATGTTCCAAACTCCTTGGAAGTGTGTAAGTAATAAGTCCTTTGGAAGACTAATAAATGAATAGATCGCATAATATTGAATCATAAGGTGGCATAGCTATTTTTAGTAGCAGGATGTAATGCCATATTCTTAGGATTGTGGGACTTAGAAAGAGTGAGGATGGATGATCTGAATTGACAACCAGCATATTTTTAATTTAGACTAGAACATAAGATGCCATCACTCTGAAACCAGTCGATCAATTACACAAGATATGTATCCATTCCTTCGGATGAGTGGCTTTCTACTTCCAATGAGACTTGAACCAGTTTTTGATATCAAACTTAGTTCCCTATTAAATTAACCTGTACGTGACAACGGATAAGATGTGCGCCACAAACACAACATGATCACCAACTGTTTGCAAAGCACTTTGAACACGTTTAGTGGATATTGTGCCAGATAAATGCTCAAGTTTGTTATTTGTTGTTTGTTTTTCTTGATTTTTTTTTTTTTTGGTTTTATTTCTGTTTTCTTTTGGTTTTATTTTATTTTTGGTTTATATTTTTGTTTTTAAGTGTGTGTGTGTATGTTTGTGTCTGTGTGTGTGTGTGTGTGTGTGTGTGCGCACGCGCGCTTTTCTTTTCCTTTGCGTTTTGATGTGACATCAGCACCTTTAAATGAGCTTCACAGCCAGTTAATGTTTAACAATGTAGAAATAAATGGAAAACATTGGATCTTTTTTCCCTTCTACATTTTGTTGAACTTTTCACATTGTTTTTATAGTCTCATTTTATTGCACATTCTACTGCTTCGACTTTTATATTTTTACCTATATCAATTTGATCTTTTGTTTTTATATACGAGTTCGAGTTTGTGTATTTATAATGCCTATGCATCAATATTGATATTTGCAACAACAACGGGGTTTTTAAAGGTCTTTTGACCTATGTAACTCTAATTAACTATCTCCTTACCAACCATAGGAAAATCGTCACATTCGTTACGATGCAACCTACAATTTTCTCATTCTGATTTCTCTTGTACATCATAAAATTTAAAGAAATGCTTTGATTACAGCTATAAATACTAAACACTGTTTTGTAGAGCTCATTTGTTCCTTTTTTTTTCGAGTAAGAAAAGTCTATTTTTGTGTTGCATGGGAGTAAATTTTGGGGGGGAAATCTTAAAATAACTGGTAAGGAGAGAGTTAATGATTATGATATGATATGAAATCAAAAATTCTTTTTTTCCCAGACGGCTTGATCCACTGGCACCAACAGGAAAGCAAGAAACCAAAGGCTGGATCTTGGCACAGACCAAATCCTTCTAGTGCTGTTGACGTTGAGATAACATCATACGTCTTGATGACGTACGCCATCCGTAAAGACCTTGCCTCAGGAAGGAAAATATTGCAATGGGTAACCCAGCAAAGGAATGCAAATGGCGGCTTTTCATCAACCCAGGTAAAGATAAAAGTAGTTCTTCAGAGCCATTAGACCCGTGGATCCGGAGATTATCCTGGTATCTATAGCGTGAAACGGACCATAGCAATCGCTTGTTATCCTTTGGATAAGACGCAAGTCTATCTCAAAATACTTTCTGCCAGATCTAACAGATCCAGCTACCCATTCATTGATGGGTAGACAGGGGAATCAGAAAAAAATCTCGATCAATCTCGGTCCCTTTGCGTGTGAGGCGAGTGCTCTACCAACTGAGTCATCGGGAGCCCTTCCCCCTCCCCCCAGGTAAAGATAAACGGCTTTGAACATTTTTCAATATACATGTACTTCATATCATGATGTTTCTTAAATGTTTGACATATTGACATACCTCATTATACAAGTACCTGTGAAACTAGATGTAATCTCCCACCCTTTTTAATAAAATGCTGTTTTAAAGTCGATGTTCTTTTTCCATCTCTCAATTTTTATGACATTCTTTTTATTCATTCTCTGTATAATTCTTCAGGGTTTGTTTTTTTTTTTTGGTCAACTATATTTGTCTGTGGCGATAATCCTAAGCTAATAATTATGATCTAATTTTCTAGGACACAGTAGTTGCTCTCAATGCCTTGTCGCTGTTTGCAGAACTTGTCTTCAGTGACAAATTTGATATCAAGATTCACTGCACGCTTGACCAGGGTGAGACTTACAGCTTCAACGTCAACCAAGGCAACGCTCTCATCAGTCAAAGACGAGAGGTATGAGTTAATATATTTCATTACCACAAAATATAGGGACAAGCTACGTCGTGCTCAATAAATTGTGGATTCTGTTCAATATTTCAGCTTTCTTCATATCTTTTTTTCATGTCAAAAGCACTCAATAAAGTTTTATAAGGTATGTAATTAAATATGTATATCTACCCACGACACATATGTATATGCAGGTCTGGCATCTGAACCCACGTATGGGCCTAGTTTAATATTGTTGTAATGGACTATATTTTGCATCAATTTTTCAGATTTCCATTACAACAATGAGCCCATAAGGAATTGGATTATCAGACCTGAATATAAGTGCACGTCGATATCTACGATAAAATTAAATACACATAATATCTATCAATTGAATTGTTTGTGAGCATTTTACTGTTCTCTCGGTACCAGTCAAAATAATACTAAGCTGATAGAAGCTGTGGACTGTAAAAAGTAATAAATAAAAATGAATTTAACAGCTTAAAAAATAAACAAAATACCAAACACGGAACGTCTCAGAGAGGACATACGAAATATTTAGTTGTCGATTCGTTTTTTTAGTAATGTATTTATGCTGTTATTGTTTTTATTTGTTGTTGACTGAAGAAGGGTTTTGAGCCCAGAACGTTCCGTGCTTGGTGTTTTGTTCAAGCTGTTATATTATATTTTTGTTTGTCGGTACCACCAGCAGAGGTACCAATCTCAACAGTGTTGTTTTTTTTTTTCAAAGAGAACATCTTTTATACGACATCTGAATAAAATAATTAAATTAAAATACTTAACCATCAGTCATTTGCAAGAACTCAAATAGCTCTCTTGTTCAGCGCTTTAACTCACTCAATCCTAGCGATTTTTGCTACTGTTCAAAATTGGAAGAAAAAAAATGAGCGTGTGTACATAGTTTTATTCAACTACCATTAACATGTAAAAATTAAGAACATCAGCTTTGATACTACGCCTATAATTTGTCTCAGAAAAATGTAATAAATAGGCATGGGGTAAAAGTAACCCCGGGTAAACTACGGATATAGTCGGTGTTAGGGTTGAGTGAGTTAAAGCGGAGCCACATTACTCTATTGCCAATAGCTTTTATAAAATGCGACTTTTTTATTTATAAAGATAAAGCTTGTTTATTGATATATATTTTTATTGACTTTTTTTACTTTCAGACTAAGAACTTGCCATCTCAGGTGACCATTGAGGCAAAGGGATTGGGAATAGCATTGTTGGATGTAAGCATTACAGATAACAGTAGTATAAATGGACACACTTCGAATTAATTACCAGGTCTACAGTTTAACGTGCGGCCATTTGGTCTAGTGGTATGACACTCGCTTTTGGATCGGAAGGTCCTGGGTTCGAGCCTCGCTCGGCGCATAGTTGAGTCCTTGGAGAATGCTCTTTACTCACATTCTCTCACCATACTCAGGTGTAAACAGAGTACCTGGCCGTTAACAGAGTTGTCTCTGTCCGAGAAAGAAGATGTAATATCGCCTAACAGGTGTCATGTCCAGTCCTAAATGTTAAATGTTGCTGGTGGCCAGGGACCCCTTGTAAAGCGCTCTTGACTCTGAGCACATTTAGTGGATATTGCACTATATAAAGCTTATTTATTATATATTATTATTATTATTATTATTATTACAGTTTTTAAAAATTCTCATTTTATGATAAATTCTCAAACTTTTAATTTTAACCTGTGTGTTGATTTATCGTTGTGTTGTTTAATTTTTGTTAAATAGTTCTCCAAAACACGTAAGAGTGAATAAATAAACTTTCAAACAACAAGAATCATGCTACCTAACTTAAGCTAACTGCCATAATATCTCTGAACAAAGTCATTCACTCAGAAATCTGTTGGGAGCTGGTCATCGGATAAAAATCACTACCGTAAATATTTGTATAAATATTTCCTTTATGAGGTGCAAATAGCTCAATTGGTAGATTATTCGAATTACATCAAGTTGACCTATCTTTTCTTCATCTTCTTCTTCTTCTTCTTCTTCTTCTTCTTCTTCTTCTTCTTCTTCTTCTTCTTCTTCTTCTTCTTCTTCTTCTTCTTCTTCTTCTTCTTCTTCTTCTTCTTCTTCTTCTTTTTCTTCTTCTTCTTCTTCTTCTTCTTCTTCTTCTTTTTATTGGATTATTATTATTATTATTATTATTATTATTATTATTATTATTATTATTATTATTATTATTATTATTATTATTATTATTATTATTATTATTATTTTTTTTATTATTATTATTATATTATTGTTATTATTCTCATTATCATTAATAATAGTATTCGTAGTAGTAGTAGTAGTAGTAGTAGTAGTAGTAGTAGTAGTAGTAGTAGTAGTAATAGTAGTAGTAGTAGTGGTAGTAGTTTAACAACACCGCTACCACATCATCTCATTCATCTGTAATGTTTCATTCATCCTGTTTGTTGATAAAGGGGAGACCCGAAACATCCATTCAATCTGTCTTCGTAATTAAATTGAAGCTTACATTCAATTGCACATTGTTATTTATTTCTTCGAGCTTCGAGCAGCAACATTTACATTATGTCTCAAAAGAACGTCTTTATTACTATTATTAAGTCGTTCTGTATTTCAAGTAGCTGTTAAAATACCACTATGGACGCCGAGAATGGGTTGTCAAGTGTCTTACCATTTTGATATATTTTTACATTTCTCAGATTTCTGTGTTTTTCAATGTGGAAAGAGAAATAGAGGACATGACATTTGACCTCAATGTGACCGTTGTAAACGCAACAAAGTATCACGTTTCGATTGAGACATGTACCAGGTAAGGCACGATTCATCTGTACATGGCGAGACAAGTTTTTTTTCTTCCAAATCATAATTTTTTTCCAATTATAACTGCAGATCTAACCGTCATCAAAAGAGAATATAATAATATAAAACATGCATTTCAGGCGTGAATGATGCTCGAGTGGCATTAGTTGTACTGCTCACTTGGTAAACATGTAAGATTGATTTCAAGTTAGAGTAAAATCAAACCCTACATGTAAAGGGTTAACAGCGTATAAATTCACTGGTTACTCTTAACCCCCAGATTTATTACTAACTCACTCTATCAACGCCAATACGATGGTTATCATCAAGTATCTGTTAATTACAAAATTAGCCTTGTTTCGTTTGGGTTTTTTTCACGTTTTTAATATATTGATTCACTATCATGTCAATTCATTCCATTTCTACTATATTCGAAGTTTATTTTAAAACACACGCCTTTTAAAATATTATAATTTTATTTTTTATTTGTTTCTAACCAGTTAAGGGGAGGGGCGACACCTGAAATATCGATTTTTGGGTCAAAATATAAAATTTCAGTTTTTTATTTATTATCAAAGAACAATCATTTTTTCACATATTTTCAGGACTTAGATGGTGATTTGGATAATATAAAGTTTGTAAATCGTCTTTCATAACCATGGAAGTCGACATGAAAATACCAAACTTTTCAATTTTTTGTGAGAATTCAACTGAAAATAATAGGACTGAAAAGCATTATAATACATATCGATGTTGTAAATTTTGATATCGATAGTTTAGTCTACTCTTTGCCCGTCTATTTGACACGGTTTCAGTCTCATAAATATCAGAATATGGGCAGGGGAGGAGTTTAGAAACTGTTAGTCGCGAACAAAGATTGTGTGTCAAACAGCTGATAAGAGGTCAAGTTGTCAGGTAAATACAACGTGATCACGAATGGTGCGATCTGATTGGCTGACCTTGTTCTAGACCTCTGACTCCGCGCCAGGGATTGGATGTTGAGTCAGGGTGAAAGTTCGCCTCTCTTACTATTATATTTTACTACGATTTGTTTACCTTTCGATTGATCAATTGTTTTATCAAATTTTGACACGTATTCACGTTAATTATCTCTAAATATTTCCAATTTTTACTGGATTACTATAAATATACCTAAAGTGACAAAAAAATCCAAACGTTGGCAACAGTTATTTGCTACAAAAGCCAAGAAAGCAAGAAAGTTATGATGGCTCGTGGTTGACCCGTGACTACAAATCTTTGATTGGAATTTTGTGTGTGATAGTAGTATTATGATAAAGCGATTCCAAGCAATGCCACAGCGGAAAGAAATGAAATGGGCTATTCTTGCTGGTCTTTACCACGGTTATTACACCAATGACTTCCCTCAACATAGGTATTGTCCTCCTGAACCGGACTCCAGATGCTTTTATAAAAAAATATATTGCTGCCCATGTGTATCCTGTTGACACAAGCAGCGTGTAAATACACCTTTGAATTTTGATTTAATTCATGAGCACTTGAAGCCTGTATATGCTTTGTTGAAGTGTTGTGAGATGAAGACAACACAAAATCCAAACGAAAGGTTTCATAATTCTGTTTGGTCAAGATGCCATAAAACATACTTCCATTCCCTAAAAAAAGTTGAGTTTGGTGCAGAGTATAATTTTGGTCCAATAGAAATAACATCCCTGAAAGTGTCTTTGGGCATCGGTGGACTGGGAGAACACTCCCAGATGTTGAGTCAGCAAGCAGAGTCAAAAAGACTTGACCAGAGCATAAGGGTTGCTCAACACAAAGAGAAAAAAAAGACGCAAAATGAAAGCTCAGACCCGTGAAAAAGCCCAGAGGGAGGCAGAAAAAGAACACGGGGACCCTCATACGGTGCTGATATGTTTTGAGCTGGTTGTACCGTTTTGTCTTATTATTTTCATTCATTGTTATCTTTGATCTCGTTTTTCTCAAAATGACATTTTTTAACACTATTTTTTATCTTATTTTGTCATTTATCAATCAATTTGTTTAAAACTTTGCATGTCTAGAGCTATAGTGATTATCTAAAATCATACAGAAGGAATTTTAAATATCTTTATTATTTTTTGAAAAATTGACATTTTTATGTCAAAAAACATGATTTTTATTTCATACCGAAAAAATATAATTTTTAAAAATTTGTAAATAAAAATCTATTTAAAATATTTAAAAAATGCTCTGTATTTTTTTTAATAATATACAAATATACAACCATGCCAAATTTCAAGAAAATTCCATGGAAACTTATTGAGAAAGTAACTTTTTAAAATAGCACCCAGAGAAGAGTAAAATCCAAGATGGCGGCCGTCACCATGGCAACCGGACACGCCCACCCAAATAAATCACATGGTTTGAATCCATTGGTCATAGGCAATGTCCCAATATAAAAAGATATTGGATATAATCATTATTCTTGAAAATAGTTTCAGGTGTCGCCCCTCCCCTTAACTGCCGTGCACTGGAAAAACAGGGTATATAAGAATTTAGCCAGAAAATTGTCCTTCAAAAATCGATTGATTTAAATGACCCTCATCTTGGCAAAAACTCCCAAACCTAGGGAAGTCCCAGGTTTGAGAGTTTTTGCCAAGATGAGGGTCATTTTAACGACTATCAAAATGATTTTAGTATATAAACTGTTGTTTGGTAGTCAATTTCACGGTCCCATTGTTGACCTAATCTTTCTCGTGTTTTATCAATGGTGTCATTTATTTACAACTTGAGACACCAAAGAATAATATGACGATGAATTCATTTAATGACGTTGCCGTAAACAGTCTATTTTATTTACGATAAGAACCTTTCTGGAAAGACCATCCATCCTCGTTCTTCTATGCCTTATAATCCTTATAATCTGCCTATACATCCCGCTACTAAAATAGTTATGCCACCTTGTTATCAAAAACATAACCTATTCAATATTAGTCCTCTGAAGGATGGGTTACATATACACTTCCAAGAATTTGGAACCGGAAGAGTAGAAGGTGTGATCTTACAACTTCTCTGCCCTATTGATGGGGAAATGGTGTACTGTAAACTTTAACGACGAAACATGAATCAACAAATTAGGTTATCACGAGTATTGCATTGTTTTGTACAGACGTTTATTATCAAGGGTTTAAAAGCAAACGTTAGAGCATGGATCTGTATACTGTATACGATGTGTTTGTGTGTGTATGATTGTGTGTATTGTATATATACGTGTGTGTTTGTGTGTGTGAGTAATATATTTGTGTACAGTGTGTGTATGGATGTGTGTGTGTGTGTGTGAGAGAGAGAGAGAGTGTGCAATTGGATGCGTGTGAGCTTTTGTTCGTATGTCCGAATCTGCAGTGTGTAATATTTTTTTTACTGATGGTCAATGTGAAGCGCTTCAAAGCTTCGGCATAAGCGCTATATAAATGTACATTTATTATTATATTATTATTATCTATCTATCTATAACACACACACACACACTCACTCACACACCTTGTCCGTCAACAGCTGGTTGGGTGAGGGCAAGGCAAGTGGTATGGCGGTTCAAGAGATTGGAATCCCATCGGGATTTGAAGCTGATATTGACTCCCTCCCAGAACTGAAGCCTCTGAGAAGGATTGAGACAGAGAATAAAAAAGTTATTCTCTACTTTGACTTTGTGAGTAAATTAAATATTCATTCCTTTTTTTTAAACAAAAAACTTCCTTTATTCATTCCATAGGGAAAATTTGTCTCTGGGGTCTATTCCAGGGGAATACTGGAATAACCCAGGCGTTAGCAGCAGAGCAGCGCCGCAAATTGAGCTAGGGTGAGATGACTTGCTCAAGGATAAGTTTTAGAATGGGGATGATCTATATTACCATTCCATGTGCTCGAGATCATTGGCCACATTGCAAAGCGTGCTCAAAATTACCCACATGGTGAAAAGTGTTCACAGTTTTTTAAATATCTAACATCACGATTGGTCATGTTGCTTAGCGTGACTCATGGATATGTTTATAACCTTCATAAACACGGCATAGTGTTTACATATATTAAGAAATGTCCAATCATTGTACAGCAACAAATCATGTGATCGATGACTAAGTTGGACGAAAACATGAATATAGATTGCTCATTAATGTTTATTACCATCCATGCTGCTGAGTGAATGTATTATCCACCAAAATCAGTCCCTTGATTGGTGTACAACGACTTTTCCACGCGTAACTGTTATCTCAGTGGCGTAGCTTGTTGTTCTAATGAATATTGTGATTTTGTGAGTATTGTTCACTTGTAGAAACCATCGAGCCCCTTAAAATAGTGTTTACATGTGTGATGTCCTCTAATTAGTATTCACTGTGTTGAACACAAGTAAGGGACAGAATCTGTGATAAAAGCATTCACCTCATAGCATAATATTATGATTTACCCTGTATGAAGTTAGCATGTTTTGACACATCTTTCTGTGGAATTACAATATTAACTTTCACTGTCAGTTGATTTGAAAAGTCGCTTTGTGAACTGTTTTCAACTTCTGGAGGGGCAATTATTAGCTACAGTATTATAGACAGTTCGAAGTTGACGTCACTCAGGTCTTTGTTATTGTTTTTTGCCATCCGCGTTTATGAGTAATTCTCACTAAACAATATTAACCTGACTATCAACGATCATGGTTACACACAGTTTTGTGTATTGGTCTGTTATACTTCCGGATGGCAATGTATGAGTTCCTTAGCCAAGCGCATACTATCTACTGCTAACTGTTATAGCTCATGAGAAGGCCCTTTATAAGATCGTTACAGTTCATTGTTGATAACATAACATGTTTAGATAAAAAGCCCAATATTAGAGTGTTGTTATTTTTCAATTTTTTTTCACATTGTAATTGTAATGTGTGAATATTAACAAGAGCGTTAATTGAAGATTGGGCTCCTCATTTGACTCACGTGTAAATGTCAGAGTGCTGATACAAAAATGATAACACATTATACAGAATCAAATAGAAATGTTCCTCATGGCCTTGGAATGAAATGTGAAATGTTACTGCCGTAATGCAGACCATGACATGGGCTATTTAAATTGTAATGTTTTTAGGTTTTTTAAATGTAATCTCATATATCAAAATGTTCGGAAACAGCTACTTTCACACATGTCTCAGAATCTTTAAGGATACATTATTTTATTGAAGAAGTTTTCGTGCGGCTATGTGGTCTAGTGGTATGACACTCGCTTTCGGATCGGAAGGTCTTGGGTTCGAGCCTCGTTCGGCGCATAGTTGAGTCCTTGGAGAAGGCTCTTTACTCACATTCTCTCACCGTACTCGCGTGTAAAATCAGTACCTGGCTGTTAATAGCATTGTCTCTGTCAGAAAAAATGTTAAATGTTGCTGTTGGCCAGGAACCCCTTGTAAAGCGCTTTAAGCACATTTAGTGGATATTGCGCTATATAAAAGCTCAATTTTTTTTCTTGTACACATTTTTCTGCTGTTGCTGGTGGCCTCAAAAGCAAATGGGATTCGGGTGGAGTGGGGATTTCTTTTCTGAACCCTTTGTCTACTCAGCTATGACTGGGTAATTGAATCTAGATCTAGTACAAAGTACTTTGTCGCTGACCAGCGTCTTATTCAAAGTCTTGCTAACGATTATTTTATATTTCACGCTACAAAAAACTGGGTTTAACTACGGCTCTGTGGCCTTATATTTCTGAAAGGCAAATTTATACGGCTTTTTGTGGTACATATTGATTTCAGTCTTATTCTCTTATTCAATAATCATCCCCTTCCACCCCCCAACCTCCCCCAAATCCACTATTACCTCACAGATTGGAAGAGATCCAATGTGCATCAGTCTTCGTATGGACAGAACGGGTCTCGTTGGCCATGCCAAGCCATCCGTAATCAAAGTCTTTGACTACTACGAACCTTGTAAGTGTCCAAGGTGAAAGATGGTGCTTGATTATTTTAAATGGTTGAAGATGTATTTTTTTCCACGGCGCCATTACTTTTAAAAAATAAATAAATAAATAAAATTCCCTTTTTTCATCCCCATGAGGAAATTTAATTTAGGGTCTATTCCAAGGGAAGACTGGAATAACGCAGGCATCAGCCGCAGTGCAGCACCGCAAAGTGGGCTGGGGCAAGGTGACTTGCCATACAGCGCGGCGGGTGATCGAACTCGGTACCTTTCAGGTATGAAGCAAAGACCGTACATACCACTGAGCCACGCTATCCCATTTTGCCATTTATGAATAGACCCTGTCGTACTTCTGGGTGAACACGTCGCCTGTGTTATCTATGCGTTGGCGGGACGCCTGGACTCCTTACTTACTTACTTAGGCCGCCCCTTGGGGCGCCCAACATGAGTCACAAGTCTTTGCCATTCTGTCCTGTCCTCCATAAGCGTACGCAGCTCCCGGTGTTGTCCATTCCTGTGTCATCTAGCAGACAGTCAATGTAAGTTTTATTCTGCCTGCCTCTGCTTCTGATTCTCTCAGGTGGTTCCCATAGCACAAGACTGCTTGCAATCTCCTCCTTGTGTCTCCAGCAGTGCCCCGCAAGTCTCAGTCTTCTCTTTTGTATCTTCGAAGTCACTGGGGGGCAGGTCACTGTAGAGCTCTTCTGATATGTGCTCTTTCCAGCTTACATTGAAGGCCATCCGCATCATGCGGGTGTAGCAGCCGTCCACTTGCTTCTCAAGGGCTTTAGTTAGAGTCCATGTCGCTGCTCCATTTAGAAGCACTGACTCTACCGTTGCCAGGAACAGTCTCTTCTTTATTTCCCTCTGTAGGTTTGAACTCCAGATTTTCCTGAGTTTGTGACAGGCACTCCAAGCCAAAGCTTTTCTGACAGAGATATCAGAGGAACTGCTTTGGGTCCAACCTCCAAGGTATTTGAAGTTGTCAACTTCCTTCAGCCATTCTCCATTCTTTGCCAGTATTCTAATTGGCCTTTCTTGGTTGTAGGTTTGGAAAACTGTCTTCTTAGCATTACAGCACAGTCCTACTCGTTCAGCCTCGGTTTCAAATCTATTGAGGACTTCTTGTGCCTGGTCCATCTCCTCGACGCCAGGGCGCAGTTATTTAATTCAGATAAGGATTTGAGTGAGCTAGCCATCACAACACCGAGGTATTCAACATTCAAACACCGCTCAAGACCTTTCCCATCAATCAGTCTTTGCTACTACCTGCTATAGATAGTATGCGCTTGACTAAGAAGCTCACAACATGGCCATCCAGAAGTATAACGGACCAACACACAATGTGTAACCTTGAACATTTCTAGTCTGGTTAATACAGTTTAGTGAGAATTACTCAAAAACGCGGATGGCAAAAAGTAATAACAAAGACCTGAGTGAAGTTAACGCTGTCTATAGATGCTGTGCTCTTGGCTTAGATACTCACAACAGTGCCATCCGGACCAACTCACAAAACTATATGTAACCTTGAACGTTTCTTGTCTGGTTAATACAGTTTAATGAGAATTACTCATAAACATAGATGGCAAAAAAAAAACATCAGCTCCATTTTATCTATATCAAAATTATTTTATTCAAAATAAATGTAAGGTGCATAACGCGACCCAAATATGGCATATATTTCCTCGTCTTGTTTATTCGACAAGATATCGGGGTTTTTCTTTTTTATTTATTTATTCATTAGATTTTGTTTTTCTTTTATTTATATATTTATTTGTGTTTTCTGTATTTGTTCTGTTCTTTGTTGTTATATTTGTGGGGGTTTTAAAAAAAATTTATTTCTGATTTCATGAAATGACCTTGTTAAATATTATCTGCTTTTCTTTTCGCTTTGACGCGGGAAAAGAGCCATTTAAAGAGCAGCCTTTTTAAAGTTTCTTTTTCGCTCAACTAAGAGGTGGAATGCATTGTAAAGAGCATTTAATATTAAGTATAAATTCATTCCACTATATTTACAGCTAATCAAGTGACAGCATTTTACTCGACCAGCGTTTTGGTTGACATGAAAATATGTATGGTTTGCCCTGAATGCTTCAACTGTATTGTGAGTATGATTTTATTTTAAAATTTTATTCACTTGATGGGGTCAGTTCTATAGAGTACCCGTCCAGTTTGGCCTCAAATCGAGACAGCAACAACAACCTGTGGATCTTTGTTTTTCATTTCCTGTAGCTCAGCAATTACAATTTCTGTATCTTTTACTGATATGGAAGAACAGATTCATCAATTATTTGACTTTCTTGATCAAGGCAATGGGAGAGATCTATATTCATGTTTTCGTCCAACCGAGTCGTCAATCACATGATTTGTTGAGGTCCAACGATTGGATATTTCTTTACAAATGTAAACATACTGCTTTATTTATTGTTGTAAATATATCCGTGTGTCAAGCTGAACAAAATGACCAATCGTGATGTAAGAGATTTCAAAAGCCGTGAATACTTTTCACTGTGTAGGGCACGCTTTGCAATGTGACCAATGACCTCGAGCACATGGAAAGGGAATATAGATCAATGCCATTATCATTGCCGTCAGTCGCTTCTAAACCCATCACACTTGACTTGGACACATAGTATAGAACTAACCCCTTCAATTCATGTGCTGTTTTCTTTACTTTGAAAATGAGTTATTTTAATAAAATGGAATGTACTAATTTGTTTAGCGCAATTCCACTATTTCGCCGTGCTCAATACACTCCACTATGGGTCAAATATTTCCCCAGCACAAGCAGACCATGTGTAATCACATTACCATTTCAAACAGTACACACTGCTCGTTAGGCATCCATTATGTACAATATTCTTACAAATTCGAATATTGCAATAGCCAAGTACTTATTCACACCTGCTTCAAGAAAGATGATGTACGTAAAGTGCCTTACCCAATGACATAACAACTAGGTTAGAGTTTTGCAATCAATGCGACTCGATATTCAAGCACTGGCTGCGCGTAACAACGCTTGACTATTTTTGTTGTTGGATCTGGGAGTTTTGGGGTTGTTTGTTTGTTTGTTTGTTTTTGTTGGGTTTTTTTTGTTATAGTTTGTTTTGTTGTTTCGTTTGGTTTTTTTTTTGGGGGGAGGGAGGGGTGGTGGTGTTGTTGTTGTTGCTTGTTTTGGTTCAGTTCATTGACCTAAATATAGAATTGACAGTCTATATCACATGACTTGACTCATCATGTGGCTATGGCAATATTAAGTTCAAATATGGAATGAAACAAAACAAAATATATGCTCTTTGAAAATCTTTTGCGTTAGAAAATATAAAGACTGGTATCTTAAATGCCACGTGTACTATAGGGCTGGATGTTACCAGCACAAAATAACCGAATTAGTCATATCATAATCATTAAGGATTACATAGGTCAAAAGACCTTTAAATATCCTGTTGTTTTTGCAAAGATAAATATATAATAGTTAAAACAAACAAAAGAAAAGATCAAATGGATGCATGGACATTATAGGTATACAATATCGTATATATACAGACAAAAAGGCAAGTTGGTACAATCATAATTTTTCACGACAGACTTGTTGATCACAAGCGTAGTCAATGTCCTTAGCGCGTCCAGTTCTTGACCGAAGCCAAGAAAAAACTTATATGAACCGATTTTTATCAGTCACTTGCTTCTCTTACTCTCAGGCGTAATACTAGTAAGTCTTTTAGTAGACTAGTAAAGGACTAAATAGATTTATCTTACATATAAATTGGTCCAGGACCCGACTGTGACTTTATCTCCGCCTGACCACGAGAGGGTTTATCGATAGCATCAACTCCCCATCTAAATTATTGTCTTCTGTCACTACTCTATTCACTCATTTCATGTAATCATCAATATAAGTGCCTGCTCCACTCACTTTACTGAATTATTTACATGATTCACAAGGCCAAAAGATGGAATATCTATTGATGCATTTTGTGTTCCTTTCAGAATGAGAAACCAGGACCTCCAGAGGAAGGAGGAAACCCGAAACCCATTGATGAAGAGAAACTCATCGAAATGGAGATGAGCAGCAGCAAATAGATTCAACCCACCAATTATTATTTCGTCTTAGCAATACATGTTGTCTTTATTCAAACCCAAGAATGTAATTCGAATTTTGTTTGTTAATGGTTTTATAAACGAAAGCTGCTCGTAAATTAAAACAAATACAATACGTAGATTCACGCATGTGTACAAAAAATTGATTCCGGGACTCCAGTGGTTGATTGCATTCATTTCGATAACGATAAAAAGCAAATGGCTGATAAACCTCTTGTTCTAAAATCTATCGCTTTATAATGAGCTCAAACCGACGTGTACTTATTTGCAGGTCTGATAACTCAAATTATCACAGGTCCGTTGTTGTACTGAAATTATACTCTCAAATCAATGCAAAATATTTTCCATGACAGCAATATTTAAATCAAGCCTATCAGGCTTCAACAGTCGTGACGTCATTTCCCTCGTAATGGCACATAGTAACCTAGTAACTTGTTCTAAACTATCGGAACAATGGCGGACACCCTTATGAAATACTTCTCCGACGAGCATAAAAGTCTATCCAGAAGAGAAAAACATTATAAATCTGATTATGTTTTGACTTTTATACATTCTAATCACATGACATGTGAAAAAGTTCTAGCCAGCATGAAGAATAAAAAGTAGCGATTTTCTTTGTTTAGAACCAAGCTGCTCGTTGCTGGACGGACGTGACATCAGACTATTGAATACTATTGCGTTCGATAATAAGACCTGCAAATGCGTGCGTGTCGACTCAAACCAAATATAACATATTATGATAATAAAAAAGACCAATCTCTTTCCAGTACACAGAAAAGACTTGTTTAATATCCATGTATGATGGCACTAAAAGTAGCAATACTAATCATATTTGTGTCGGTGCATGACATAATCAGTCGGAAGGTCAAAATTTTGGATTTGCATTTTTTTTTTTTCATTTTCTGAAAGAATAATATGCTCACCAGAGCATTTTAATCTTTATTTGAAGTAAATCGGGCGATTTTTCATAAAGTTATGGTCAGATGTATGGGAAAAGTATCCAGCATTTTTTTTTCAAATTTCATACTAGCTGTAAAAAATATTTAGAAGTGAAATTAAGCTTCGGTATTTCCCGAAAATGTACAAAAGGGGTTGACTTATTTATTTATGACAAGAACTCATTGTTGATAAAAATTGACCTTCTAACTAAACTTGGCAATATCTCAGTTCAAAACTTTTCACAATCTGACTGATTATATCGTTCACTGTAACATTTATGGCTTCTGTAAGAAAATAAGACTTCTTTCATGAATTAATAAATATCACATCCTTGCATTGAACTCCAATTCTGTGCAGTTGCTGAATTCTAATCCGGAAAACCCATGCCATCTCACAAGTCACATACGTACATAGCAATTTAAACTCATCGTGAGTATGAGAAAGAGTTAGGAAAACTACATTCAATAGATTACCAGAAAGGGAATTCCACTACAGTAGTTTTTTGTTTAATTATTTGTTTGTTTTGATGATACGTTTATATGACCTGTTGTTATTGAACAATTACAATTATGACATTAAAAATGTATTTTAAACATGTAATTATTTGTCAAAATACCCAACCAGGACACAGGTACTCATCCTTCTTTCATCTTTTAAAATAGGATTTTATTTTAGTTAAAAAGAAACTTGGGTTGATTAAAGAAGGTAGCCCGATGAGCATTGGCAAATGAGGCTGTGCCAAAATGTCGTCTTTGTGACGTTCGCCACCAACATTCTCCAAAAATATTATAATTGTGTATATATATATTTATATATATATATTTATATATATATATTTATATATATATATATATATATATATATATATATATATATATATATATATATATATATATATATATATATATAAATTTGTTCTTTATCAGGTCACATCAGTAAATAATGTAAAGTAAACCAAAAACTGGCAAGCTAGCTCCAATAGAATAGCATAATAGTTTCTCAGAGGTACAAAAAAGTGTGGACAGATTAACAACTTTGTCCACACTTTTTCGAAATTCTAAAAAGCTATAACTACACTACAGTGGTGCTAGTATTTGTTGCTCCTTACCACCTACAGCAAAATCGTCACGTGTGTTGTCACAACACAATATACATTTTTCTTATTCAAATTTATTTTGGATTTCACAATGATCTTTATTTAATTAATAAGAACATAACGTTGTTTTATTGAGAGATTGTTTGAGATTTAAAAATCAATTTTTTCTGCGGGGTAAGCCTACCATTTTTGGGAAAATACTGAAAATGAAAATGGTCGTTAAGGAGAGTCAAATCAGGAAAAACTGATGAGATCAATTTTTTTTCCAAATAACTTTTTTTTTTGCTTTGTTTTGTTCTGTTTTTTTGGCGAATGTCAGTGAAACGACCTTTGGGCAAAGCTTCAGTGCAGTGCATATAAATAAAATGTTGATTTAATTGCTGGACATAAGCGAAGTGCAATAAAAATAATGTTGACAACAAACATTCGTGGTGTATTTATTTTCTATCTCCACTCTTTTCAGTACAACAAAGTATCGGGTAACATTAATGAGGAGTCCTGTCCCGATAAAACAAGTGGCAATGAAATCACAAAAGCAAAGTTTCGATCCCAGGCTGTCATCTGCATTTTTTGCCTATTGGGACCTAAAATTTGCCCAAAAAACCCCAAAAAGACCTAAATTTGCCGAGAACTAAGCGTTTCAGTAAAAATTAACACACGATACAGAAAAAAATATATATATAAAAGACAATTTATTACATTTAAGGAGGCTACATTTATAATTTAATGAAATGACTGTGAATACCATTGTTACAAAGATGTTAAAGGATCATTATCCATAGAGAGTAGCTTCCCTTTGTTTGGGCCCAGGCAAAGCTGCAACATTTCTCAAGTTTCACACTTTTTTTCCGTTATTTTGTTTTCATTTCTTTTTTTTTCCCACAATTTGCCACACGATTTGCCAATTTTCCCAAATTTGCCACGATTTGCCAATTTTGGGAAATTTGCCAAGATTTGCGGCCGCAAAAAATGCAGACGACAGCCCAGGTTGTGTCTGTTTTTTTTTATGTACCTGACCAGTATCGATTGGGTAGCTAGATCTGTCAAATCTTACAATAGATCAGCGATCATTTCGATCAGTGTCAATAAATATTGTTACTGTCCATTTAACACTATAGAATCTAGGATATATGGTTTGGATTTACAGAATTACTTTTTTTGTTGTTTTTTTTTGGCCACATCTATGATCCGAGTTCCTTTCCCAATTCTGAATTAAAGGAGCAAGATAACCGAATGGAGAAGGCAATGCACTGCCACCTGAGAGACCGGGGTTAAGTCTTGCTGTCACCATTTCAAATTGTTTTTTCCTTTTGCTCACTATGTAAAATCAGTTTTTCTCAAGAGATCCTAATCCTAAAGATAAATCTACCATGAAGATGATAAAGCAAATTTTTCACTAAGAGGTTGGAACAATTGCAGCATTCCTTTTATTTGGCGCCAGCCTATCTGTACCAACGTCATACAAATAAGTGTCACCAATATTCATCAACCTGAGCACAGGTGTCAAAATAAAACGCAAGACATGATGACAATTTTTGCGCAGATCTATCTTTCACGGTCTGTTTGTCACGGCAAAATCAACCCGGCAATTTACGAATCCAGCACTTTTCAATGGACGGCAGGGTTAATTAAAAAATTTTGTTAGGCCGGCCCGTCGGCAGACTGACCCATGCCTAGCCCTCACCAACCGTCATAAATTATTTCATCTTCAGACAAAAGCAGAAAGTTGGCTTGGTTTGAAAGGTTTTATGGTGGATGCGATAAAATACCGTTAGGTCATTTCAGTGCCAGTACAAAGGAAGATTACAAAATATTTAGACTAAACCAACAAGCACCTACGCACCTACGTAAAGAATTACGATAAAGAGATCAGAAGCAGATTCAAGAGCAATAAGATTGTTTTTAAGGGTTTTGCAGAGCTTGCAACACATTTAGGGTCATTTCAGCCCGGTAAAAAGGGAGAAAATGGGATAGTCAAAATTTTATAGATTTAAAATTAAAAGCACACAAAAAAAGTAAGACGAAGGAGAATGGTTCATATAGGGAACAGATGTAGATTCCAAGAGCACAATGTCAGTGTACTTAATTTGAGATCACCTAAATGTCTCACCCAGACATCAGCACAAGATCCCACTATGAGTATGAGTACATTCAAATGTTTACAAATCATATGTTAAAATAAAAATAAGTGAGATGATTTCCAAGGAAAAAACTATCATCTCCCAAAACTAGAACTATACATTTCATTCGACTGTTTCCCCACTGCCCACTATGGAAGGTTGGGAACCCCACCAAGTGTGCATAGTTTGAGATGACCTAAAAGTAAAAGTCCCATCCAGACACAAGCACAGGATAAGTGGGTGTTGTGAGTATTTAACCTAAATGCGTAGCATGGAGACTTCAGGTTAAGATCAGGACAAAATCAAGTAACCTCAATCTAAGGCTAGCAACCTGGTAAGGAAAACATAATATAGACAAAAAAGCCCACGATTATATCAGAAGATATCGAAATTGAAACTTTAAATAAATTTTATTCACGTTTCGACACAGCAAACAAATTTGATATTGAAAATGAAAAACATAAGTTAGACAGGGCTTTGGAAGATGAAATGACTATTGAGGTCAGTGAAGAGGAAACGAGATTCGTATTTTCGAAACTAAACGAGAGGAAGGCTGCTGGGCCGGATGGATTGAAAGGAAAACTATTAAAAGAATGTGCCCACCAGCTTTCCCCCATTTATACACATATTTTTAACTGGTCCCTCCAATGCGTTTCGATCCCTGAAATTTGGAAAACTTCAAAAATTATTCCTGTTCCAAAAAAAGAAAAACTTGAAACTATGAACGATCTCAGACCTGTTGCACTGACTTCAATAGTCATGAAATCTTTAGAAAAACTTGTTCTTGTTAAAATTAGGAATCAGTTTATGCCATTGAGTGATAGTCATCAATTTGCTTACAAACCAGGACGTGGCGTAGAGGATGCCATTTTGCTGTTTACAAACAACATCTACAGGCATTTAGATCACGCTAGGAGCTATTGCAGATTGCTTTTTGCAGATTTTTCTTCAGCGTTCAATACAATGCAACCTCAGTTGGTTGTTAAAAATTGAGTAGTCTGAATTTAAACAAGTATATAATTGCTTGGGTGCTCGAATTTCTTACGGAGAGAGCACAATATGTTCAATTAGGACAAAACAAATCTTCCTGTATAACTACAAATACTGGTGCTCCTCAGGGTTGTGTATTGTCCCCTGTATTATTCACAATATACACGAATGACTGTAGAAGTCAAAACCTGAGTGTACTTTTAATAAAGTTTGCAGATGACACTGCTCTTCAAGGCCTCATAACAAATGGCAACGAAGTGGCTTATAGGCAAGAAATTGATAGATTTGTGTCTTGGTGTGATGCCCACCACCTAGAGCTTAACATAAGCAAGACAAAGGAGCTAGTGATTGACTTTAGGAGAGTGAAGGAACCGATAGAACCGTTAAAATTAAAGGACCAATTCGTCCAGCGAGTTCCTCACTACAAATACCTTGGTGTAACGATTGATGACAGGCTCAAGTGGGATGAACACTTGAAAATAATTAGGCATAAGATGTGCAGACGTACATATTTTTTATCAAAACTCTCTCAGTTTAGAATAGATAAAACCCTCTGCACATTATTTTATAGAGCAGTAATCGAAAGTGTTTTGTCATTTTGTATAACAGCTTGGGGAGGCAATTGCTTAGCAGTGGAAAGGAACAAAATAAATTCAAATATTAAAAAATCCATTAAACGCTATATAAATGATGTTGACGATGTAGATCTTTTATACGAGAAATTTTGTATAAATAAAATAACTAAAATATTAAATGACCAGTATCATCCACTAAGACCATCAATTATTATGTCAGAAAGAAGTGGTCGCCCTTTCTCTATTTCAACGAAAACAGAGAGACACCGAAAATCTTTTCTGCCGTCCAGTATTAGGCTTTATAACAACAAGCAATAATCATTTTATATAATTATTTCTCATTTTTACTTTTTAAAAATATAAATATTAATTTATTAATTTATTTGTTTTGCAATCTTTTCAATTTTCAATTTATAGTGACAGTTTTAACTATTATACAGTGTTGAAATTATTCATATCATAAAGCGCAGCTCTGGTTATAGAGCTGCTCCTTTTTTATATATATACATCCTATTTCCATTGTATTTTTATCTTATGTGTAAATTATAACACGTCTGTACAAAAAATTTCCTTTTTGGGATGCAATAAAGTATTATTATTATTATTATTATTATATTATTAGAAGACCCACACAAGCGACCCTTCTACCCACCATGGGAAGACCCTACCCACTGCCAACGTGATCGGACTCTGATAGTTTTCATTATATTTTTATTATTGTGCCTTTTCCGCCATGACATCATAAGACATCGTCGCCTAAGCATTCCACGAAGGAATATAGATAACTCATCAAACAAGATGTCTGATGTCAACAGAAATCACCCATGTTGTCCAATTGAGCAAATTGGGGGTTAATAATCTTGCTCAAGGAAAAAAACGAAAGTGCCTGAAGTGGAGCTCGAACCCGGGTCCTAATGCAATGCCTTAACCACTCGGCCACTTCGCCCCCCATAGTTCTACTGGTGAGGACAAATGATTTTGAACCCCCCCCCCTGTAAAGGGGGGGGGGGGGTAGTCAAAATGTTCCCCTAGCCCCAACTGGGAAGAAAAGTGTTGCAAGATGGCAGTTTGGGGCATGAGAATTATTAAGAGTGGCACATAACGTTCTGTTCAAGAAAATAAGTATATCTCAACTTTTGTTTTTTTAATCTGTATTTTTGTTTGTTTTAAGGGTTTTACGGCGCTTGCAACACATTTAGGCTATATCAGCGCCAGTAAATAGGAAGAAAATGGGACAGTAAAAATTTCAAGCACCCAAGAAAAAGTAAGACATAGGGGAACTGGGAACAAATAGGGATCAGATGTAGATTCCAAGAGCATACCGCCAATGTACTTAGTTTGAGATCACCTTTAAGTCTCATCCGGACACAAGAACAAAATACAACAAAGAGGAATACCCTCAAATTTTTTACAAATCATATATTATAGATAGAAAACATAATAGAGTGCATAACAGAGAGATGATTTACAAGGAAAAAAAATATCTCCCAAAACAATAACTATGCATTTGACTGTTTCCCTCCCAGCCAGGACTCCAAGACAAAGACAGAAAGCATGTTGGAAAACAGATATAAGGGGACAGAAGACACATTATGTACCTCCCTGCCCACTATGGGGGGGTCAGGAACCTCACCCAGAATCTGTATTTTTAAAAACCACAAGAAAACAATATGTTAATATCATTCCAATTTTATTGACATAACGGCATGACAATATAATGTGATTCATACAGACTAATAGACAACATCAATCTTACTATGACCTACTCTTAACCATATGAAAAAGTTAAATTTAAAAGTTAATACCAATAACCTCTGAAACTATAAAACAAGCAAAACCTAAGCATAGACTATAATATATATGCTTCCCTCAAAAACAAAAGAAAAAAAAATTCCATCAAGGACTATCGATTTGTAACATAAATCGTACTTAATAATGGACATGTGCACATGCTATATGCACTTCATGTAGTCCATGATTTCGAATTATAAACCTACTGAACATTCAGATTTCAAAATGATTATGTTAAACAAACCTACAGTAAAGGAATCTAATGAATGCAAAAAAAAAGATACAATTAACTGGAATGCCAAAAGTCCCATCTGTATGACACAAAATAGAAAAAAAAATATGTACATACACAAACAAATCAATCAGGAATGAGTTTGCTCTGATTATGTGTTATCATATATTGATAAAAACATATTTAATTTTCATTCTGAATATTAATAATATCATAGGAAAATTAAGCTTTAAGGACTAATTCGATACAGGTAACATAACAATTGAAGAAATAGATTTTTCCTAAGCCTTGAAATCATTTGACTTTGAATACAAAAATGCTAAAAGTAAAAGTTCTAGGAGTTCTAAATAAAGTGTGAACTAAAGCTTACTTATAATTATGTAGTTATCAACTAGGGGAGCTTTGGAAATTTCACCAAAAAAAAAAAATCATATCTACAAATACACGACTTTAATCCACCATTCGTGCAAACATACAATTCATTCTGTCAGTCAAATAAATATGCTCATTTCATAATAAATAGGAATCTAAATATTCAACTGTACAAGTCATTTAAGAAAAGTATCTACAACAGAAAATGCACAGATATCTTTTGTTTAAAAAAAAAAAGAAGTAAAATCTACAGACAGGATACTGATGAATAGGTATGGAGACATAAAGAAATGAAGGGGAAAAGAAATATATCAATGTGACTAACACAATCCACAATACAAAAGATTTTGTAATCACCCCTTCAACTGTTCTGGAAATAAATTTTTGTCATGCACTGTTCTTAATCTTTATTAAAACAAAAATATGAATATGAAATGTAAGCATTCAAACAAATAAAACAAATTAAAGCTTTTTGTGCTTCGAAAACCTCAACTTCATTAAACACACCAAATTTAATAAAAACTTACGCACTTTGATGATGATGAAATCAAATTTCTAACTGCGTATTAATCTTTAGCTTCAATGATCATCGTGGAGTTAAATAAGATGAAGGTACAATAAATGCAATAATGAAACGATACACGCAGCATAGTAATGTATAATTGGAAATTTTCCAAATCTTTTTTCTTTTCTCTGAATCTACTTCTCACCAAGTGAGCAAATCCCATAATTCAGTGGGGATCAAAATAGGAATAACTTAGTGCAGCTTTGAATACAGGCAATACAAATGAGGTACAATGCACTGGGCTGTACTATGAGCTTTTGGTTTGATCTCACAAAATTATGCAATCGTGAAGGGGGAGTTAATACAAGGGTCATATACAGATACTAACAAAATGAAAAGACGAAAAAGACTTTAATGAAGATTTTCACCATTTTACCTAAAACATGCACTGGCCAACGCAGACAGTCACAGCCATTTTTTAAACTTTACTTTAATGTCAGTTTGGCACAAAACTTAAGCTTTTGTTTACAGCCATTCACATAAAGAATTCAAAATCATGAAACCAGATCATACATTATATTGGCAAATTTCATCCTTAAAATCTGTAAACAGATTCCATTTGGTGTGTGTAAAAATAAATGTTTTACATAAGTAAGAAAATTAAACAAAACAAATTTGACCTTACCAATGAAATTAAGGTGAAAACTCATGGACTAGATTAGATCCAAGAAATCTTTTTTTTTTTAACCCTAAAAGAAAGCAACGCATGTTTCAGAATTCACTTTCCTGCTTTCCATAAGTTTTTTTTTTGCATTCAACATTTTTCAAAAAATGAAAAAAAGACCAATTTTTTTAAATTGCTTTCTTCTACTGTTTAATAACCATTTTAACACCGTCAGGTATTCATTGACCAATTACACTGATAAAAAAAAAGATTTGTGTTCTAACAACTACATGAAGGAAGAATTTTCAAAAATCACGAATACTTAACCTAAATAAGATTTCCAAAATTCCTATTGGAGGGTGTGATTTATTACCTCAATATTTAATTAAGACATCTATTTCACCGACAAAATAAGTGCAACAATGAGCCCATATAGACCCAAGACTTCAGCGAAAATCAAAATAAGGATCATTCCCACAAACAACCTGGGCTGTTGAGCAGTACCCCTGACACCAGCATCACCAACTATTCCAATAGCAAATCCAGCAGCCATTCCACTAAGTCCTACACTGAGACCAGCACCAAGATGAAAGAAGCTCCTGAAATTTGAACAAAAAAAATTCATTTTTTTAAAAATGAAAAAATAATAAAAACAAATATTGGTTTTAAAAAATGACACCCATTCGCACCGGCACCATTAGATCCTGTCGTCTAGGTATTCCATGAAGGAATATAAATAACCCACCAAACAGGATACCTGATGTCAACAGGAATCGCCCATGTTGTCCCAGTGAGCAAACTGGGAGTTTATAATCTTGCACAAGAAAAAATACGAAAGTGCCTAAAGCTCAAACCTCGGGACCTTCCGGATCACAGTGATAAAGGGGAAACCCGAAACGTCCACAGTATCTGTCATCTAATAAATTTAAGCTTAAAATTTAACACTTATCGTTATATTTTCCTTTGAGCTTCAAGCAGCAACATTTTCGTTAATTAACCAGCACCGCCAAACGGAGGTGCATAAAAACGCCACCAAATAAAAATGACTGCGAGTGTATCAATTTTGATTAAATTTGGCAGAGATCTAATTAATTGTCTATTGATGTATCAAGTATAATTAAAATGTATTTGGGCTCGCGTCTGAATAGTCTCCCATGGCGATTAGGACTCAATCTCCAATGTATGTGCACAAACACATGGAGGGGGGTGGGGGGATGATAGACACAGTGCAGTAGGCAGAGGGTGGAACTGATAAGGAAATAGAAGAAGAGTTCAGAAGAAAAACAGACTGATTCAGCTCATAACCCCTGCTTCGGACCGTAGAAGGATTGTTGCCTAACACTATCAGAATATGGACCTCCAGTTGATCAATGATTTTGTCTTTCTCGTCAAATAAAGCAGGTTTAGACTACCTGTTGATAGTTACTAGAATTGTAATTTTGATTTGCTTTAACTTCATGTAACTATCAATATTTAAATTTTTTTTTTTTTTAATTTCTTAAAATCTATATAGCCACGGGAGACTATTCAGACTCGAGTCTGAATAGCCACAGCCGATCTGCAATGTTTAACAATTATCATTCAGCTTGTTACTGGAGGTGGCCAACAATGTCCTTGGTGAGCATCAAATGCTATCACCCTTAAATCACAGAAAAGGATACATATCCACCTAGCTTCCTCTTAACCGTTGCCTTTAAACAACCAATATACAATTGCAACCACCAACAATTCATAGTCCAACTGATTATTTGTAGAACTATAAATCCTAAATCCTTAACAAAATATATATAGAAAGTTATTAAATACTCACTTGGAAAGTGCATAGTTTTCAGTGGGCATACCCTGAATGATTACAACAGCAACCACCAGGCCGTAGATGGCAACAATACCAGCCATGACCACTGGAATGACGGATTTCATAATCATTTCAGGCTTCATAACAGCCATGGCAGAGATACCAGTGCCAGACTTGGCAGTCCCGTAAGCAGCACCAAGGGCTGTAAAATAGAGAAAAATATCAAATTAAAAATATATTATTGATAAATCATTCCAACAAGAAAATTGTCTATAAGGTCTATTTAGAATTTTTTTAAAAGAAAGAAAGAAAGACCAAGGGATAACTCTGACACCAGCTGCACTGGAAAATAAGGACAAGTTCCTTGCCCAATGAAAAAATCGGTCATGACAACAGGGCTCCAGTCTTAGTCCTCTAGATACAAGTAATAATCATCGGAAGGACTTCTGTAGTTTCACATCTAAAGACTAAAGAGGGGATTATTTGAGCGGGCTAATAAAAAGGATGGGGATGGCATTTGTATGGGAAAAGAAATAAATACTGATATTAAACTCAACTAATTCTTACACTATTATTATTATTTATTATATGTATTATTATTATCAAAAACTTTAATGTGTTGATCTCGGTGTATCTGAAATTGAAGAGCATACACAAAAAAAAGCATGGCAAATAAATCAAATGAAATAATAATTGCCAAAATTAGGGCTCGAGCCAACATTCTCCAAGTCCGAAGTCAGAATCAGTTGATAATTGGATGTGAGAATTTTGTGTTTCTACTAATATAAGTTAGTAATTTTACACATCAAGGGGTGGAGGGAAGGGGGAAAGACCCCTAACACTCTAGATCCTAAAAAATAAATTTTAAAGTCATAAATTTCCAAAATCGTTGTACTAAGTTTTCCTTTACCACTATTTTTATAAAATATTGTGGTGGCCTGACAATTCCTTCAAAATTTATTGAGCTGTCTGCTCTAATATGCATTATCTTTAAAAAAATACAGAGATAAGACAAATTGGCCAATTTGGCCCTAGCTTTTTATTTTTTTAAAATTTAATCAGACAAGCAAATATTTTATAAGAAACTCAGTCTCGTAAACCTTCCCCGAAAGTAGCTTATATTTGCACCAACTGTCACTCACAAAGATTGAAATTGTCACAGGGTGTGAAATATTTTCAGCCCATTATCATACCTTGCATCCTCTCCCATTTAAATGAGAAGAAATGGGAATGGAACCAAATCAAATAAAACTCCCCATCTAAAGTATCTTCACGTTTCTTTTTGATTTGAAATTTGATGCCAAACTCAAACCAAACGTGCCAAAATAAGTTATATTCACGCTTCTAAAAATATCAGACCCTTAGTCCTACCTAATGACTAATGGCAATAAATGAGTAAAGTATGGGAGTTCGGTATTCAGTAAAAATGAGTCATGCAATGCCATGACTATGACAAAAAAAAAAATGAGCAGTAAAAGTAAAATTCAGTAACAACTGCTGACTGGATAACATCTAAGGAAGTCGACAACAAGAGAATAACGAGATTGACAATAGGACTATGATTAAGAATGTTACACAGCATCATACTTTTAGCAACCCTTGTCCTTTTACTTTTACTTTTAGGATTTTTGGGTTAGAGGACCAGAGGTTATGTATAGGGCTGTCATTATTCCCAGACGCCTGTCTGGGGATAATAAAAATTCGTTATCCCCAGACACCTGTCTGGGGATACTATCCCCAGACGCATGTAGCAAGTGGGCAGAAAGATTTTATGCAAAATACCAAACTAGGTGTGAAAAATACCAAATATTCTGGAAAAAATACTAGTGGTTGTGTCCCAAAACAGTTAATATATCAAGTGATATTTAACACAAGATGAAAGTAAATAGTGATCAAATGTCAAATCCAGCTCTTTTTAAAAAAATATTTTAAAGCAAATGGATCAATGAAATTTCTTTTGTTACTTTGATCTGAAAACGCCAAACTGGCAATTCGACTTTTTATTTTCAACCAGGAAGAAAGTTGTTAATCATCAAATCTGTTCATAGTCCACCAACCATTTAAATTTTCATTACCTACCTACCTGTTAACTTTATTGATCATCTCTTGTTTCTATAATTTGCTCATTCTGGCCACAATTTTGGGGACGACCAGGAATAATTTTTATGTCGCGGACGAATTCCTTGGCCATGGTGTTGTTCGCCCCAAAGCCCAAAACCCACACCTGTTATTTTCCTGTCTGCTTCGCACAAGACAATACAATTTAGTATCACACGTCTACAAAACTAGATCCAACAACATATTTTTATTCGAATCAGAGATGAAAATAACTACCAAAAACAAGGAAGCAAAAATGGTGGAAATATGTTTAGCTCAAATATGAATTTAAAATATTCCGATAGCGGTGTGGATAGGCAGCTCAGTGGGTTAAGCCACCTTTCATTTTACTCCTTTTAGCTGCACAGATTCGACCCAGTCGCGACCGCCCCCCCCCCCCCCCCCCCCCCACACACACACACGCACACATTTTTTTTTTTTTTTTACTTTTTCTTTCTTTCTTCCCAATTGATTTTCATTGTTTTCACTTTTGTTCCGAGTTCCGAGCAAGAGTTTTTTCTTTAAATCAGTTGAATTTTTTATTTCTCCGATAATATTATTTCATTATTTAATTTGCTCTAGATCTATTATTGTTTTTTTTTTTGTTTTGGTCAAATAATAATAATAATAAATAATAATAATAATAATAATAATAATAATAATAATAATAATAATTGTAATATTTGTTATTATTATTACTATTACCATCATAATCATTATTATATTATTATCAATAATAATATTATTTTAATTATTAATACTCTTATTATCATACTATTACTATTATTATTATTATTATTATTATTATTATTATTATTCCCTGCTCCGAGGGAAATCTCTTTCTTTTTTTTTTTTTTTATATTTTGACCTAAACTTTGTTTGCTAAACCTTTATGTAAATGTTCCGTTTCTGAGCATGAATTTCTTAAATTGTTTTTATTTTTAAAACAATTATTGTTGTTTTTTTTTCTCCTCTATCTGACCATTTGGTCGCTCTCTGAATATTTCTGTTTGTTTGCTTTTTAATTATTTATTCTTTTTAGACACTATTTGAGATCGGAGTGGGGACGAATATATTTGCTAGAAACTAGAAAAAAACAAGAGAGAGAGAGAGAGAGAGAGAGAGAGAGAGAGAGAGAGAGAGTTTAATAATAAAAAAATAAGAGGTGGGGGGAGGATGGATGGGACATTTATCCCTTTCAACGTTCTGTAAAAAGAAGACGGAATTTAAAAAAAAAAAAAAAAAAAGGGACGTTACCAGGATTCGAACCCACAACGTCGATTATGGTCAAAATTCCAGGGCAGACGACTAAACCATTCGGCCATGACACCCACTTCGAAGTCGACGCACATTGTGTATATGTAGTAACAACTGATTTTGATGTTGGTTAATTTTATGTTTTTATAGATATTTTAGTAACTTTCCTTATTTCTATGTGCATCTGGAAACATTCCATATTCTGGAATGTGGATAATTGTTTAAAAGAGCGGAGTTTCAAATATTAATATGCGTCTGGGGATAATGAAAATTCGTTATCCCCAGACAGGTGTCTGGGGATAACAAATTTTTATTATCCCCAGACAGGTGTCTGGGGATAATCACAGCGTATGTAGTATAGGCATAGGGCAAGGCTGAAGCGGGAGAGGAACAGGCCTAGGAAATCAGTACAGCAAGTTGGAATATAAGATTAATAACGACAGGGCTTGCATTTTAAAAGAAACAGTATTTCCGTCCTTATATACCAAATTTATAAAATTTTAATTGAAACTGTCTTGAGGACAAAATCAACAAGTGGATATTTTTCATGCAACGGACCACTTGGTGAAGTCTTATTTTGTGTATTCTCGATCACGACCACGAATCAACACAAAGAACTCACCACAAAATGACATCGCAGCAGTCACTCCCATAACTCCAAAAAACGGGGAGTAAGGAGGAGCATCCATGTTGTAGTCTGCCATTGTGAATTTGTTGTCTAAATATTGGAAGTAAGTTAGAAAATTTAATGTAAAATTTATGCAAGATGTCTAGTCTCCCGGTTCTCAGTGGTGTAGCTAGTCGTGAGTGACGTATTTGTCATATGATCATGTGACTCTCACAAGATTTTTCACGTTGCATTCATTATTTCTATTGGTTGGATTGTCGGCTTCGTCCAATGAGAATAATCGTTACTAAAAGTCTGCAGTATTCATTGTTTCCGTTTTCTCTTTCGTGATATCAAAAACTTGGAACGAATGAGACTTCCTAAATATTTCACGATTCAAAAGTAGTTGCGTTATTTATTTAATTTTTATAGAGAACTAAGAAAGAAATAAAAGGCCCCAGTACCCGAGAATGGACAAGATTTGTTTTTTTATATTTTTTTTTACTATTAACATTTGTTAGCATAAAAAGGGTGATGCCTAACTTTAACAGAGATTTTACTAAGTCTGATAACCGAAAGCTATTTTATGAGCATTTTATCAGTGTTTGTGATTAGCAGATAACACTGGTTCTACGTGCTTCCACTACAACAATGAGACCATAATAATTTGGGGAATTAGACTTGTAAAGTAGTAGGTTAGGCGAAGCAGATGTTCTTTCAAATGTGTAAAAAAAAATAATCAGGCCCTTAATGAATAATGACTGTCACGTGCTCAAATAGTGTAGATTTCCTAAATTGCTTCATAAGCATGTGTGAAAAGAATGGATACATGACCACAGAATATTTATTTATCACTGAGGTCGTCTCTCTCTCTCTCTCTCTCTCTCTCTCTCTCTCTCTCTCTCTCTCTCTCTCTCTCTCTCTCTCTCTCTCTCTCTCGCAAACACACACACACACGAGAACAAACCCAGAGCGTGAGAGTGAGATAGTGTGTGTGCGTTGTGTGTGTGTGTGTGTGTGTGTGTGTGTGTGTGTGAGTGTGCTTGCATGTGTTTGTGTGTGTGTGTGACTGAGAAAGAGAGAGAGAGAGACAGGGAGAGGGGGGGAGGCGGGGGACTTGATGTTGCAGGGAGACCATAAGTTATTTGAAGTCTCCAAAAACAAAAAAAATGTAGTTTTCATTGTTAAAATAACTTTATGTGTGGGAAATTTGTCTTCGGAGGAATGAGATACAATGTTCCAAGTCCAGACTATAGGTATACGATATGAAGTGTCCTTTTCAACAAGATTAATTGAACATAGATGAATCTACAGTCCTGCAGTTGAAGCCGATAAATTCGTAAGTCTGCCGAAGTTTTCTTAACACTAGTCCGGTCCGCGTAAGTGACCATTGCTGTTCCAGATCGTGAACATTGCGAACGTTGGAAAAGGGTGTTTGGGGAGGGAGACAGGTCGGAAGACGTCGTTTATCTGGCCCCGCGGTTTTTGCACAGCTTGCGGCCGCAAAATTAGGGCAAATTTTCTGATTTGCATTGCAACCGCAAAATCTGCACGTTTTGCAAATTTTTGACAAATTCTTTGATTATTTTTTTTTTTAATTCGAATATGACCTTTCATTTAAGTTAAATAAAAGGTCATATCCGAATGTTTAAACTTCTATAAAACAATTTCCTTGACAGTAATTTTTTATTGTAATTTTGTTTACCCAACTTTGTGCCTATTTCCAAATCAGCATAATTTCTGGAAACATTTGCCATTTCTTTGTCCCATAATTTTGAGTTTGAAATTGGGTAATTCCGCGGGGGTATTTTATTACACCAATGTAATAGGCGTGATACAACATATTTAGAAACCTGCAGTTTTTTTTCAAAATTTACTTATTTTCTTTGTTCAAAAAACCGCGGGGTCAGGTTTCTTCAAAAGTCAACAGAACAAAGATCGTTACATTTACCCTGAGGCTATTTTGGTCCTTCACTGCCATGTGCGTAGGTAGATTTTCAAGTCCTACACTTCTTTCATCTATGCATAGAAGGACAGAGACGCAAGCCGCGCCGCTCATTAGGTCGATATTATTGAAAAATTGAGCTTTTATATAGCGCAATATCCACTAAATGTGCTCAAAGCGCTTTACAAGGTGTCCCTGGTCAACAGCAACATTTAACATGTAGGACGGGACATAACGCCTATTAGGCGATATTACAATTTTTCGGACAAAGACAATGCTGTTTCACGGCAGGTACTCATTTTACAGCTGAGTACGGTGAGAGAATATGAGTAAAGAGTCTTTGCCAAGGACTCAACTATGCGCCGAGCGCGAGGCTCGAACCCAGGACCTTCCGATCCGAAAGCGAGTGTCATACGACTAGACCACATAGCCGCACAATATTATTGTACATTTAATGTATGCTCTAGATGGTATCCATATTGTAAAAACTATTGAAAACACCCAAAGCATAGCCGCGCGATTAGCCATAATAATATTATTGTCGAAAGAAAGAATAACTTTCTTTTTTTTCTGTGGAAAATTACAGACTTTTTGACGGCAGTTCTTAACAGACTTTGAAGCAAAAATTCAGCCATAAACAACCAAGATAGCATTTTTTAAAAATTAGATAACTGCCTCACCACAACGACAAATTCCGTCGATCTTTCGAAAGTCCGAATTAGAACAGCTTTTTCCCTCGAACAAAAACGCGTTGGAATGACCCCAAACAATGTCAATTTGTTTTTCATAATTTTTGCACGGAAACGCCACTGTTTTTCATTGTTGTTTGTTGTTTTGAATATTAAGTTGGTGTTGCTGTTATTTATATTTTTTATTTATTTTGTTGTTGCTGTTTCAATCCAGTGGAATTGGAATTACTACTACTACTACTACTACTACTACTACTACTACTACTACTACTACTACTACTACTACTACTACTACTACTACTACTACTACTACTACTACTACTACTAATACTACTACCACCACCTACTACTACTACTACTACTACTACTACTACTACTACTACTACTACTACTACTACTACTACTACCACTACTACTACTACTACCACCACTACTAATACTACTACTACTACTACTAGTACTACTGCTGCTGCTGCTGCTGCTGCTACTACTACTACTACTACTACTACTACTAATAATAATAATAATAATAATAATAATAATAATAATAATAATAATAATACTATAATAATAATAATAATAATAATAATAATAATAATAATAATAATAATAATAATAATAATAATAATAATAATAATAATAATAATAATATCATTATTATCACTTATCACCATCATTATCATGATCATCATTTTGGAAATAATTTATTACTTTCGCGGTCTAACTGGAAAAACAAAAACAACCTGAGAAAGGCTAACAACTGCAAAGCAGCGCCGTGCACGCGAATTAAAAAGGGGCAAATTCCTTGTTCAAAGAGAACAAAAAGCCCGAGATGCCGATAGCGGGACTCGAACCTGTGCCTCTTGGTATAAGTGCAATGCCTTATCCACTTTTCCATATCGCCCCCGATGGCAAAAGCGTTTTGGTATTACTAATTAATGTGGATATTTATAACATTGAAATTTTTATTTTACTGTCATTTATACTATGCTATTAGCTAAAATAATCATAACACCCGCAAACCGAATCTAACGCACCAACACACGTAACACACGTTTATGCTATAGTCTGATTGATATAAATTATTGAGATCATTGAAATGACTGTCTAAAAACAATAAAAAAAGAGCTGAGTGACGTCGATTTCGTTTCTTCTTTTGGAATTGATATTATCTGTCTATCAATCTATACTATATTACCTACGTAATCGTGACCACAGTCATCGTTTACTTATTTGCAGATACAGTCTGATAGCCCAAATTGTTGTGGGCTCATTGTTGTTATGAAAATAGTTTCAAACCCACGCAAAATATTGACCATTAAACTTTTAATTCAAGGCCTTAATTGTGTTCTTTTATAAGACCTGCTAATAATATATTTTCTTCAAGTAGTTCTCTCCTGTTAGCTCACGTTAGTTTTCTGTCCCTCAACACGAGTAAGCGCCCCATTACAGCAGCCACCTATCTCTCTACCCATCGTGTAAGTAATAATCAAAGATCTATTGTTTCTGCTTTAGACAGAGCAAAAGAAAATGGATGGAATGTTTCAAATACATAAGTAAATCTGCCGAGGCAGTCTTGTCTGACGACTGCTGAGGAAGGCAGATCCATTCATTCACCCATGGCTTTTCCGCTGTAGTTTTTTAAAGGATTGTCGTAAGGTAAATAATTCTGATGCTTCCCATCATTCCAAAGCAGACGGAACTCTCCGCTTGGCGTGTTTAGAAGACTCCGCCATATTTGTGTTTTTGCCTCCATCTCTGAAGATTTGTATGAGGAACTCTTCATAAACAATAAAGTAAGGGATTCAAAACATTGAAAACACTTTCGTTTCCAAGTTTGTAAACAAAATAATGGCAATAATTAAAAGAAGCAAGTCTGAAAATTAATAAATCTCTTGTTATCTAGGGTGAAAGTATAATTATAATAACGGACTAACTAGCCAGTTTGTGTTCGCTTATGCAGACTTGAACTAGGTATGGCAAACCCTCTTATCGAGTCATGGCTTTATTGGCAAACCGAGAATTTTAACTCAAATCGTCTCTCTCTTTTTCTCATTTTCAGTCCGTCAAATAAAACGTTTTTGGTATCAAATTAAATCTCAAATCTTCATCTTTAAAAAAACGTTCATGCTTTTTTCATATGATTTGCCGTTATTTCATGGCTTTGAGTTGAAGAAGAGGAGTAAACTTCGATTTGGAACCGGCGCTCCGCTACTCGATCACCGTAACTGACGGTTGTCTTTTCTCTCCGCTCGGCTGGTCGCGTCAGCGCTATTAATAGTAACGTCAATGGCTGCATCCGAAAGAAAATTGAACAAGCTTTCATTCGATACCAGATTCGCATTTTTATGATTTTTTTCAAAGGTTGAAGTTTCAAGTTAAAAACTTTAAATTGATAAAAAAATTGAGAAAAATTTGAAAATTTGGACGATTCTGGTATCAAAAGAAAGTTTAAAATCTCAGCTTTAAAATGATGTATACGAAAGCAAGATTAATAGCTTTGCGTTCACCAGCCAACTGAAAACGAAACTACAACTACAACATTTGCCGTATTCACTTCACTCATATGCCGGCTCAGGCAAGGGGCACAATCGCTGATATTTCGTAACTTTGCGTTGAAATTGACAATTTTGGCTTTGTCAGCTACTTTAGGGGCAAATTATTTCTATTTTACTTAGAGTTGAGCTCAGAAAAAAAATACACATATTGTTTATAAAAAGATGTGTATTGTTAGAAAGTTACAGAGGTCTGGTTTGAATATTTATGAAAATACGGCATTTTGAAAACGGACAAAAGGTTGCTTTCAAAGAAGGACAAATTTTGGCGATTTTCTACAAATTTCGAAATAACATATCTTTTTTAATTTTTAACCAATTTTAATAATTTTTATACCAATTTAATCAGGAAAAAAAGTTCTACCTGTTGAATGCAACTTAAAGACAACAATTATATAATCCAAATTTGGGTTTTCCGTACCTACTTGAACTCAAAGTCAAAGAAGTAAGCAAACTTAATCTGCTACTCAGGCTCAGGCTACTGCCTGACTGCTACTGAACTGCCGCCACTGCTGTCTCTGTCTACACTCAAGACTACGACAAAACAATAAGAAGCTTAGAGAGAGTGTGCTTAGGCGAGCAACAAAGGTCGTTGGTGGACTCAAGGACTTGAGTTATGAACAGCGCCTGAAAAGAGTAGGACTGCCAAGTATGGTCTATCGGCGTTTGAGTTTGAGAGGTGATATGATTCATACATGATTGAGTTGATTGAGACCTATAACTATAAAATAAGTTCACACATTGCTTGTACGCGACTCAGGATGGGCTGTTCACAGTAGACAAAAAATCAGTCACCAGGGGCCACTCATACTCATATAATATAAACTTCTGAAACCCAGAGTTAAACCTAACCACCCTTCGACAGAACTTTTTTACACAGAGAGTAATTGAATAATGAACGTTGGAACGCATTGCCAGCAAATGTCGTTGAAGCGCCGAGTGTCAATGCTTTCAAGAATAGATTAGATGCTGTGATGGAAAGTTATGTGCATAGTGTAGAAGTGCCTCCCACCCAAAATAGCTATGATCAAAAGATCAGTAGAGAAAGTATAGTGTAGGCTAGCCCCTGATCACAAGATCAGGTAGGGAAATGCATTAGATCAGTTGTGAACAAGACATTCAGTGACTGGAAGGACTCAGCGACAGGCCAGTGGCCTAATCAAGCGACGTCGATACCTTCTATTCTATTCTATTCTATTCCAAAACAACTACAGTTCAGTACAGTACAGTTTACTGAACTGCTATATTACACACAGACCGGGCGCCCATCCAAAAAAACTCAACTCAAACTTTGAGTCAAAGTCTAGTTTAACCACCGAGGCCGAGTTTTAATTATATAAATTTTCAATGGAAGTGTCTAGCTAGGGCGCTAGCCCTAGCCCTGCCTAGGCCCTAGAGACTAGGTCAGTGTCAGTGAGACCAAAATCTTGATAGGCCTTCCGAAAGTGCCGAAAGCTCCTCGTGCTAAGTATTTCTTTATTTTTCAATTTGAATTTTTACCGTGGATCTTTTGTCCGTTTATTTATTCAATTTGTCAATATTATATTCATAAGCCATAAGCTACTATTCTATTTATTAGTATTAGTATTAGTACTACTATTACTATTAGGAATAGTAATAGTAATAGACTATTAGTATTAGCATTTTAAAAACTCTAGAACAGTCTTAAGTCTTAAGATAGATTAGTGAAAATTTAAATTTTCCTAATACAAATTATACTAATACTACTATTAGTATTAGTAATACTAATACAACCATTGTTTTGGTTAAGTTTTCCGCCACCATTTTGTTTTGTGACGTATTGAAAGCAGCCCTACTCCCAGGTTTTTTTTTCTATCAGGGCAATAGGGTTAGTCTTAGTCGAGGTGCCGTGGTGTTTGCTTTTCCTATTAGGGTTAGTTAAAGGTACTACTACTACTACTACTAGGTTTTATTTTTTTTCTTAGGGTTAGTTGAGGGAATATTTGGGTTGTTTCCCTTAGCATGAGGAGCTTTCGGAAGGCCTTCCCAAATCTTGGTCTCCCAAGCCAAAACAGGCTATTTTGGCTAGGAAGTCCAAGATTTTGGTTTACCGGGATAAAACCGTATTTCCGTATATAGACTGTTTCTTTCTGTTGAAGAGACAAGTTTTTTTCTTCTTTTTATTTATTTCCTGATTGTTTGTTTTTGTTGCTGGTCTTATTTTTTATTTTTTTTTTTTATTTTCTTTTAAGCCTTGTAATAATCTCACCAACCCCCACCTCCAAAATAAGTCAGAAGAGAGGTTGTAAGTTATCGGCTGTCCAACACAATAATTTAGTTTTCATTTTTCCTTTTTCTCTTTTTAAAAATTAAAAAGTAATATTACTCAATTTTTCTGAGGAGACCACAATTTTGTTCTTCCGAATATAACCGACTTCGAGTATAACCTTATTTTCATTTACTTGTTTCTTTATGTTGTGGAGTTTTGGGTTTTTATTTTTGTTTGTTCCTTATTTATTGTTTTGTTTTGGTCTCCTTAACTAAAATGGCTTCCCACCATATAACCATATTTTCGTTTATGGAGCTTTTTCTTTATGTTGAAGTTGTCGGGGGTATTATTACTCGGTCTAAAATAAAAAAGCCCAAACAACTACAAAAACAAACAAACAAGAATAAATAAATAACTGGCCTCTTCAACATAAAGAAACAACTCCACAAATGCAATTACGGATTTACGTCAGGAAGCCAAAATTGTGGCCTCTTTAGCAAAAATTGGTTTATTTTTTCAAATAAAAGAAAATTTAAAAAAAGAAAGAATAGTAAAATTATTTTTTGTAATGGACGGCCAATTACTTTTTCTGGGGAGGGGGGGGGGTATGGGGTCATTTGAATAATTTTATTATAAGGCATTAAATTAAAAAAACAAGCCAAAAAACAAGAACAGCAAAGAACAAATAAGTATTAAGTAAAAAATAAGAAAAAAAACTTGCATCATCAACTTAAAAAGAAACAGCCATTCTGGCTAGGGAGACCAAAGCAAAACAGTAAGCAAAGAACAGAAAGATAGAAAAAATATTCACTCTGAATCATGAATTATTTTCAATGCATGGTGACTAAACAAGCTTACTCGGAACCCTTAATTCATTTTGACTGAAATGATCGCTGTTTACAGATAACAAAGTTTGAGGTCTATGGGGCAGGCAGATTGAAATATATTGAAATTCTATAATTGACTATTACTATTGCTACTCTACCTTATGAGGAAAAGTGGAAATTTCCACTGAGAAGGGAGGCCAACTCACTTGATCTAGCATTCACCTCGAGTATTATATTTGCACTTAATCTAAAACATTTGCTCCCAGCAATAGTTAACTGCTGGATTAAATTTGACATGCTTCTTTCGGTATGTATCCAAAATTGTTTTTATAAGTGTCCATATTTAATACCATTTCATTTTTTTTTAATGTCAAGACTTTTCAACAATCTTTCTTTATGTATAAAATCAACATTTAGTTAATGATAGTAGAAATTATAATTTCTGATTGATTTTATCCTATATTATTTCAGTGTGTCATCTGACCTTGGAACAAAATGCCATCGCCAGCCACAAGATCAGGTCGACTGACGAAACTAAACCAACAAGTCGAAGAAAATGAGAAAAACAGTAAAGGTATTTGTATTAAGATGAACATGAAAGTAACCATTCATATTAGTAGTGATTGGCCATCTGAGTTGTAAATAAAGTTCATTGAGCTGGAGTTTATCCCAACTTTGTCTTATAATTATTATAGTTCAATTGAATGTTGCTTTGCAGACATATTTTTCTTTTCGAAAAGAAGTACAATTTAAACCACTTTCATGCACAGCTATGAGGAACATCCAAAAGGAAACTGGAAAAAAGACTTAACTTTTGAACCAAAAGACACTTTTCTATCTGTAAACGCAGAAAAATTAATTCATTGAGAGCTACAGTCTGATTCCATTTGTGATGCAAAAGGGTTTATTGTTGTACCCGATTCTTCCCCTTTCAAGTACCTGGGTTTCTTGGCCATTGGGTCAAGTGTTAACCGGGCCATAAAATCAGCAGGTAATCACTAGTTATTACCTTTTGGATAGTTTGGGATGATAGTCTAAATGGTATACTCTTGGACCATTAACATCTTATAGCAAGAAATGGTTTGGTTTTTTTGTTTTGTTTTTATTTACAAGTATGTAGTAAGTTTTCACAGTTTATTAGAGATAACTTATGGGATAAGATTTTACCTTTAAAGTGATTTAAAGTTACACTTGTTTGACAACATCAGTTGATATTTAACATCGCAATATTCCATGACACAGATGAAGCTGATTAAAATTATTGTATTTATATTCATTATTCAGATGCTTCAAAACAGAAAGCAAAACCTACACCTTCAGTACCTACACGCACCAGTGCAAGGAAATCCAGTGGAAATAAGTCTCCCAGATCATCTGAAGAATCAAATGATTTATCCTCTCTAAAAGCAGGAAGATCAAAACGAAATGCTAATAATGATATTACGGAAAGCAATTCCCCAAAGAAAGCTGCATCAGAAACCTCAAATGAAAGTGAATCTCCGTTACCAGTGGAATCAAAAATTTCAACATTAGATATATCTATCAAGATGGATAAAGATCTCAAAAAATCAGATGGAGACTTGAAGAAGTCATCCAACACTCCTACATCAGCAGTTCGCAGAAGTAGTCGGGCTCCAGTGCCATCAAGTAAATTCAAGGATATGGAGATGGTTTTGACTCCAAATGCACAGAAAACGAAAAGGTCATTGTCTGTGAGTTCACCTGGGGGTAAGAATTTAAAAAAAAAATTTTCTCATTCTATGTTTATTGTACACATAAACTTGAGCTTTTATATAACGCAATATCCACTAAACATGCTCAATTCGCTTTACAAGAGCTCCCTAGCCAACAGCAACACTTAACATGTAGAACAAGACACGATGCCTGTTAGACGATATTGCAATTTTTTTCGGACAGAGACAACGCTGTTAACGGCCAGGTACTCCTTTTACACCTGAGTACGGTGAGATAATGTGGGTAAAGAGTCTTTTCCAAGGACTCAACTATGCGCAGAGCGAAGCTTGAACCCAGGACGAGTGTCATACCACAAGACCACATAGCCTCACATAAGAAAGATATGTATCAGGATGGCACATTTTCCCCCTTTTCACTCTACGGTCCTAATTTAGAATAACTTCTGTGTGTGAGATTTGGACATGCCTCAATTTATTTGATATTGAGGGGGGAGGGGAGTGGAGTGAGGGCTACGTAAATTTATATCCAGTTTATTTCCCCACTTCTCCCATGAGTCTATGCCTGGATTTACTTGCTATTCAGAACTGTAATACAATGAAACACAGAAATCTCAAACAAGTCGGGGACATTGCTTATTATATGATCGATATTTCCACGTTGAGTATTTTACAAAGATTATGAGGAGAAAAATTATGTAGTGATGTAAATTTAGTTGGTTTTGGCAAGGTCCCATTATGATGACCCCATTTTTATCCTGCATTGGGTCATACTCTAGATTATCTTGGCACTGATCTACAACAACTATTAACCATTAGTTTGGTGCATCTTGTTTCATTCAATAACGATAATTGTAAGAAAAAAAAGCCAATTAGTCACATTATATTATACACTCAGCATGTGATGACATTACCTAGCTTATCACTATCATTCCTCACTCGTATCTTTCACTTCTCTCCTCTCACCTCACTTTCCCCAACTGTAATTGCTTGTTTGATTTTGTGTAACAGTAATAGCCTCAAGCAATCACTGTCTCGTTGGTCTCCCATTGGTACTGGTGGCAGGATAATGTGCATATGACACTGGTCAAATTGCTTCACATATTCCCTTCAACACACAAACATGCCCATGTTGAAAAAAATCTTTCATTTCTGTTCAATACAAACAAAACACAGAATTATCCATGAACATTCAAGTGAATATCCAGTTTGTTCAAGATTTTCATTTTAGCCTCCGAAAGTGATCACAATTTTCTTATCATCAATACTATGGAAATAGAGGGATTCAATGGGTAATAGTAATTGAGACGTGTTTTAGATTTCTGTGATTTTGGATTTCATGTTTGGGATTATCATGCTTCACTGTATATTCATTTGTAGGCTTTTCCTGTTTATTTAAGATATGATTACAGAATTAAAGAAAACTAACTTACATGCTCACATTGAACCCAAAGCAGGCCCAAAATGCAGTATTAGATCATATTTTCACATTTCATTTTGGAAAAATGTTGCAAATTAGACATGTTTTAAAATTTATTTTCGGTTTATCAATGGTCATCTTGATGAACATATCTTCTGTTCAGCAAAGTGACAAATTATTCGTGTTTTTAAAAAAAAATGTATTTCTGATACAGATCCTGTTACAGAGCCTAGTCCTAAGAGGAGTAGGAGAAACAGGTAGAAAATTACAATCTTATTTAAATGGGATAGAAATCTTCTTCTTCTTCTTCTTCTTCTTCTTCTTCTTCTTCTTCTTCTTCTTCTTCTTCTTTCTTCTCTTCTCTTCTTCTTCTTCTTCTTCTTCTTCTTCTTTTCTTCTTCTTTCTTCTTTTATTATTATTTTATTATTATTATTAGTAGTATTATTATTATTATTATTATTATTATTATTATTATTATTATTATTATTATTATTATTATTATTATTATTATTATTATTGTTGTTGTTGTTAATTGATTGGGAAGATTTCATATGCTATTTTACCTTTTTAATGACAATCACTTTTCATTATTTACTATACAGCAATTGCAATTATTTCTCTGCTTTGCAGTTCATTTTTTGTTGTTTTTTTAAAGTCAAGAACTGCTGTCTTATTTATGAAACTTGTATTAGCAAAGCGACCACACTCAAAACCTCATGATGACAAACACTGCGCAAATCTGAAGGACAATTTAGCTTGGACGTTTCCTGCTCAAGCAGTTGAGGTGTACCTGTGTCATTTTGTCATAATGATCAAACAATTGTCTGAAGGAAAATGTAATACATTAGAATTAGATATATGTGTGGTTTGAAATACAATCATTGTCTCAAATGTTGCCACCATGACTGGGACATTCTCACTTCTTCTCTTTTATGAAAAAATAAAAATAAAAATTTACTGTGAAGCCCTTGTGTTTTTTTAATTCCAGATTGACACTATTTATAAATTGATTTTATTCTTGAATACATTTAAATTGGGTTTTTACCTTCCTTATGATTTTGAATTTATTAAATATGAGATAATAAAACGATATTCTGTATAAAGGAAATAAAGACTCTGGGTAACTAATGTTTAGTGGTATTACAGCGCAAATCTTTTTTTATATCAGGGTGCCAAACATATATTTTTCCACCTGAAAAATTAGTGGCAATGCCACTATTACTACCACCTTCATCACCTCAGCACCATCACTACTATTACAACAACTATCACCAGAGCAGCGGCATCGTCACAACCCCCTCAGTATCATGACTATCACAACAATATACATATGTGCTCTCAACTCGCTTCCACTGTCCAACCATCACTGTACTGATATTCCTTTTCTGATATAGAAACTCGTGTAACTAATGTCCGAAATTCCCGTAGGACAAATATTATTTTATTAGATAATGAAATGAGGTAAGTTAATGTTATAATGTCTCTTGTAATTGAATTCTATTTACTCTTCTTTACAGTAACAAAGGTGTTGAATCGTTACCAGTCGACATCGAAAAAGGAGCTGAGGCACTGCAAGACAACAAGGGCATTGAATCCCCCATGCCTGCTTTAAGAATTGTGAAGGATAATGTAAAGAGTGATTCAACCAGTGAATCTCCAAATTTAAAACCTAATGAACCTACAGAAAAGGATGTTGAGGATTCAACAAATTGTTTTCAACAAGAGAAGATTGGCACACTTGATATGAAAAATGAATCAAAAGAGTGTTCAGATGCCAATGTTTTGAAAGACTCACACGAAAAGAAAGATGTAGGGAATGCTGGTCCATCCCAATCAGATGATGATCATTTGAAAATAGGAATGGAGGTGAAACTGGATGAAATGGATGCTACTGTAAAAGATCAGATCTTAGAGTTGCCGACAAATGGAAATGTGGAGGATTTAGTCGCAAATTCCACAACTGAAGAGGATACTAATGAGGAGAAAGGGAAAACGGATGTTGAAAATACCCACATTTCATCGGAAATATCTTTCTGTACAGATGATGCTACTGAATCAATACCACAAGAGGTTTCAGTTGAAGAAGTTGGTTTGTCATGTCAAGATGGTGGACTTATTGTAGAAGAAACTGTTCACACTTTCATGGATGAAAAAGATGTTGTGATACAAAGTTCAGACATGGCTTCTAATCTTGAAAGTTCAAATGAAACAAATAATGTCAGTCAAACATCAAGTAATTTGGCATTATCTCTTGACAAGGACGTTGCAACCCTTTCTTCTAATCTTATGATAAAAGGACAGGAAGTCACGGTACAAGAAAGAGATGGGAAAATGGTTGCCATTGTCAAAATACCAGGAACCTTAGGTAATCTACAAAACACTACCTCCCATACTGAAACAGGGAAACAGACAGAGGGACCATCATCATCACTTCTTCCTCCCAATTCTAAAAATGTCACATTGAGTACTGGACCAAATCAGAAGAGTAGACACGGCTACATCTTGAACAAAAAGACAGAAAAGCAAGCTTTTCTGACTGTTTCAGATCAAGACCAGAGCACAATTAATATTTCTTTGGAACCCACGACAATATCATCAATTTTAAAACCAAAGCCTCCTGAATCTTCCACAAAGTCAACTTCTAAGACTCTATATGGCCGTGTCATAAAACAAGAATCTGGAAATGCCAAACCAGTCGTTCAAAATACACCTCCTTCTACTAGTCTAATTATCAAAAATGCTGGCTCAAATCAAACGATCTCTCTTCTTCCTCCGCAATCTATCAAAGCCACAAACCCAAAAGAATGTAAGCCATATTCTCTTTTATCCTCTCCTTCAGAATTGTTACAGAAACTTAAAGGTGGTCCTGAAAAGAAACAAAATGCTTTAATTAACGAACGGCCAAAGAAAGTTAGTCAACTGTCTTCGCCCTCCAAAAAAGTAGTAATCATTACCCATCCATCTAAATCTGGAAGTCAGATTGATTTTGATTCCATTTCTTCCTCACTTTTGGAAGAGGATGGATCTTCTGCTACCATTGAACCTGAAATTCTGGGATCAAGTGATGGTTTAACAACAGAAGATTCAATAATAAATACAACAGATTCTGTTGTAAACCAGGGCCAAGATGAATTGTCAGAAGTACCTACTTTAAAGGCTGTTGAAGAGGAGTCGGATGTTTCTGGTGAAAAAGGAAAAACTGTTGATCCAAGTTTAATCGTTGGTGAGGATGGCTCTGAACAACAGGAAAAGCCCCAATCTGCTGATGAAGGGAAGGAATCTACGCCTAAGATCATAATTAAAAATGAAAGTGGATTGGACATTGGTGAAGAGGATATTATAAAATCCAAGGAAGTGATAGATGGATCTGGGGATTGTGTGGAAAATACCAGTAGCGATCCACCAGTCGTAAACGAGACAGACAAGAATGTCATTGAAGAGATAGAGGGTTCTTTGTCATCACAGACTGATGCTGCAGTGAAAGAGGAGATAGAGACAGAAAGTGATGTTTCAAAGGGGAATGACGCATCAGAAGAGCTTGCCACTGCCAAAGAAAAAGTAAATGAAGACGTACAAAGTCCAAAAACACAAAAGATAAAATTAGTCGATAATGGTGTTGTATATGAGCTACAGATTGTATCAGATGGAGAGACTCGAGCATTACAAGTACAAGATGGTGCTATAGAGGTAAGCTTATGAGGATTTTTCCTTATTATATTTTGTGATTAAATTTTAGATTGTCATTTTTTTCTTCTTTCTTTTTTCTATTAAATTATAATACCATTCTACATATGAATCCTTTTTTTTTGGTAAATATTGCCCACTATTTCATGATTACTTTTTCCAAATAGTTGTCAGCAAATATAAGTAATTTCAGGGGATGAGATAGCTGAGTGGATAAGGTATTGCACTTATGTGAGGAAAACCTGGGTTCGAGCCCTGCTATCAGCAACTCATTATTTCCTTAAGCAAGGAACTTAGGAACCTATTGTTCATTTTGAAGCGCTGTTTTGTGTCTGATGCCTGGATCCAAAAGAAAAGAAAACATTCTTTGTAGAAGAATAAAGGGAATTTATTTATTTCTTTACTCCCATGGCCAAATATACCAATTTTTTATTTTTTATTTTAATATATCAGTTTGAAGGGATCAATGGAGAAGTCAAACAAGAAATAATTGATGAAGACGGAACCACAAGTACTGATACTTTGGGAAAGTAAGTTGTGTTATATTTTTGAAAGCAGTGTTAAGCTGGTTTGGCTCAAGCACGTGCTGGTATGGAGATCAATAACAGACAATTAATATGTTTTGATATTTTCACAAATTATTCTTTTAATGTTTTCATCCATTTTAGTGGGAAAAAGTTATAACAAGGCTTCCAATGTAAATTTAAACTTTGATTTCTTACCTTTCTTATGCCAGCCAGTATACAATTGCATATCTTTTAATAAGCATTTACTGTCCAAGAAATAAAAAGTAGTGAAGATTTACATATGTGTAAAATAATAAAATCAATTTAAAAAATGGCAGTAATATTTGGAATTGTTTGGTTTTAATGTATGTTGACACAATAACAGTATGAAAAGTTATACACTTTGAGTTGGATATAGAATTTTTAGCTGTGAAATGTTATAATTTATGCTTTTTTTTTCTTTCTCTGATAAGAGATACACCCCCTCAGATATGATATTTATTGGTAAATTACTTATTTCATCATGTGTCTTGAAATGAATGAATTATTCTTACATTGTTGCATTGCCTTGTTATTTCTGTATGAGCATTCAATTCAATTGTGTATAATATCTTTATCCAATGAAAACTTAGGTCAACACTTGGAACTCAAACAGTCTACTCATCAAAGAGGGGTCGCCCCAAATCACTAAGTGATAAGGACGATGCAGATGCCCCAGTCCACAAACTAGCCACAATTGTCCAAGAGGGAGGGCAGAAGAAGCATTTTTACTATGTCTCTGTGGTTCCTGGTAAAACCATGGATGGAAAATACAGAAGATCTGTGGTGAGTCATTCGAACTGTCACAATTAAAGATGCATTTATATATGCCATTATTTTTTTTCAAAAATCACTTTAGCCCTTTCGAAATCCACTGCCCAGAAAGATATTCATTTGTGAACATTCGCCCAAAGAGAATTTCTAAAGTAAGATGAGTATGTAAGATCATATACAGTAAAAAAAAAACCCAGCATGACAGGCATTGGAGGGGGGGTGGGGGGAGGGGGGAGCAGAGCAGAGATAGAAAAAGAAAGAACCTTCGAGAAATCTGACTAGGCTGCGATGCCAAGAGAGATGGAAGGAGAGGATAATAATAATAATATATACTTTATTCATCCAAATAAATGGAAATTCGTTTACAGACGTGGCATGCATAAAAATGTATAAACACAAAGTTGAGAATCTATGATGACAATGTATACATTTATATATGCAAATGCACAAAAATGTAAAAACATACAACCAAGAACCAATAGCAACACTTTATATATTAATTTGATAAATTGAGATAGGCCATATGATGTTGGAAATGATAAATAGTTGATTGGGTTGGCTTGGATTCATCTGGAAAGGTTCAAAATGAGAAGCAACTACGGTACCTTGTTTGTGTAAATTACAGTGACATGAGTGAGAGTTGATGATTGAAATTCAACATATTTTGATCAATTTTGGCTTTTATTTACACATTTTTGTTGATATTTATTGATTTTGCCGAGGAAATGCTACTGGCAATCCAAATTTGGTAATTTTAAAAGCTTTTATTCTAGTTAAGTACCATTGTTACCTATAACTGAATAGACCATTCATTAACTTACTTAGATATTTATTAAATGATTTTGGCATTAAAAGGGATTTTTTTCCTCCATTTCATATCAGGAACATATTTTACCTGGGTGTGTTGTTAGTGACACAGGGGAATACTGTTGTAAGGAATGTGATTACAAGACAGACAAGAAAGCCAATTTTTACAAACACAGACGATTGCATACAGGTATTACTTTATCAAATTCATCCAATGTCCATCTGTTATAAGATCAGGGTTGCCAATTTTCCATATATGTACGGAATTCAGCATGTTATAAACCCTCAGTATATTTACCAATCCCCTGCTAAACAGAAAAATACATTCAAGTTCACATTATTATTTATAACAGAAAAATAGGAATTACATAGTGTCTTTTTTACGGGAGCTCAGCACTCGGACAGGGGTCGGCCTATGTGTTTGCATAAATGTTTAGTAAATGTTTGCCTCCTAAATTGGCAACCCTGTAAAATTTTAATGGATGCAATTGTCATGATTTATTATGCCATCTCCATTTCATGATACTTTGGGGTAGAAAATAAAAAAATTCAAGAATATATGATGGTACTACTTACTCCAGTAGAATCGGTATAGTTATATTTTAAAGGTCAAATTCAGCCAGTTCAGGTTTGTTTGGTTTTTTTCCCCCTAGATTCAGTTTTAAAGAAAAAATAATTTTTGAAAGTATTTTCTCTTTCCTCACCAGTGAAACCAATGAATCCATTCTTTAATTAAAGTTCTCTACGTCTCTTCTAAATCATTTTAAAATTGTGATATTTTAAAAAATGCTTTGAATTCTCTTTTTTATCAGAGGGGAAACAGATTTTATTTTTGTCAAAGGAAATAAGATTATATGATTGTCTGTCATTGGATGCTGATAAGTAATGGTGGTCTTAATAAAAAGAAGTATTTAAGGTTTGACAGATCAACAATTTTCAGTTGCTAGAAGTAGTAATTGTGTTCACATAATTTTACAAATTGACCTGAAAATCCCTAAATAATTAAAGGATATTGTTATTTATTAATATATGAAGGATTATTGATCTTGTGTGATTCTTTCAAATATTTTAGCAAACCTGTTCATGTTTATGTTTTTTAGAACATTTATTTATTTAAAGAATTCCCCATAATAACCAAAAGCAGTATTTTCCCTCTTTTTTTTATATAAGTTTAAATGCCAATATTTTTTGTACGCTTTGACTCATCTGCTCAGCCACATGTCTTGCAATTTCCAGATTTCATATCTATTCTACGGTTCAGATGTTTTCATCAATGTCAATTTCTTCATTTCAAATTAGGATCCAAACCCCATGTATGTCATGTTTGCAAGTATCAAGCAAGGACCAGCAGCAATCTGAAGCGACACATGGGTATCCATGAAGACATCAGGGAATTTAAATGTTGTCAGTGTGCTCTTTCCTTCAGGCAGAAAATACATTTGGAGAGACATGTTCGATATCGTCATGAGGTTGGTTCTAGAGTGCACAACTTTTTTTTCCTCAATAGCCATTTGACAGCAGTTTATCATGATTATAAAACTGCTGTAACTAACCCATTGATAAGTTTTATTTTGATATTTCTGGATATGAAATTATACTGGCTGTATAATTACTGCAAAAAGACTTATTTGGACAAAACAGCTACACTTATTACTGCACTATAATGAATTGTAAGGAATTAAATGTTTCTCATGTTTGAGGTTATGACAAAGGTCCATCTTATATTGAAAGTGGTGATAAGACAAAGATATTCAGTTTTTATAAGACAAGTAGAAATGACATAAAAAGTGTTTATCGTTTTTATTTTCCCCTTTATTGAGCATTAATAACTTATTATGAATAGGGAGAAAAATGTAGATGTTCTTCATAGTTTGAAGTAACAATGACCAAGTACAAAATATTGCTGTTATCTGGTAAATTATTTAACACTATAATTTTTAAATCTTGCTATATTCAAATAATGTATTGACTTTATTCTGACACCAACTTTGACAGTTTCTCAACGTTTTTTTAATCCATATGAAGAACTCGTACAACATTTACTGGTTTTTGAATAACCCCTATCATTACGCAGTGATACTTTACTTGTATTTTTTCAAATGTCTTTTATTTTGTTTTCATGGAAGGGAGACATAATGTAAATGTTGCTGCTCGAAGCTTGAAGACATAAATAACAATGTGAAATTGAATGCAAGCTTCAATTAATATACGAAAACAGATAAAATGGACTTTTCGGTTTTCCCTTTATCAACAAAACAGGATGAATGAAACACTCCAGACGAATGAGATAATGTGGTAGTGGCATTGTTTTGTTGATAAAGGGGAAACCCAAAACGTCCATTTTATCTATTTTCGTATATTAAATTGAATCTTACATTCAATTTCACATTGTTATTCATTGGAAGAGAGACAGAGATTGGTCTGGAAACCAAATGTCATCAGTTTGTTGTTCTTAATTTTTTTTTCAACTTTAATGATCAGATATCAGGATCAATGTTAAAAATTTGTTGAAAGCATAATATCAACCCTCGCCCTCTTTTCCAAGTTCCATATTTCATTTTTTTTTCTTCCTTGAATGTTAACAAGACAACATAAGTCTTTTAAGTTACTTTTTCAATTTACTATATTTTTTTCCCCCCACAGGAAAAACGAGTGAAGTGTCCTATGTGTGATTACGTTTGTGCTAACGAACAACCTGATTTGAAAATGCACATCAAGCGAAAGCACACACAAGAATCAGGCAAAGTGGTCATCTGTCCTCAGTGTAACATTGAAGTTGGTTCCAAGAGGGACCTCAAGCAACATCTCAAGTTTCACAAGGATGGCCCAGAGTTGAAACTTTTCTGTAAAGAATGCAGCTTTGTTACCGATTGTAAAAGTCGCCTACAGCGTCATTTGGTGGTTCATTCCAATGTAAAGCCATATCATTGTGGAGTTTGTGATTATAAAGCCACTCAGAAGGAACATGTTGTGAGACATTTGCGATCACAACACAAAATTGAAGTTAATAAACCTAAAAGACGTAAGTACATCTTTTTTTCCTCTTTTTTTTTTTCTACTCTCAAGGGAGTTGGTTTGAGTTCACATTATATATATATATATATTTTTTTTTTTTTTTTTTTTTTTGGTATGCTTTGAAAACCAATAAAATTTCCACAAGATTGATTATTTCCCGAATACAATTATATTGATATTCTTTTTGGTTAAATAGCTTTAAACTTAATTTTTCAAAATTATTTAAATGTACTGAAATTTTTGGTATCAAATGATAATTTTGTATTGATTCTTTTACCCATTTAATATTCACTAGCTTGGAAGAAACAAGTAAAGCAAGATTCAGCTGAAAGCTTAGTAGGGAATTCAAGAGGTGATTTCACATGTGGAGACAAAATATTTGCCTGCAATCACTGCACCATGAGGTATATACAGAGTAAATTCTTGTGCGGTTTTGTGGTTTAGTGGTATGACACTCGCCTTTGGGTCGGAAATTCCTGGATTTTAGCCTCGATCGGTGCATAGTTGAGACCTTGGAAAAGGCTTTTTATTCAAATTCTCTCACAATACTCAGGTGTAAAATGAGCACCTGGCGTCTCTGTCCAAGAAAATTGTAATTTCGCCTAACAGGTGTCATGTCACGTCCAACAGGTTAATTGTTGCTGTTGTCCAGAGATCCCTTGTAAAGCGCTTTGAGCACGTGTAGTGGATATTACGTAATATACTGAATGTGGAATTATGCCTTGTAGTTTTTGTAAAATTATATTGAACTACTGAGGTGCTTGTAAGTTAATTTAATTTTCAAGCTGAACTTTTTAAAAATAGCGAAACAAAAAGAGCCAAAAAAAAAAAATAGAATTGTGCTTTTCTATCATGCACCATCTTCTAAATGTGTGCAAAATGCTTTACAAGGGGTTGTAATGTAACAGCAACATTTAATATGTAGGGCGAGACATGACACCTATGAGACCTTTTTACATTAAAAAAAAACTTGAGACATGAATGCTGTGACAGAATGTGAGTGAAGAGCATATTCCAAGTAGGTACTTAATTTTGAATTTCTGAGGGGGGGGGGGGGGGGGATTGAACCATTCTGAATGCAAGTGTCATTCCATAAAATCACAAAGTCACATGAATAATTGTCTCAAATGATATTGGTCTGTTTAATTCTCATATTTACAAATTTGTACAGACTGGCAAACTCGAAGTGATGCACACATTCACGACAAGCATCCATAGAGACTGCGCAGCCATATTCATTCATTAATTTATTTTTGTAAACGATATTATCCTTAACCTGGATAGATTTCTTAAATGATCATGTCTCATCAGATTTTATAGTGAAATATAATATTACAAAATATAAACACTATTCATTTTCAGAAAAAAAAAACAAAGATAAACTATCTCTTAAATTTATGATCTTATTTCAATTTTTATTGAAATTAGAATTGACTACAAAAGGATGGAGAACCTAGCCTAGGCCTTCCCTTGGGTTTCAGGAAGACAAAGCTTGTATTTTCGACTCTTTGTTATCTTATGTTTTATTCTATCTGGCTCTCTGTCTTTGTTTTGGATTAAGTGTTATTTGTTTTTGGCCCGGCTTTGTTTGAGAGTCTTTCACGTAGTGGGAAACTGTCAGATGTCTGTGTGTGTGTGTGTGTGTGTGATTTAAAGTATTTATTCGTCAGTGAGTTATCCCAGGTATTTATTATATTATTCTTTTTTGTTATACAATTGTTGTAACAATTTGAGTGCATTCCTCTCGGCAGAAGTCCTGTTTGAATATATATGGTGGACTGTGGGGAATCGCGCAAGAGACAAACAGATTGCTCTCAGATCAATCCCTGTGCTCTGTCTAAAAATTAATTTATCTCACTTGTCCCAGTTTTTTCTTGGCGGTCGTAAAACTTTAACTCTATAATTTGAAGACTATCCCATCATTTTCCTTTATTCTAAGGCAGATATGACCCAAAGGTATAGCCAGTTTCAGTAAATTCCTTAAAATAAAAGATAAACAATAACATATAATAGATTAATTACCTCACCATTGTCAATTACAACCATCTCACTTCTTGCTGCAAGAAATTGTATTTTTTATCAAATTTTTTTTTTTTTCCAGGTTTGCCAAGCTTATCAATTTGTACAAACATTTGCACACTCAGCATAGTGATATCATGCCTGCTGAGACAGAGAGCAACTACTACTGTGTTGTGTGTGAATTTTCCACTTCTTCTAAGAAAAATCTACTTATTCACATGCGAAGGTAATGCAAGAGGTAGAATTTAGAATTTTTGCAAAAAAAAATTTTTTCTCAGAAGTCTTCATTTACAGGTTTTAAATAATGACAATGGCGTGCAGTGTAACTGGTATATAAGACAACGATTCTTGTTCTTCAACAAAAGTGTTTATCGTGGATTTAATGGATTAGCCCTAAAAGTTAAATTCATTTTGTGCATACAAAGAATGTCAATATCCATTTGGATAAAGATATTAGACTACACTTAGTCCATGAAATTCATTGTTAATCTTTCACACATTTACTATATTTTAGAAAAATTCGATTTCTGATTATCTTTTTGTCTTTTATAAAAGCATGCTTTTTATACATATAAATCTTGTTTGATATAATTTGTTTTGGATTTCAAAGTTAAATTTTTTCATCTAGGCATTGAAAATTTTTTTTTTTTTCATTTTCAAAGAAAATACAGATTTTATTTTTGTGTTGGCAGCTATGATTCATGCTTAATTCACTCGAGTTCATATGAATGGAAAAGCGAACATATTTGTTCATTTTCAGTCATGGTGAACTCGAGAGAGAGTTAATATTTTTTAAGACCATGATTTCCCATTTTCATGACAGATTTTAAAATTGTCAAATACTTTAATTATTGATGTATCTTTGAAATGCAATTTAATTTAGATTAGTTTCTCACATATTATATATACAGGTGACAGTAGTAATATTCTAATCATGGTTGCCAGTTTTTCATATATTTACGGAATTCAGCATGTTATATATAAACCCTCAGTATACTTTCCAATCACCTGTTAAAACGAAAAATAGTATGTAATGTACATAATGTCTTTTTACTGGAGTTCAGTGCTCAGAAAGGGGCCCGTCTTTGTGTTTGCGCAAAAGTTCAGTAAATTTTTTGTCTCCTGAATAGGCAACCCTGCTAATAGAAAACAGTTTTGTCCTTTTGATACAATCTATTTTAGTCAGTTAAAGCACGTATGTCTTGGATGGTGAATGTTGAAAGTGCACCATTTGGACATGCTGTCACTTCTAGGATGAGTTCTTTGACCTCCCATGGTGGGCAGGAGGTCACGATGTGTCTTCTATCCACTATATATCTGTTTCCTGAGTTGCTTTCTATCTTTGTCTTGGAATGCTATTACTTAGTTGTATCCTAGTCCTGGCTGGGGTCCTTTACTGGGAGGTAAACAGTCAAATGTATAGTTATAGTTTTGGGAGATTATTTTTTTCATCTGGTAAATCATCTCTCTGTTAAGTACTGTTACATTTTTTGTTTTAAATATTATATATAATGATTTGTAAAGATTTGAGTGTATTCCTCTTAGTGGGGACGGGACCTGTCACAGATCCCTCCTTTTTACTAGCACTGAAATTACCTAAATGGGTCCCTTAAAAACAAAACAAGCAAACAATATGATACAGTTTCCCAGTCTCTAATATGAAAATTTTGCACTGGTCTTGGTTAGCTATTCGTAAAATTGTATTAATGTCATGATAAATCAATTTACTTTACCACCAACTTATTATACAGCTGTGTTTGAAAGGGTCCCAAACATGATGATAACAAGATTTTACAGTACAGAGTGACAGTTTTAAACATTTCTATTACTGTATGATAGACAACTTTTCTCACATCTCTTGCATTTAAAAAATTAAAATTGGTCTTAACAAAACTGAATATAATCACTTAAAACATCCATGACATATAAAAGTGACAACTTTGTTTTGAGTTATATTCTAAATCCTTTTTGTAAATTCAATCCCTTTGAATTTATTTATATTAATCTCAAATCATTTTTCTTTGTTGACATTTGCCTGTTATAGACACAACATGACAGATCAAACTCCACCCACACATGTCTACTCCTGTGTCCTGTGTCGTTATGTGAATCCTCGCCGCCGCAATCTGTTCCAACATATGCGCAAGAAGCACAACATTGACATCAGCACTCAGGTAGACATTGCTGGCATGACGGAGGAGGAAGAGGCAGCGGCCAGGCAGGATGGAGACAAGATCACTGAGTTCATTCAGACAGAACCAGGAGTTTATACTCAAGCAAGCACGGAGGAAATTGCAACAACCTCAAGTTTTGAAACTGTTGATGGCACTTCACAGGTAATTTATCGAATTAGTGGAAATAATTTTGAATTCCTTCCACATTGATATGAACATTTCTTTATTTTAAATGGGTGTGAGATACATTATACAGTGGAAATGAGATCATTAGAATAAGTCCTTAATTATCTCTCTTTGATGTTTTTAGCTTATCGCTATTATAACAACAAGAAATCAAAATCAACTTGCCAGCCTAATTAGGCATTCCTGTCTTGCTTGCTATCACTGCTTATTGTAACATTTTGCTTCATGTCACCATTTCATTCTCTTTTGCTACCATTGATATGAACTTTTAGAAATGTTGCACTTGCAAAATTTATGAAAACAAGTGTATATTTTAAAATAAAATCAAACAATACTTGAATATTTCAGATAGCAAGAATTTAAGAATGAAATAATGCTTTAGTATTATACTTATACGTATTATTGAGTAAATAAATGGTATAGCCTTTCAGAAGGATTGACTTTATGGCTTATAATAAAATATTTGCTTGTAGAATTGTGGGAATGGAAAAGATTTGTGTTTTTAAGCATTTATTTCCAATATTCAAACGATACGGAGTTAAAGAACAGTCTTTTATTTTTTGTCATTTTTAAAAACTGGAAATAGAATAGAATTATTTTTACCTTTAACCATATGATGGTTCTATTGTGCAGGTTATTAAAGACAACTTGGCAGGAGTAGCCAACATGATAAAGATTGAAGATCTGACTCGAGTTGCAGCAGGTGTAGATGGCAAAGACAGCAGTACAGAACTGGTTATTGACAATGGTGACGGGACACAGCTTATCCAGGCAGCCAGTCTGATGCAGCACAAGGCAGCTGATGCTATAGAGGGTCTGCAGGCATTGGCTGGACAGGCCGGTCTTATCATTGATGAGGAGGTAAGAGTTTTGGGACTCTTGTTTCTCATTTGAGAAGAGAAAAAAAAAAAAAAAAAAACATATTTATTCACTACAACTAAAACTTTTTGTGCAGACCCTACTGCAGCAGTACGTCAGTCAATAAATTTTAAGGTATTTGCTGATTTTTTTCAGTCAGATATTTTTTGATCCACAGCTTAAGCATCTTACGAAACTTAATTGTTGATTTTAGGGAGAGAAAGTATTAAACTTTTTTTCAATTGAATTCTAGTTTAGACATGGCAACTGTGCTGTGAAAATATTACTGTTATAGTGTCAGTGGACAACATTATTTTCTCATGCACATGAAAATACCATTCATCAGTAATTTCCCGATAATTCAAGCTATCCTCCTCAAGTATAAGAATTTTTTTTATTTTTGTTTTTTTTTTTTTTTTTTTTTTTTAATTAATTCATCATGAACAACAGTAGATTGTTGAATTATGAAATAAGTAAAAATTTTAAGAAAAGATTCATTTTACTTATTTAATTCAGAATAATGTTAACTTTTTAAATGTTACCACTTCTCTGCTGAAGGTGCAGGATATCTGATAATTTTTATTAACTGTTCCAACTTTATTTTTTTCATTGATTGCAAGAGGCAAGGCATGTGAATATGTTTTATTCCCAACTGTTTCAGGTGTCCGCAATTGAGACCAAGCCGACTATTGTCATAGAACATGCAGATGGTGGCGTTATCAACACAACAGACGGCACTCTAGTCGATGGAAACAGTATCATTTTATCTGCAGATCAAGGCATTGTAGAGGAACAAGTAGCAACCATTGAAGAAGCCAGCTCTGAGCATATTCAGCATATTGTGGAATCAGTGGAGTCAGCTGATGCCAATGCTGGCCTGACGAGCCTCGAGCTTACAGAGGAACAGTTGTCTAGTCTTCACCACGGAGACATAGTGCAGATGGAGGGTCAGGTTTATATGGTGGAATTGGCGCAGGATCCAGACAGCCCAGACAAACAATTGCTGTCTTTCCTGCCCATAAATCAGGTGTGATCACTCTCACCTTGCGTTCAGGAGCAGGCCATGACCCAATATCATCTTGACCAAGATAAGGCAATTAATGTTACCTAATAACAGACCATAAAAAATATTAAAAATTCTATACTGCAGAGCTCAATAGATCCACTTAAGTCATAAACTTTAAGTTTGAATGCATTTGAACAGTTTGGCATGATTGAGAATCAACTTCCACAAAGCCTGTTAGAAGCTATGTTGCCACGGACATCAATGACAATGAGTAGTAAAGGAAGAAAAACATGGAGATTTGTATCTTCTTGATAAAGTGGGACCTCTCGATGGATCCAAGCTAATTGAATCCAAGGTCCACAGCAATTTCTAACTTTTGTGAGTTTTTATCTAAAAATTTAGATTTGTAATATAACCTTATACTTATATTCATCATTGGAATAGCTGTAAGTTGCATGTGGGAACTTCTAATTCATCTGGATACCATTATGTAAATGAACATTACCTTATGATTCTCCCATAGCTGTTGTCAATTTTGTTTTTTCCTTTCGAATTGGAGGTAAGGCTTTGAGTGAATAAGGCAATGCCTTGTAAACTGGGATGTCCTGAGTTTCAGCCCCTCTTCAGGAACTATGTTTTTTTTTTCCTTATGCAGAACTGCCAATCTCCAGTTTCCTAACGTGGGCAACACGAGTGATTTCTGTTGACATATGCTTTTGTTTGTTGATTTTTCTATACCTAATATTCATCATAGAAATTTTTACGTCGCGAAATCTTATGTTGCAGCACAAAAGGGGCAAAACATTTTCAGTAAGAAATTATTTATTTATTTATTTTTCAAAGGATACTTTGTTAATATTGACTTGAAACTTCTGAATGAGTATTCTTAATAATATACATATTCTCATCCACTTCCAATCATATTTAGATGGTCACTTGCTTGTAATTAAGTTTCCAGCACCTTTAATGCTCTTTTCTCTTATGAAATATTAAATGTGATACAGTTCCTTATAATTGCTTATGCTATCATAACAAAATACGCACGGATCTGAACGTCTTGTATAGACCATATTTACAAATTACCATCTGCCTTTACTATGTCATGATTTAAAGAAGTCACTAACATGGTCCTCTATTCCCTTCTCTCCTATAATCCAGCAATCTGAATCATATGAATTTTAAAAGTTTTTAGGATCAAAAGCATTTTTATCTTTGATACGAAATAAAGCATGAAAAAAAAAGCTATTTTCAAGAATGGACACTTGGTTAAGTTAGTACAACTAAATTCTAAGAAATACAATTGAAATAACCTAAATCATTTAAAGAAAGATTTAGGAGACAGAAAAGAAAGGAAATCCATATTGTTTATTTGTTACCAATTCCCTTCCGCGATTTGCACTTCACACTCCTTGTCATAATTCATCTTGATGTACACTTACATATTCATTTATCATTTGTCACATCTCTCCCCCTCCCTCCCCAGCATGTCATCCAAACTGTTGATATTATTATGTTAATGTTACTGATTTTTTTTTTTTTTAATTCATAATAAACACAAACAATGAAAGTATTTTCTTTTGGTTTCTGTTTCTTTTTTTTTTTTAATTCTTATTGAATGTAATTTAATATAATAATCTCATTTTTTGTTTAAATTGTCACTTATGATTATTGATGTATTTACAATTAAAGTTACTCTGGGGAGTAGTAAAAATTAGTACAGATATATATATAGGATTTCTGTCATTCCACCAGAGAGGTTAGGGGTTGTGGTGGAGTGGGAGAAATAAAATGAAATAGACGTCATGCTTATTTTTTTTAAAAAACCCTTCTAACACAAAATTGGTCATTATAAATATAAAGGCAGCACTTCAGAAGTCTTGATGGGACAGTGGTGGATGAGCTTTTATATAGCGCAATATCCACTCAACATGCTCAAAACGCTTTACAAGGGGTAAACAGAAACATTTAACATGTAGGACGAGACATGATGCCTGTTAGGCGATATTACACTTTTTCGGACAGAGACAACGCTGTTAACGGCCAGGTACTCATTTTACACCTGAGTACGGTGAGAGAATGTGAGTAAAAAGTCTTTTCCAAGGACTCAATATACACCGAGTGAGGCTCGAACGCAGGACTTTCCGATCTGAAAGCGAGTGTCATACCACTAGACCACATAGCCACATAGGATTTGACCATTTTCGACTACTGTACACCACTTCAGGCAGTAACATCCATCGAACTACAAATGCTGTCATCATAAAGTCCTTTAAAACAAACAAGCACTACACCGCTTAACCTCTGAGGCTTGGTCCGATTTTTCAGCTCTATATTTGTTATTTTGAATGTATAATGTAAGCATTTGAGTTTGAGTGTTGTTGGATTTTGTGTTTGTGTCCAGATGAGACTTATTGGTGATCTCAAACTAAGTACATTGGTGGTGTTCTCTTGGAATCTACATCTGATCCCTATTTGTTCTCAGTTCCCCTACGTCTTACTTTTTCTTGGATACCATTTATTTCTTCCTTTTTACTGGCACCGATATAACCTAAATGTGTTCAAGTGCCGTAAAACCCTTAAAAACAAACAAACAAACAAACAAACATTCCTACCACAACTACTACAACTACCACCACATCATCATCCCTACCACAACTACTACAACTACCACCACATCATCATCCCTACCACAACTACTACAACCACCACCACATCATCATCCCTACCACAACTACTACAACCACCACCACATCATCATCCCTACCACAACTACTACAACCACCACCACATCATCATCCCTACCACAACTACTACAACCACCACCACATCATCATCCCTACCACACATACTACACAAACCACCACCACATCATCATCCCTACCACAACTACTACAACCACCACCACATCATCATCCCTACCACAACTACTACAACCACCACCACACAATTATTTCTAAGACCACTAATACTACAACCACCACCACACAATTATTTCTAAGACCACTAATACTACAACCACCACCACACAATTATTTCTAAGACCACTAATACTACAACTACCACCACACAATTATTTCTAAGACCACTAATACTACAACCACCACCACACAATTATTTCTAAGACCACTAATACTACAACTACCACCACACAATTATTTCTAAGACCACTAATACTACAACTACCACCACACAATTATTTCTAAGACCACTAATACTACAACCACCACCACACAATTATTTCTAAGACCACTAATACTACAACCACCACCACACAATTATTTCTAAGACCACTAATACTACAACTACCACCACACAATTATTTCTAAGACCACTAATACTACAACCACCACCACATCAACATTCCTACCACAACTACTACAACTACCACCACACAATTATTTCTAAGACCACTAATACTACAACTACCACCACACAATTATTTCTAAGACCACTAATACTACAACTACCACCACACAATTATTTCTAAGACCACTAATACTACAACCACCACACACATCAAACAATTACACTACCCACAATTATCTAAGACCATACTACACACCACACAATTATTTCTAAGACCACTAATACTACAACCACCACCACACAATTATTTCTAAGACCACTAATACTACAACCACCACCACACAATTATTTCTAAGACCACTAATACTACAACCACCACCACACAATTATTTCTAAGACCACTAATACTACAACACCACCACACAATTATTTCTAAGACCACTAATACTACAACTACCACCACACAATTATTTCTAAGACCACTAATACTACAACTACCACCACACAATTATTTCTAAGACCACTAATACTACAACTACCACCACACAATTATTTCTAAGACCACTAATACTACAACCACCACCACACAATTATTTCTAAGACCACTAATATAACACACACACATTATTCTAAGACCACTAATAAACCACCACACAATTATTTCTAAGACCACTAATACTACAACTACCACCACACAATTATTTCTAAGACCACTAATACTACAACTACCACCACACAATTATTTCTAAGACCACTAATACTACAACTACCACCACACAATTATTTCTAAGACCACTAATACTACAACTACCACCACACAATTATTTCTAAGACCACTAATACTACAACTACCACCACACAATTATTTCTAAGACCACTAATACTACAACTACCACCACACAATTATTTCTAAGACCACTAATACTACAACTACCACCACACAATTATTTCTAAGACCACTAATACTACAACCACACCACACACAATTATTTCTAAGACCACTAATACTACAACACCACCACACAATTATTTCTAAGACCACTAATACTACAACCACCACCACACAATTATTTCTAAGACCACTAATACTACAACCACCACCACACAATTATTTCTAAGACCACTAATACTACAACCACCACCACACAATTATTTCTAAGACCACTAATACTACAACCACCACCACACAATTATTTCTAAGACCACTAATACTACAACCACCACCACACAATTATTTCTAAGACCACTAATACTACAACCACCACCACACAATTATTTCTAAGACCATACAACTACCTATACAACCACCACCACACAATTATTTCTAAGACCACTAATACTACAACCACCACCACACAATTATTTCTAAGACCACTAATACTACAACCACCACCACACAATTATTTCTAAGACCACTAATACTACAACACCACCACACACACAATTAATTCTAAGACCAACTAAAATACTACAACCACCACCACACAATTATTTCTAAGACCACTAATACTACAACCACCACCACACATTATTCTAAGACCACTAATACTACAACCACCACCACACAATTATTTCTAAGACCACTAATACTACAACCACCACCACACAATTATTTCTAAGACCACTAATACTACAACACCACACCACACAATTATTTTCTAAGACCACAAATACTACAACCACCACCACACAATTATTTCTAAGACCACTAATACTACAACACCACCACACAATTATTTCTAAGACCACTAATACTACAACCACCACCACACAATTATTTCTAAGACCACTAATACTACAACCACCACCACACAATTATTTCTAAGACCACTAATACTACAACCACCACCACACAATTATTTCTAAGACCACTAATACTACAACCACCACCACACAATTATTTCTAAGACCACTAATACTACAACCACCACCACACAATTATTTCTAAGACCACTAATACTACAACCACCACCACACAATTATTTCTAAGACCACTAATACTACAACCACCACCACACAATTATTTCTAAGACCACTAATACTACAACCCCACCAACAATTCTAAACAAATAAACACACACCAATCCACACTCACCACACCACACATATTTCTACCAAAACACCACACAATTTCTAGACACAATACAACCACACACAAATTTTTAGACCTATACTAAACCCACACACAATATTCTAAGACCACACTACAACACCACCAACATATTCTAAGACCATATACTAACCACCACACATATTTCAGACCAACTAAACCCAACACATTTCTACCATATACAACACCCCCCATATTTCTAGACCACTAATACTAACACCACACATTTTCTAGACATATCACACCACACCACACAATTTTCAGACCAACTACAACCACACACACATTCTAGCACACTATACACACCACAATTCCCACCACATCACAAACACCACACAATTATTTCAGACAAATATACACCACACTATATCTACAAATACTCACTACACCACACAATTATTCTAAACACACACACCACCACACTTTTGCTATATACAAACACCACAATTATCTAAGACCACATACACACACACCCAATTTTCTAAACCACAATCTACAACCACACCACATCACATCTACAACTCTAACACACCAACAACTTCTCACAAAACTACACCACACACACATTATTTCTAAGAACATACTAACACACCACCAATTTTTCTAGACACAATAACACCACCACACAATTCACACAATACTACACCCCACACTATTTCAGCATATATACAACACCACTCACATTCTACCATACTACAACCAAACATATTTCACAATACTAACCCACAACATCTACCACATACACATCACACCAATATTAACACTAACTCAACACCCCACACAACATTCTACCAATACAACCACACACAATATTAAGACCAATACTCAACACCACATACATCTACACAACTATACACTACCCACACATTTCTACCTACTAACACCACCACAACTCCTACAAAACTAAACCCACACAATTTTCTAAACCAATAACACCCCACATCAACATCACAACACACAATCCACCACAATTTTTCTAAGACCACAATACACACACCACCACATCACATCACCCAACAACAACACCACACAATTATCTAAGACATAACACAACACCACTCATCCTACCACAATATACACTACCACCACCATTCTAGACCCTAATACTACAACACCCAACAATTATTCAAACACTATCTCAACACCACCCACACTTCACAACCACACCACCAATTTCTAAACATACTCACCACACCAACAATATTTCTAGCCCTATAACACCACCACACAATTTTCTACCTATCACACCCACATCACATCTCCACAACACTCACACCACAATTATTCTACTAATACTACAACACCACCCACAATTATTCTAGCCATAAACTACAACCACCCACACATATTTCTAAGACCTATATACAACCCACCACCTCATCTCACACTCTAACACACCAAAATATTTCTAGACCCAACTAACCCACAAAATTATTTAGACCAACACAACACCACCATTATTCTACCAAATCTCACCCACACAATTATCTAACCTAATACAACCACCACCAACAATTTTTCTAAGACCCTAAACTCAACCACATATCCTACCACAACCAACCACCACACAAATTTTCAAGCCATACTCAACACCACAATTATTCTAACACTAATTAACCACACACATATCAACCATATACACCACCCAATATTTTAGACCACTAATACACAACCCACAAATTATTCTAAGACACTATACTACACACCACCCAATCTAAACAACCACACAATTATTCTAAGCCTATACAAACACACAACATTTTTCAGCCCAATATACAACCACACCCAAATTATTTCACCAATACTACAACACACCACAATATTTAGACCTACTACAACACCCCCAATTATTTTAAGACCCTAATACTAAACCACACCATCTCTACAATTAACCCCACACAAATATCTACAAATACTACAACACCACACATTCACACATCTCAACCACACCACCAATTTAGCACTAAACACCCACCAAATCTACCACAAACAACCACACCAATTTTTAGCCATATCTCACACACCACATATCATCTACCACTACACACCACCACAATTATTTCTAAACACATACTACAACCACACAACATATTTCTACAATACACCACCACCACACATTTTCTAGACACAATCACACCACACACAATATTTCTAGACCCTATCTAACTCACACAATATCTAAGACACAAACTACAACCACACACATATCCACCAACTACTCACCCCACACATATTCTAGCATAATAAAACACACCACATTATCAGCCCATCTACACCCCAACATATTCAGACACTAATACACACCACCACCACACATATCTAATCTACAACCACACACAATTTTAAGACACTAATCACACACACACATATTCCACAATACTAAACACCACCACACAATTATTTCTAAGACACTAATACTACAACCACACCACACAATTATCTAAGACCACTAAACTACAACACCACCACACAATTTTTCTAAGACCACTAATACTACAACACCACACACATTATTTCTAACCACTATACTACAACACCACCACACAATTATTTCTAGACCACTATACTACAACACACCACACAATATTTCTAAACACTATACTACAACACCCCACTCATATCCTACACAATACTACAACACCACCACACAATTATTCTAAGACACTAATACTACAACCACACCACACAATATTTCAAGCCACTAATCTACACCCCAACACAATTATTCTAGACACTATACACAACCACCACACATCATCCACCAACAACCCACCACACAATTTCTAAGCCACTATACTACAACACACCACAATATCTACCACAATACTACAACACCACCACACAATTATTTCTAGACACAATACAACACACCACACAATTATTTCAAGACACTAATACTACAACACCACCCACAATATTTCTAAGACCACTAATCTCAACCCCACACACAATTATTTTAACCACAATACTACACACCACCCACAATTATTCTAAGACCTAATACTACAACCACCACCACACAAATTTCTAAGACACTAATTAACACCACACACATTATTTCTAAACACTAAACTACAACCACCACCACACAATTATTCTAAGACCCTAAACCAACCACCCCACACAATTATTTCTAAGACCACTAATACTACAACACACCCACAATTATTTCTAGACCACTAATACTACAACCACCACCACCAATTATTTCTAAGACACTAATACTACAACCACACCACACAATTATTTCTAAGACACTATACTAAACCACCACACACAATTTCTAAGACCACTAATACTCAACCACCACACAATTATTTCTAAGACCACTAATACTACAACACCACCACATATTCACCACAAACTACAACCACCACCACACAATTTTCTAAGACCACAATACTACAAACCACCACCAACAATTATTTCTAAGACCACTAATACTACAACCACCACCACACAATTATTTCTAAGACCACTAATACTACAACCACCACCACACAATTATTTCTAAGACCACTAATACTACAACCACCACCACACAATTATTTCTAAGACCACTAATACTACAACCACCACCACACAATTATTTCTAAGACCACTAATACTACAACCACCACCACACAATTATTTCTAAGACCACTAATACTACAACTACCACCACACAATTATTTCTAAGACCACTAATACTACAACCACCACCACACAATTATTTCTAAGACCACTAATACTACAACCACCACCACACAATTATTTCTAAGACCACTAATACTACAACCACCACCACACAATTATTTCTAAGACCACTAATACTACAACCACCACCACACAATTATTTCTAAGACCACTAATACTACAACTACCACCACACAATTATTTCTAAGACCACTAATACTACAACCACCACCACACAATTATTTCTAAGACCACTAATACTACAACTACCACCACACAATTATTTCTAAGACCACTAATACTACAACCACCACCACACAATTATTTCTAAGACCACTAATACTACAACCACCACCACACAATTATTTCTAAGACCACTAATACTACAACCACCACCACACAATTATTTCTAAGACCACTAATACTACAACCACCACCACACAATTATTTCTAAGACCACTAATACTACAACCACCACCACACAATTATTTCTAAGACCACTAATACTACAACCACCACCACATCATCATCCCTACCACAACTACTACAACCACATCATCATCCCTACCACCACTCTTACTACAACCACCACCACACCATCATCCCTAGCACCACAACTACTACAAATAACACCACATCATCCCTACCACTACTACAACCACCACCACATTATCATTCCTACCACAGCTACTACAACCACCACCACACAATCATCCATACGACCACTACTACTACAATCACTACCACATCATCCCTACCACCGCTAGTACTACCACCATCACCACACAATCATCCATACGACCTCTACTACTACAATCACTACCACATCATCCCTACCACCACTACTACTACAACCACCAAATGTAATTACACTTTCAACTTTTGAAATTCCCAGAGTTGTGTCGGAAATTGCTGCGAGACAAATTTTGGATCGCATCTCACTAAATTTTAGTGAAATTCAAATTTACAGGTTACGGTTGCATGAATGAGTCATGATCTTCACAATGAAAAATTTTCTACTTTTTTGTGACCAGTCATTCTCACCCCTGATGAGAAGTGAGTGCTCTACCACCTGACCTATCAGAACATCCACACCATGAGGAAACAGATCAGGGATCCCAAGTCTGATAATGCCAACAAATCAGTACGAAATCTATTGTGCTAAGCCATTGAGGGTTCCTTTCCAAAATGGTTTGACATCGATGGCTATCCTGGCATCTTGAGGAGTTGTTTGATTTTGTTTTTAAGGGTTTAACAGGATTTGCAACATATTTAGGTCTTATCAGCACCAGTAAAAGGGAAGAAAATTGAATAGTGAAAAGATTCTAGATATACAAATAGAAGTAAGACAAAGGGGAGTGGTTCAAATATGGAACAAATGTAGATTCCAAGAGCACACCATCAATGTACTTAGTAAGTTTGAGATCACCTAAATGTCTCACCCACACGCCAGCACAAGATCCCACTAAGAGGAATCCACTCAAATGCTTACATTATACATTCAAAATAACAATACATAACAGATGATTTACAAGGGAAAAAATTTCATCTCCCAAAACAATAACTATGTATTTGGCTGTTTCCCTCCCAGCCAAGCACCACAGCCAGGGCAAAACCAAGTCATCTCATTCCAAGACAAAGACAGAAAACAGATTGGAAAACAGATATAGGGAAGTACCTCCCTGCCCACTATTGGAGGTCAGGAATCCCACCCAGTCTTGAGGATTTCTCCACTGTGTCAATAGTTCATCTCTCTTAGGAGGGCCAATTTCCCCTACGGAGTGGCTATCCGTCAGTAATGACGGACAGGCACCAGCGCCTGGGGGTCAGTAATGACTAATATGTACTGGTGCCTTTTGGTCAGTTCTGACCTGGCCACGGGCGTTGGCGCCTGTACTGACGGTACCAAAATTATGGAAAAATTCCATAACTTGCTCTACGACAAATAAATCTGCATTTCATGTCCCATAGGCGTGTCTGGCCAAAAGGAAAACAATTGATTCCCTGGCCCACGATTTAAGATATGCCGGTTGAGGGCGCTGTAATCACTGCATGAAAATTGTCATAAAATTGAATATTGGTAATTCATGGATTGCTTCCCTTTATTCAGTGATTCTATAATATTCTCTTCGGCTTCTTCCGCACTAGGACAGGACTGTCCCAGGACGAATTTGTCCTGTCCCACTGAAGAAAACTTCTATTCAAATGGGGTACCGCACTAGGACAGTACTGTCCTGGGACACACCTTGCGTTTCGCTTGCGCAAATGCATTATCAACATGGATGAAATGGAGGTTGCATATTTCTGTGCTTTACTACGTAGAAAAAAAGACAAATGGAAAGAGGAAATAATATTGGGTGCATCCTTTAATGACCCAAAGATTGCTTAAGGGTCAAATCCATAGGCTATGATGATCTCTGATCTTATCCTAAAATGTTTTTCTTGGAATCACCTCACTTTACCCAGGTGCAAATGAGTACCAGTTCGCTGATGAAAATAATCTTTGACAGACTAGCGTCCTTTCAGGAGGATAATAGAGGGTCTGCATGGCTCGGCGGTACGGTCTTTGCTTCATCCCCGAAAGGTACCAGGTTCGATCACTGCGCTGTGTGGCCTTGAGCAAGTCACCTCGCCCTAGCTTAATTTACGGCGCTGCACTGCGGAATAGACCCTCGAGAAAATCTTCTTCTATAAAGGGAATTTTTATTTTTTTATTTTAAACTGTTGTCTGTCTGCTCAACCCTACAGAAATATGGATAAGTTCCGGGTCTATAAGTTTAGGAGGTAGGATGGCCGAGTGGTTAGCGCGTTGTACTCTGGACTTAGTGGTTCTGTGTTCGATTCCGACCGAAGCTAGTTTGCACTTTCCTAGATCACGAAAATTTACTCCAATCACTCACTCCATTCAGGTGTAAAAGGGTACCTGTCAAGCTGGGATAGTAATCTGCGATAGACTATTGACCTGTGCAAAGGTTTTCAATCAAATACGTTAACTGTCCGCTTCACGCTATTGAAATCGGGATGACTCCTGCACCATTGGCTACAAGGCTCTAAAGGACTTAATTTGTCATACAATCAGCCCAAATGGCTCAGAAGGACTTACTTAAGGACAAAATATTTTCATTGAGAATTCCCGAAATAAATAACTATAACGATAAAGATAATTGATCCCACAAGTTACCGAATAGATGTGCGACCGGTTTTAGACACGTTATTGCTGTGTCACAAAGTGTGACACTTCTTAAATTATATTTATAAACATGTTGCTATGCATTCTGTAGATACGTGGTTTCATCACATATAATTATTTGTTGAATTGTACTTGCTTTTTTATATTCAGAATTAAACTAAATAAACAAATAAATAACAATGTGATATTGAATGTAAGCTTCAGTTTAATAAACGAAAACAGATACAATGGACGTTTCGGGTTTCCCCTTTATCTACAAAACAAGATGAATGAAACACTACAGACGAATGAGATAATATGGTTGGACCCTAATATGGTAGTGGCGTTGTTAAGATGCATAAACATAAACATTGATGGGCAGAAAATTGTTCGCTACTTTGTGAGGAAGCACGAATTAAAATAGAAGAGCAATAGAAATTTAGAAAAGGTGCACAATTAATTAAGTCAAAAGAGGGAGGCGGGGAGAAACTGTGTAATGCAGTTTAGAAAGTGAAATAAAATAAAATGTGGACTATTGTTGGAAAATAAATACAGTGGAATTGGAAATAAATACAAAATATAAGGGATGTAGTATTAGTATACTCATCAGTGGCAGTAGTATCAGTAGAAGCAACCGTAGTAGTAGTAGTAGTAGTAGTAGTAGTAGTAGTAGTAGTAGTAGTAGTAGTAGTAGTAGTAGTAGTAGTAGTAGTAGTAGTAGTAGTAGCAGTAGTAGTGGTAGTAGTAGTATAGTAGTAGTAGTAGTAGTAGTATAGTAGTAGTAGTAGTAAGTAGTAGTAGCAGAATAGCATATATCGTCGCGTCGCGAGTAGTAGTAGTATAGTAGTAGTATAGTAGTAGTAGTAGTAGTATATAGCAGTAGTAGTAGTAGTAATAGTAGTAGTATATAGTATAGTAGTAGTATAGTAGTAGTAGTCGTAGTAGTAGTAGTAGTGTAGTAGTAGCAGTAGTAGTAGTAGTAGTAGTAAAGTAAAGTTGTTGTAATAGTACAGTAGTAGTAGTAGTAATAGTAGTAGTAGTAGTAGTCGTATAGTAGTAGTAGTATAGTAGTAGTAAGTTAGTATAGTAGTATAAGTAGTAGTAGTAGTAGTATGTAGTAGTGTAGTAGTAGTATAGTAGTAGTAGTAGTAGTAGTAGTAGTAGTAGTAGTAGTAGTAGTATAGTAGTAGTAGTAGTAGTAGTAGTAGTAGTAGTAGTAGTATGTAGTAGAGTAGTAGTTAGTAGTAGTAGTATAGTAGTAGTATAGTAGTATAGTAGTAGTAGAGTATAGTAGTAGTAGTAGTAGTAGTAGTATAGTAGTAGTAGTAGTATAGTAGTAGTAGTAGTAGTAGTAGTATAGTAGTAGTAGTAGTAGTAGTAGTAGTAAGTAGTAGTAGTAGTAGTAGTAAGTAGTAGTAGTATAGTAAGTAGTAGTAGTAGTAGTAGTAGTATAGTAGTCTTAGTAGTAGTAGCAGTAGCAATTCAATTCAATTCAAATATTTATTTATTGTCGGCATTTAAAAAAAATGTTTCATAGATAATGTAGTCAGGCTAAAGAAGCCTTTGACCGACATAGTAGTAGTAGTAGTAGTAGTAGTAGTAGTAGTAGTAGTAGTAGTAGTAGTAGTAGTAGTAGTAGTTTATTATTATTATTATATTATTATTATTTTATTATTATTATTATTATTATTATTATTATTATTATTATTATATTATTATTATTATTATTATTATATAATTATTATTATTATTATTATTATTATTATTATTATTATAATTATTAATTATTATTATATTATTATATAATTACAAGTTCAGGGGGTAGAGCGAATTAAAAACAGAGAGGAATTCGTTTGTGGAGCCACGGTATCAAGGGAAATAATCCACGAAATACTATTATTCGATTTCAGGACTAATTTTATGGACTGGTTACAGCGCCCTCATGTGGCGCATTTTAAATCGTGCTCCAGAGAAGAAAATACGCAATAAATTGGTGGTTTTTTTGGGGTAGACACGCATAAATAGGACCAAATCTCACGACACTATAGGTTTATGCCTTAAAAACCAATGAGAAGTGAATAAAACTCGAGTGCTTTAGATCAGAAATGATCATAAAAACCGAGCGGATCTGGGGTAAATCTGCAGAAGCTGTTTAATCATGCCCTATACTTGTAGTTTTTATATTCCATACTTCAGAATGCATATTCTCTTCTTATTTAATCTCTGACGCATGATTTTAATAAAAAGTAAAGAATAATTTAATGTACACTTCCGAACGAATTGTCTCAAGGGAAGTAATTCATATCCAAAAGCAGTCGGTCTGGAATTTCATGAATTACTTCCCTTGATAAAATTGCAACGTTACAATCAGTTTTTTGGTACTACTACTACTACTACTACTACTACTACTACTACTACTACTACTACTACTACTACTACTATTACTACTACTACTACTACTACTACTACTGCTGCTGCTGCTGCTGCTCTTACTACTACTACTACTCTGCTGCTACTACTACTACTACTACTACTACTACTACTACTACTACTACTACTACTACTACTACTACTACTACTACTACTACTACTACAAATACTACTATTACTACTCCTACTATTACTACTGATTAACCTCTCATCTCTCCCTCCACTGGTCTGGTCCACGATTTAAAATATGCCGCATGAGGCGCTGTAATCACTGCATATTATGTATATTTTAAAACAAAATTATAGTTGACCCTAGCCAAACAGCTCTAAAACTATACAAGTTATAACTCTTCTGATGTCTTCATCATATTTTCTGATAATTTTGCCATAACGTTGCCACGATTTAATATCTAAGTCCACGATTAAACGAGATACAGCCACAAACCGAATAAAACGCAGAAAAACGACCCATATTTCGTATTTTTTTTCTCTTTGTGACGTCATCCAAATAAATGACATTTTGAAAACTGCATAACTTTGTTATATATTAATGGATTTTCAAAATTAAAAAGATTTTTACTCAGTGGAGGTAGGGCTTTGATTTAAGAGTATATTTCCTACAAAAATAGAAAACAACAATTTACATAGTCATTGCTACTGATAGGTACTCGCGTCTGTACTGACGGTACCAAAATTATGGAAAATGCCATTTTTTATAATAACTTGGTCCACGACCAATAAATACACATTTCCTGCCCCATACTAGTCTATATGCGTGTCTATAGGCCGAAAGGAAAACAATTTATTGCGTATTTATTCCCAGCCACGATTTAAAATATGCCATGAGGGCGCTGTAATCACTGCAGGAAAATTGTCCTAAAATCGAATATTAGTAATTCATGGATTGCTTCCCTTGATTCGTGATTCTATTATGGTCCTCTGTTTTTGTCATAATAATAATAATAATAAAATAATAATAATAATAATAATAATAATAATAATAATAATAATAATAATAATCGCGAAGTCCAGGTTTGAGAGTTTTTTTTTACCAAGATGAGGGTCATTTAAATCGACTTGCCGCTAGCGCAGTGAAGGGCGGGACATAATGATGATGATGGTGGTGATGATGATGGTGATGATGATGATATGATTATGACTAGATGCTTGCGTCGACGAAAGATGTGTTGGTGTTCGTTTTGGTGGTGTAATATGCTCCTCTGCTGGGCTCAGTTTTAGGTGCCGTTATGAGATAATGCTTTGTCAAGGTTGTGATTTGTTAACACAGGGGTTTGATGTTTCCTCAAAGTGGTTGAAGTATCTAGTTGTTTGTGTTGTTTTTGTTGCGTAGTAGTACCGAAGTGTGTGTAAAAGTAGGGAAGTTTTTGTATTATAAGTATTATAGACTTTTGGGATTTGATGTCCAGTACCCTTTTTAGCTGTGTGCGATGGAAGATCCAATTCTTCTCGATTTTTCAACGCCATGCCGCAGTTAAAAATACCGCGAGCTGGACAGCTTTGTTATTACTCTTATTTTTCACTATAATCAACATGGTGAGTTATGATGCGCTTTATAGCTTTTTCTCTTGTAATTGTGTCATCAATAGTGAGCGATTTCTTTTATTAATATTCATACATTTTATTCAATAAATTTATAGTAAATCGTTTTATGCGAGTCACTTGGAGTTTATTTTCCATGAGGGTCTTTTAAATATTGCCTTATTGCTGGGCGGATCCATAAAATGACATATTGCATAGGATACTGTGATGATGATGATGATAATGATGATGATGATGATGATGTGATTGGGGTGGTGTTGGTGGTGTTGCTGCTGGTGGCATGGTGGTGTTTAGGTGCTGAGGATGATGATAATGCAGAGTCTGTGATCTGTTAAACAAGAAGATAAGTTTAATTACATTGAATCAATATGTAGTAGTATAGAATGATAAGAATGCAGTAGTATAGTTGTGTTAGTTAGAGATATAGTTGTAGTAGTAGAGTATAGTAGTAGTAGTAATAGTAGATAGTAGTAGTAATAGTAAGTAGTAGTAGTAGTAGTAGTATAGTAGATGGCAGTATAATTCCTCTCTGTTTTTAATTCGCTCTACCCCTGAACTTTTGTAATAATAATAATAATATAATAATAATAATAATAATAATAATAATAATAATAATAAAAATAATAATAATAATAATAAATAATAATAATAATAATATAATAATAATAATAATAATCGCGAGTCCAGTTTGAGAGTTTTTTTTACCAAGATGAGGTCATTTAAATCGACTTGCCGCTAGCGCAGTGAAGGCGGGACATGATGATGAGAGAGATGGTAATGATGATGATGGTGATGATTGTGGTGGTGTTGTGGTGTGAGATGATGATAATGATGATTATGTTGATCACCACCATCATCATTATTATCATCATCATTATAGAGAAAAAGAGAGACCAAGAGTAAGAGAATATTTTAGAATCAAGGGAAGCATCCATGAATTACTAATATTCGATTTTAGGACAATTTTTCAGCAGTGATTACAGCGCCCTCATGCGGCAATTTAAATCGTGCCAGGGAAAAATACGCAATAAATGTTTTCCTTTCGGCCTATAGACACGCATTAGACTAGTATGGGACATGAAATGTGGATTTATTGTCGTAGACCAAGTTATTTTAAAATGGCATTTTCCATCATTTTGGTACGTCAGTACAGACGCGAGTACCTATCAGTAGCAATCCTATGAACATTGTTGTTTTCTATTTTTGTAGGAAATATTACTCTTACATCAAAGCCTATCTCCACTGAGTAAAAATCTTTTGAATTTTGAAAATCCATTAATATATAACAAGTTATGCAGTTTCAAAGATGTCATTTATTTGGATGACGTCACAAAGAGAAAAAAGACGGAAAATATGGGACGCTTTTTCTGCGTTTTATTCTGGTTTGTGGCTGTATCTCGTTTAATACGTGGACTTAGATATTAAATCGTGGCAACGTTATGGCAAAATTATCAGAAAATATGATGAAGACATCAGAAGAGTTCTAACTTGTATAGTTTTAGAGCTGTTTGGCTAGGGTCAACTATAATTTTGTTCTAAAATATACATAATGTGCAGTGATTACAGCGCCCTCATGCGGCATATTCTAAAAACCAGACCAGTGGAGGGAGAAATGAGAGGTTAATCAGTAGTAATAGTAGTAGTAGTAGTAGTAGTAGTAGTAGTAGTAGTAGTAGTAGTAGTAGTAGTAGTAGTAGTAGTAGTAGTAGTAGTAGTAGTAGTAGTAGTATAGCAGTAATAATAATAATAATAATAATAATAATAATAATAATAATAATAATAATAATATAGTAGTAGTAGTAGAGTAGTAGTAGTAGTAGTAGTAGTAGTAGTAGTAGTAGTAGTAGTAGTAGTAGTAGTAGTAGTAGCAGCAGCAGCAGCAGCAGCAGTACTACTACTACTACTACTACTACTACTACTATTATTATTATTATTATTATTACTACTACTACTACTACTACTACTACTACTACTACTACTACTACTACTACTACTACTACTACTACTACTACTACTACTATGTTAAGGTAACATAAAAAATTGCTGCTATTTCTCTTGATCAACATAAGACACAGGCTAACAAAATATCGGTAAAATTACTCAGCTCGGCAAGGACCACGTTTTTAAGTAAGTACCGAAAAAGTTTGTAACGGGTGTAGTATGATAGAAAATAGATTTTTCAAAGCACAAAGTTAAGACCCAATTTTGTATGAATATATTTTCCACTAAGATTTAATATTTTGCATTATTATAGCCTATGTAAGACTTAAAGAAGTATCTAATTAACATTATGTGCGGTTATGAGGCATAGTGGTATGACACTCGCCTTTGGATTAGAAGCTCCTGGGTTCGAGTCTCGAGCGGTGCATAGTTAAGTCCCTGGAGCAGGCTCTTTACTCACAGTCTCTTACCGTACTCGTGTAAAATGAGTACCTGGCCGTTAACAGCGTTATCTCTATCAGGAAAATTGTAAGGGAGCGTTCACATATTACGTCATCAAATATTTGCCCTTTTTATACCCCCCCCCCCTCCCCCAAGTCATCACTTGTCATCATTGACCTGACCCCCCCCCCCCCCTCCCCCAACAGATGATGACGTCATCTAATTTAATAAAAACTAAAAGATAACTTTAATTTCACAATATTCATTATTCGTTTTTCAAACCATAAACATTGATTATCAACGTTTGATAAAACACATTCAGACATTTTATTAATTTCAGAAACTGTTGATAATTTATGTTTTACGATACAATGGGGACATAAAATTTAAATTTGCAAAGATAAAATCTAACAAACATTATTTAAATTAGGCTACTTGGTGCAGGTGCTATTAAAAAAAATTCAGAAAGTGTAATTTAAAATAGTATAGGAGGCAAATTATTTTATAGCATATTAGTCTTTTAGTGGAATGAATTTCTGTTTCAATTTCCAAACATAAAATTAATTGATTCAAAAATGTTTCTGCCTTGGACCTCTGGCAATGTACTATAAATAGTATCATCAATTTCATCTTCATCGTCATCATTTTCTCCCATTTGCTGTTCTTCTTGTATGCCGCATTTTCGTGAATGGTCTTTCATTGCTGTGATCTTGGAGTGATACAATGAACATTTAGGGCAAGTTCGCCTTTTGAGAAGTGATACCCCTTTCCCATCTTGTTTCTTGAGAGATGGGCAAAACTCATCATAGCAATTTATCTTTAGCTGTTTTGAAAGGAACAAACTTTGAAATAGGCTTAATTTGCCTATGTTTTGATGACATCATCTTGGGTCTGACCCCCCCCCCCCCCCCTCCCCCATGTCAACACATGTCAACATTTGGTAGACCCCCCCTCCCCCCCTAGCTGATGACGTAATATGTGAACGCTCCCTAATATCGCCTAACAGGCGTCATGTCTCTTCCTACATGTTAAGTATTGCTGTTGGCTTGAGACCCCTTGTAAAGCGCATTGAGTCCCTTCAGTGGATATTGCGCTATATAAAAGTTCAATTTTTTTAAAAATAAATATTTTCAGTTATAAGAACACCACGTTCCCAAATAAACCACAATCTTACCTCTTGGTCTGTGCGCCATGATATACGTCAAAAATGCCAATAAGGAGTCGGCGAAGGGCACGGTGATGGTAGGCCTTTACTAGTGATGTTAAAAGGCACTACAGCAACAGTTGTAAAAACGAAGGTGCACTAACCAAACTTTAGCACCGTATAGACCACAACATTTAAAAACTTTTCAACTAAGGATATCTTTCCTTTGGTTAAGGAGATTTCACTAATTATGAAAAATAATTAAAGAATGAAAAATAATTTCAAGCTTTAAAATATAATGTTATTGGGGTGAGAGAAAAAACTGTTCAGAATTAAACACACGGTTCGATAAAAGTTAAAGATCGCCGAGAAACGATTAAACTAACCGCGCGATTTCACCGGAAGAGAGGACGAGAGACGCATGCGCAAATCCAGGATTACGTTCTCTCTGTAAGGGCATGTCTTCCGAATGAATTGTATCTAAAAGCAGTCGGTCTGGAATTTCATGAATTACTTCCCTTGATCCAATTGTAACGTTACAATCCGTTTTTTGTACTACTACTACTACTACTACTACTACTATTAGTGCTGCTGCTGCTACTACTACTACTACTACTACTACTAATACTACTACTTCTACTACCACAACTATTTCTACTTCTAATACTACTACTACAACAGCAACTACTACTACTACTACAACTACTACTACAGCAACTACTACTACTACTACTACTTCTACCACAACTACTAATTAACATCAACTCCATATTGACGTAATTAAATTTATCTCCTTGTTTAACAGATCACAGACTCTACGTTATTATAGCACAGCACATTTTGTCCCCAATACCTCACCTACATACATAAATCATAGATCTTTTGAGCTTTATGATCAGCGATAACATGGCGCTTGGCTTACTATCTGTATGTACGAGGGTTTAAATCTGGCGGGACTCATTTTACTTCCTACCCACTATACCTGCTGTCATGTAGGGCAGCAACGAAAGAACTACATCTTTCCCCGTCATCAGGGAGCTCCAGGTCCTCCAATCTCTCATTTCTCCCTCCACTGGTCTGGCTTTTGGCGGTACATAATTGAGTCCTTGAAAAATGCTCTTTATTCATTTTTTCCCACCGTTCTCATGGATAAAATTCTTCATTGTGGAGATTTGAGTCCAGGAGAAGGAAGGTCTTGTCTGGACGCCGGGTTGGATCGTTCTTAGTCTGACATTTCACCATCAGAATCAGCTGTTCCAGCATGATTGTTTCTGGGCTGGCATTACATTCAGGATCATGAAGGTACTCGAGCTCCTGCACAACGATGCGAGAACGTGATGATCTTCTTCCTGTTCCAAACTCTCGGGAAGTGTATGTAAATGTAACCAAGTTTCAGTTAGAAGCAGAATGTATATACCGGGAAGTAAAAGAGGATAGATTATGCTCTTTGATTGGCGACCATTATTTATTTAGAAAATAAGATGCCATGACTCTGAGACCAGAACATCAATTACACAAGTTTGGTACCCATTGAGATTGGAACCAGTTGGAAGTGTGGAATAAGTGCGAAGAGGCCTTTGTCTGCACTGACGAACAGGCCTGATGTTCGTCAGTGCTGATGAATGGTGGGCGGTGGCACAGACCGAAGAGAGGTTGTCTGTGGGCGGTGGCACCTGTTGTTCAATACTGGCCAATGGACACCAGGACCTATTGGTGAGTACTGACCCCAGGCGCTGGCGCCTGCTCGTCAGTACTGACCCGCAGGTGCTAGCGCCTGGGGGTCAGTACTGACCAATAGCCCTAGCCTTTCCCCTACCCAAAGGGAATTCTTCCCATCACATCTTACCCTGAGAGCATGTTCATGAAAACCAATAAAAATTTCTTATACTTAGAATTCATACTTAATGAGTCAGCAGGATTCTCAACGGATCTCAACACACCATAGTTGTGAGAAAAATATATATAAAAGGACAGAAGGTAAAAAAAACCCAAATAAGTTTGGTAAATGAGAACAAAAGAAGTTGAAAAATATTATGTGAAATTTATTGACAAAAAAGACTATCTTATTAGGAGTTTTCAGAAAGATGTTATATATATATATACAATTAACTCAATTAACTGACAATTTAAATATTTGTTTACAATCATATAAAGGAAAAAACAAAACAAAAACGGATTCAATTCTGATTTAATTTGACTTATAATTATATTAATAAAATAAATATATATATTAATATTAATAGAATAAGATGTTTAAATGGAAATTCTAATACACCATAAACATGCAATAATTAATTATACACCTCTAGCAAGCCTATATATTACATTTTGAAGTTGTATAATAAGGTTGAATGAAGTGCATCTGTTGGTAGTCAGAGTGATTAAAGCCTCAGGATCCATTTTATAAAGTTTCCAAGCATCCCCTAATGGCTTTTTCATTTTATTTTTGTTTTATTTTTTATTTTTATTGCACTTGCGACACAATAAGGTCAATTCAAAGCCAGTTAAATGTAAGACGTTAAAATAATCAACCGTTAGATCTATCATGTGACAAAAGGGATGAGTTTTTTTTTTCATATCAGGAGATCAAAGAGCGATAGAATACTTGTTCTTTAATCCTACTTTGACACCATCACAGGAAAGGGATACAATTTGCTGGTTTCAAAATAAGAACTTCACTAAAATCCTACCATTGCCACAAATAATTAATGGAGATATGATTTACACAGGAAAAAAATAAGTCTCTCAAACAATGGTAGTAAATCCATTCAACTGTTTCCTTTCAGAGAAAGACTACAGACACGGCTTAGTCAAAACCAAATACGGTATGTAATCCTTACATTCAATTCAAGACACAGAACCCAAATTCACTTGGTAAGTTCAACAAATGATTTAGTTTTAGTGGGATGGAAGAGATAGCCAGGCTTTGGACCAATGGATTTCATGGGCCCAGGGAGGTCCAACTTTTCTCTGACCTAAGGGAGATTCAAGCCACCCCAAGAAAACTCATTTTGAAGAATAATTTTTGAAAATTCAAGTTCGCCATTATCTACTGATATAACAAAGCCATGCTTACCAAACAATAGTCGTGTAACAAAGTTACTCAACGTGAGAGTGGTAAAACAATAAGTATATCTTGAATAACTTGTAAGGTTCTACTGTTTGCTCTGAGGTGTATCAGTATCATTTATTTTGTCTTTTTGGGTGAATAAAGAATAAAATGCACTGCTGGGTGACTTATACAATAATTTTACAAAATTGTCCATATTTTGACTTAATTGATAAAAAAACAAAACAATTTGAGCACTTCCATTGACATAAAATTTACCCGGGGAGATAAATACATTTTCACACACTATTCGGCAAAATTCATTTATTGTAAGGACAGTTATTACATGGAACTTTTTTTGTTTGTCTTTAGGTCTCTTCCAACACAATTGAGGTTATATGAGAGACCGCTGAAACAAAAAAACAAGCAATCTAACAAAAATAGTACAAATGTAAATCAAAATCATAACCTAAAGATATCATAATCTAAATTATAAATAACCAAGAACAAACAGGCAGAAGATTCACAGAAAAAAAATATCCCCTGTCAAAAAAACAATCACAAACCAAAGAAGCAGGATAGGCTAGTAAAGAGAAGAAGAAACGACATCACTATCGGATCGTACACCCATGCGAACATCATAGGTATATGATTCAAGGGTGATGCTCCCATCCAACCACCCGCTTACATGGAACAGTTAAAAATTCATGACCAAAGACTTCAATACAAAACCACCATACATCACTTTAAAAATGCCATTGATAGGGAGCTCCATAACTTGAAATATGTATGTGACGATAACAAGGTGTTAATAAAAAGGTTATTTAGAGTATAGATCAAGACTTTAGCACCAAAGAGTTTTTTTTTTTTTTGTTTTTAAGGTTTTACGGCGCTTGCAACACATTAAGGTCATATCAGCGCCAGTAAAAAGGAAGAGAATGGGATAGTTAAAAGTTCTAGAATTACAATTAAAGCGCAAAAGAAAAGGTAAGACAAAGGAGAACGTGTTCAAATAGGAACAGATGTAGATTCCAAGAGCACACCGCTAAAGTACTTAGTTTGAGATCACCTAAAAGTCTCATCCAGACACAAGCACAGGTCCCAACTAAGAGGAATACACTCAAATGTTTACCAATCATATAATATAATATGTAAACTAAACATAATACAATGCATAACAGAGAGATGATTTACAAGGAAAAAAATATCATCTCCCAAAACTATAACTATACATTCGACTGTTTCCCTCCCAGTCAAGGAACTCCGGCAAGGATCAGGACAAAACTAAGTAATCTCATTCCAAGACAATGACAGGAAACAATTGGAAAACAGGTATGGGGGGATAGAAGACACAGCATGTACCTCCCTGCCCACTATGGGAGGTCAGGATCCCCACCCAGTTAGCACCAAAGAGAAAACAAGACTTGGATGATCAAAGAAATAGACCTTGAGAGCAATCTTTAGATATCTGAGACACTTTTAGGTTATTTATTTCAGCGTCAGTAAAAAGGAAGATGATAGGCGAAATTGTTTTGTTTTGTTTTTGTTTTTAAGGATTTTACGGTGCTTGTAACACATTTAGGTTATCTCAGCACCAGTAAAAAGGAAGAAAATGGGATAGTAAAAAGTTATAGAATTACAAATAAAGCACCCAAGAAAAAGTAAGACATAAGGGAATTGGGAACAAATAGGGATCAGATATAGATTCCAAGAGCACACTATCAAAGTACTTAGTTTGAGACCACCTATAAGTCTCATCCGGACACAAGCACAATATCCATAAAGAGGAATACACTCAAATGCTTACATTAAACATTAAAAACAACAAATAATAATAATACATAACAGAGAGATGATTTACAAGGAAAATAATATCATCTCCCAAAATAATAACTATGCATTTGACTGTTTCCCTCCCAGCCAGGACTCCGACGAGGGCCAGGAAAAAACCAAGTAATCTCATTCCAAGACAAAGACAGAAAGCATGTTGGATAACAGATATACGGCGATGGAAGACACAGTATGTACCTCCCTGCCCGCTATGGGAGGTCAGGAACCCCACCCAGAGGGTGTAGATCTGAAGTTAAAGCACAAAAAACAGTAAGCCAAAGAGGACTGGTTCAAATAGGGAACAGAAAATTCCATGGTAATGTGCTTATTTTGACATTACTTAAAAAGTCCAATCCAGGCACAAGTAAATAACCCCACCCAGAACTATATATTATGTATATTATGAAACTCCATAAATATAGAGACCCATGAGACACATTTATGCAAGACATTTCTTAATAAAACATGAAGTGTTCATTTCTAGGGATATGATAATTGGGAAAAGTAATAATAATAATATATGAAAGATGAGACTTTTGTTTTTGTTTGTTTTTAAGGGTTTTCCGGCGCTTGCAACACATTTAGGTTATATCAGCGCCAGTAAAAAGGAAGAAAATGGGACAGTAAAAAGTTCTAGAATTACAATTAAAGCATACAAGAAAAAGTAAGACAAAGGGGAACTGGGAACAAATAGGGATCAGATGTAGATTCCAAGAGCATACCATCAATGTTCTTAGTTTGAGATCACCAATAAGTCTCATCTGGACACAAGCATGGCCCCCACTAAGAGGAACACACTCAAATGCTTACATTATACATTCAAAATAAAAATAATAATACATAACAGAGAGATGATTTACAAGGAAAAAAATATCATCTCCCAAAACAATAACTATGCATTTGACTGTTTCCCTCCCAGCTAGGATTCCGGCCAGTGCCAGGACAAAACCAAGTAATCTCATTCCGAGACAAAGACAGAAAGCATGTTGGAAAACAGATATAAGGGATAGAGGACACAGTATGTACCTCCCTGCCCGCTATGGAGGTCAGGATCCCCACCCAGAAAGATGAGACTTTAAAATAGTGAATTGTAAGTACAAAGTGAAAGTCAAGAAATAAGTGTCTGGAGGGAAATTTAGACGTGAAATGCGTTGCACAAATCTCTGATTATTTTCATTGTGACATCACTCTACATTGTGATTTCAATACAGTTCAGTTTGAATGAACAATGAACGAAAAAAAATAAATAGAGATTGAAAAAATAGTATGGAAATCGAAGAGTTAATAGAATGCTAAATAGAAATTAATGTTGACTAAGTATAAGAAATAGAAACATTAAATAAATCAGTAAACAATCTCACAAAAAAAAATGAGACAAAGGGGAATTAGTTTAAACAGGGAACAGATGTAGGTTCCAAGAGTGTACTTAGTTTGAGATCACCTAAACACCTCATCCTGACACAAGTACAGGTGCCACTAAGAGTTACACACTCAAATATTTACAAATCATATATTAAAAAAAACCAAAAAAACTACATTACAGAGAGATGATTTACAAGGAATAAAATATCTCCCAAAACTATAACTATACCTTCGACTGTTCCCCTCCCAGCCAAAGACTCCGGCCAGGGTCAGGACAAAACTAAATAATCTCATTCCGAGACAAAGACAGGCAGCAATTGGAAAACAAACAAAGGGAGATAGAAGACACAGCAAGTACCTCCCTGCCTACTATGGGTGGGTTATACAGATGAGCAAGACAAAGAAATATAGTTCCTGAAAGTATATCCCAGTATCAATCTACTACGGAGCCCTTTCATTCAGATACTAGAAGGAGGAGACTCAAATGACTTATATTCCTCAAAGAGATCTGTACAATTTACAGTGAAAAAAAAACAGATCATCTTTCGAAGACACACACTACACATCCGACTGCCTCCATCACGGTAAAGGACTTAAACACGAGTCGGGCAAAACTTCAATCCATGTAGAAAGAAAAAAACAGTAAGGAGTAACACAGATGGAAAGAGGAGTACTGGCCACATCAATCTTATATGCTGAGGAAAAGGGGTGGGGGTGGGTGATTGTTACTAAACTGTTGTGCACAAGCACGAGTAATTTACAATACACATTGGTTTCATCTCGACAATTTTTTCTAATCTACTAAAAAGGAAGCAATCACAGAAGTGCGCAGTGAGCTGGAAAATGTGTGCTGCAGGTCAAGGTTGACAAAACCTATCAAGATAAAAGTGTAGTTCAGCTTTCAGAGACTAAAGTGGACGATCAAAATGTTTCCAATTTGTTTACTGACATATCACTAGATAATATGGAAGAAGTAAAGGAACACAATTGTATTACAAGTCAGGTTCAGCAGCTTTGAGAGTCTTGGAATAAGTTGTGCATGCTCAAAAAAAAAAAAATAATAATAATGGCATGTATAATATCAGACAGACCTCTGCAACTGAAGCAAATGCTTTGATAAATTTGTAGAGAGATGCAAGAAAATTTAGATCATGCTGATCTAATACTAGAGGTTGATATTTATTTGCTCAGAAAACATCCATCCCAAATGTTCTTGTTTGGGGTTGGTTACACAGCATTTCCAACGCATTTTGGTCAAATCAAAGTTAGTGTATAATAATAAAAGATCATGGGACTGTCAAAAGATTTTAGACCTAGAGTTTAGTTACCCAAACAAAAGTAAGAAAAGTGGACTAGATTAAAAACAGGAGGTACATCCTGCCATAATCTCAGTGTGTCTCGTCTTTAAACCATGTTAACAATGACCCATCAATAATTGAAGCCAATAATTTTAAAATTTTAAACATATCACGGATGAGAAAGCCCCCCCCCCCCCCCCCCCCCCCCCCCCCCCCCCTCCCAGCACAGAAAAAAAAACCCTAAACACTTACACATTTGACAACATCCTCTCAGCCAAGGATCCTTGTAAGGGTTAGGGTCTTATTCCAGGGCAAGGACATATAGCAAAGTGGGTAAAAACAGATAAAGGTAAGAGGAGTTAGAAAGAGCTGAACTCAGCCAACAAGAAGTCAAAGAGCCCCCATCAAATGTTATAAGTTATGTCTTAATTAAAATGAGTCAACTGATTAGACTAAATGTTGACGTTGATGAGCATTCAAATTCAACTTCAACAATGAAACAAAAAAATACAAAAAAAACCAACAAGAAAAGCCCCAAAAAACGATGGGATAATAGAACACCTAGCTGAATGAATAGTTGGAATTGTTCAATGAAAATACAGGCACAAACCAAGTAATTGAATGAGTAAATGTTGGAGGTAGAGAAAGTACAATCCACTCAAGATATATCAATATCGCTTAGACAAATGATTCGTTTGTTTTGTTTTTGTTTTTAAGGGTTTTACGGCGCTTGCAACACATTAAGGTCATATCAGCGCCAGTAAAAAGGGAAAAAATGGGATAGGAAAAAGTTCAAGAATTACAATTAAAGCATCCAAGAATAAGGCAGACAAAGGGGAATTGGTTCGAAAGGGAACAGATGTAGATTCCAAGAGCACACTATCAGTGTACTTAAATAGAGATCACCTAAAAGCCTCATCCAGACACAAGCACAGGTCCCCACTAAGAGGAATACACTCAAATGTTAACAAATCATATATAATACATAAATAAAACATAATAGAGTACATAACAGAGAGATTTACAAGGAAAAAAAAATATCATCTCCCAAAACGAACTATACATTTGACTGTTTCCCTCCCAGCCAAGGTATCCGGCCAGGGCCAGGACAAAACCAGGTAATCTCATTCCAAGACAAAGACAGAAAGCATGCTGGATTGGAAAACAGACATAGGGGGATAGAAGACATAGTATGTACCTCCCTGCCCGCTATGGGAGGTCAGGATCCCCACCCAGACAAATGATTCATTTCTGGCAAGTGGCTTACACAAGTTTGAACTGGTCTCATATGTTTGCGGTACAGAGGTCTAAGATAACCTTGAATAATTCAAGTAGCAAGGAAAAGTGTTTTTTTTTTTTTAACAATAATTTCAGAATAATAGATTCAACGATTATGTCTTGTGTATTGGACTGAACTGTCTATCAAATCTGTGGTTCCTGTAAATTCATTTTGTTACTGTTGCAGTATAGTGTTTTTCATAGCTGAATAAAAATGCGGTATAGGTCCAAATAACCAATTAAGTCAATGAAGGCTATGACTCATGTCCAGCACCTTCCATCTCTAGGTAATGATTAAATATAAGGAGTTGCTATTTACCCAGAGGTATGTCGACTCCTGCAGTCATTCAACCGCATACAACCAAATCCTGTTGTTAGTTCAATGTATGGGCTGATATGAATATACTTACAAAGAGCAAAGAATATGACATATTATGAGCTGCCAATATAAAAGAGAATGTCAGGATATAAAATATTAAAAAAGAATATCTATGGCACGTAATTGATTACAGACTGCCATCCGATATTATAATAATAAGAGCAAGGTTGATATAAATGGAGTGAAATGTACCTAAGAATTAAATAAATACAAAACCATTTAAACACCATAAAAAAAAATCCATAATATATGATTTATTGTTCAAAAGTACATTGCAAGCTCATATATCATAATCATAACTGCTACAATAAAGTACAAAACTATTCATAGATTATAATGGTATAAATCCTGACATGGCGGTTTTTTGCACAAAAAAAATTCCCAAATTTTGCAAGCTAAGAAGAGCAAAATTTGCAAATAATTTGCGGTTAATTTTCCTAAAAACCCATACTTATTTCATGAAAGGTATTTGTTTGTTTTTAAGGGTTTCACGGCGCTTCCAAACAAATGTAAGGTCATATCAGCGCCAGTAAAAAATAAGAAAATGGGATAGTAAAAAGAAACTACTCTTGATTAATTATTCACATTCTTTTGTTCTACACGAGCTATCAAATTAAAATTTAAAAACAATTAGTGTTTCTTTTTGTGTGTGTGTTGTTTTTTTTGCATTAAAAAAAAAAAATTATTATTGGGGTTTTTTTTTTTGTCCTTTAAAAAAAAAATTGTTTTTTTTCTTTGCAATATCTCGAAAATTTGCAAAAGTGATTTTCTGCTGCCGAAAGCGATGCAAAAAACTGCCATGCCAGTAAATCAAATTAATAATTTATTATTATTAATTAATTAAATTGGAGGCACATAATATTGCGTACAAGTACAAATGAAATGGTGGAGAGCACATGTTGTACATGGTTACCATTTCCATTTCTGCTATTGTTATGAACATTCTGTTGATTTTTTGGGGGGGGGGGGGGGGGGGGGGGGGGGGGGGGGGGGGGGGCAAAATGTTCTAAAATCAAGTCTTTAACAGTGTATCTGGAGAGTCTGAACCATCCCCCCCCCCCCCCCCAACCCTTCCCGATGTGTAATTTCTTTAGAATACTATAAATCTGAGCTACCACAAAATGATTCAAGATATAAGGTCCATTGTGGAGGATATTTTCAAATGTTGTCAAGTTTATTTGTAACTAGTTGACAAAATAGGGGTAAAAAAATCAAAAACAAAAACAGCAATGGAAACTCAAATTTTACAAAAATTAGGGTAAAATAAAAACCGGAGACCTTATCTGACGATATGGCCATATTACCTTGGAGCTATTGTTTGTTTGTTTCTTTTTAAGGGTTTTACAGTGCTTGCAACAGATTTAAGTCATATCAGCGCCAGTAAAAAGGAAGGAAATCGGATAGTAAAAACATTCTAGATGTACGATTAAAAGGATGAGGAAAAAGTAAGAAAAAAGAGGTATGGTTCAAATAGGGAATAAGTGTAGATTCCAAGAGCACACTAGCAGAATACTTAGTTTGAGATCACATAAAAGGCTCATCCAGACACCAGCACAAGACCTTACTATGAGGAACAGACTCAAATGTTTACAAATCAACTGTTAAAAATTAATAAAATTAACAGTACATAACAGAGAGATGATTTACAATGGAAAAAAAAAATATCTCCCAAAACTATAACTATAAATTCGACTGTTTTCCACCCAGCCAAGGTCAGGAAAAACTAAATAATCTCATTCTAAGACAAAGACAGAAAGCTATTGGAAAACAGATATAGGGGTGTGGAAAACCCAGCAAGTACCTCCCTGCCCACTATGGGGGGGGGGGGGGGGGGGGGGGACACGGACCCCACCCAGTATCATCCTGGAGCTAGTTGAATTTTTATTTTATATATGAAATAAATGTATTTTTTTTTTTTTTTTTTTTTTTTATTTTTTTTAAGGGTTTTACGGCGCTTGCAACACATTAAGGTTATATCAGCGCCAGTAAAAAGGAAGAAAATGGGATAGTAAAAAGTTCTAGAATTACAATTAAAGCACAAAAGAAAAGGTGAGACAAAGGGGAATTGGTTCAAATAGGGAACAGATGTAGATTCCAAGAGCACACCGTCAAAGTACTTGGTTTGAGATCACCTAAAAGTCTCATCCAGACACAAGCACAGGTCCCAACTAAGAGGAATACACTCAAATGTTTACAAATCATATAATATAATATGTAAACTAAACATAATACAATGCATAACAGAGAGATGATTTACAAGGAAAAAAATATCATCTCCCAAAACTATAACTATACATTCGACTGTTTCCCTCACAGCCAAGGAACCCGGCCAGGGTCAGGACAAAACTAAGTAATCTCATTCCAAGACAATGACAGGAAACAATTGGAAAACGGGTACAGGGGGATAGAAGACACAGCATGTACCTCCCTGCCCACTATGGGAGGTCAGGATCCCCACCCAGAAATAAATGTATTGTGTCCCTCAATACAAGTAAATACAAAACAGGCTTGCACATGCATTTTCATAAGCAATCATAAGCAAACCAATTAATTCAATGTCATAAAGTATGCTGATTTTGACCAATTGAATAAATCCATCAATGAAAATTTCCTTCACATACATATAATCATAAGATGATGTAGTCAAATGGAATTCTTCCAGCAAGATGTGACCTTCTGCGTGATGTAATGCAATTGCAATACTTATTTTATTTCACCGATTTTCTACCTAGAGGTATTCAACGTGGAAGCCATGTCCAAATGCCACTTCATTAAAAAAAAAAAAAAAAAAAAAAACTCCAATGACTGACATGATGTGAACTCAGATGCAGGTTATGCCATAATTCTAAATCCCAGTAAATACTCGTACCATAAGGTTTTAAAAAAATGTGAAAAATATTATAATTGAAAAATAACAACCATCCCCTGTAATAACCTGTATCATCCTACCATGTATGATATTTTTCTCTTTTTATTTCTTTATATTAATTATCAAAAAGAAAAACAAAAAATGATGGAGTGGAATTCAATCTCAGCATATCTATTTTTGGGTAAACTTACAGTATCTCAAAACAGATTTTCCTCAAACAATTTTTTTTAATTATCCAAAACTGTAAGAAATATCTGAATTTGGATTTTAAAAAAAAACGAAAATAAGTACAGATTGAATCGGTATCAGTGGCAAGTCTGTATGGATTGTATAAATGTTTTCTCATTAAACAAACCTGTGCAAGCAATATTTCAAAAAATGGAATCACAAGAACTTAGGTTTGTTAAATTTTCTACCTTTCAACAAAAAATAATACATGACGGAAAAAAATAAATTAAAAAAACACAACTGAAAGTCAAAAATAAAACAAAAACAATAAAAGTGCAGTTCACAAGAAGAAAACTCTTTCTTGATGACATCTCACAGCGGTCCATAATTATTGTTAGGCAATTTTTGACAATGTCTAAAAGCTTCAATGGGAATTTCCAAGTCATGAAAATAAAAAATAAAAATGAGGTTTTCTTTTTTTGTGAGAAAACGAGAAGATGGGACTGTTCGGGTCTTGTAAGAACACTCGACTGGAAGTGTGGATTGCACACGACACTATCTTTTCAACAAAGCAAAGAAGTCAATGTTAGATGTTTATTTTGAGTGGACTGCACCAAAAAAAATAATTATAATAATAAAACCATCATAGTAGTAATAATAATAATAACAACAACAATATCAATTATAATAATAATAATAATAAATATAATAATAATAATGATAATAATGACGATGATAATGATAATAATAATTATAATAATAAAAGCTATGATTCTTTACAACGATCATATAATATCATTATTATCAAAGACACAACATATACACAGCAGAATGTTGATAAATGATTCTTAACAAAACAAAACAATATGAATTAATGGTACATATGAAATCCACACATTTGAAATATAAATTTACAATACAAGAGTGTCTTGGAAAATAGTTTGATCAACAACAAAAAAGGAACAGGAGCGGTGTTTACATTAATGAGCTATCGCTATGCACAGTGGAAATATGAAACGAGGAAAATTATGCTACACCAACAACCGGACATCTGCCAACAAACATACATCAAATAAACTGGAAAATAAATTATAGGAAACACAACAACAATCTTTCAACATACAAATGTAAACATCTTGTCTTCATATCAAAAACGTATGTTTCATTGTTTTCCATCAAATAAAGAAAAAAGAAAGGATCTGCTGCTGGGATGGTCCTTTTACAAATGAATAATTTCTGTGATACAATTCACAATCAATGAAATAATTCAACCACCATCCAATTATCCTTAAGATCATGCAACCACCCATTACTTGTCTCATTTACAATTCACAGAATTGGACCACGAAATGAAATCAAACTTAAATAAAGTGAGTATAGCACTGGTTTTCATTGGACTTTCAACCACTTCCTTCACATGACAAACTTAGGCCAGATCTATTCCTCGATTGGCAAATGCTGAATCTGAAATATAAAATCCAAAAAAAATACATTAAAAAGTATAACTTGATAATCATGCAATCTCAAACTGGACTTCCTTTGACTTATGCCTCTTGGCTCCTGGCGGAGCATATGGCCTCAACAGGACTCTTCCATCTTCTTCTGTCCTTGGTACAAACCTTTGCCTCACTCCAGGTAAGAGTTGAGACAATCAAATCTTGGTGAAGGCTTCTCCTCCACGTCTGTTTTGGACGACCCCATTTCCTCTTGCCTTGTGGGTTCCATTCGAGAGCCTGCTTGGTTATATTGCAGGGCTCTTTCCACAGGGTATGGCCAACATATCGCCACTTTCTGCGTCTGACCTGGACATCCATTTGTTCTTGGTTTGTTCTTGTCCAAAGGTCAGCATTTGGCACTTTGTCAAACTGGCATTAGATCTAATGGGAGAATGAATTTAGTATAAAGCACTGCCTGCTAAAGGTCAATTCCCACTTTATCATGACAGTCCGTTTATTTCCATCTTTATTATAGTTTCCAAATTTCTGATGAAGTCAGCAGCTTTAGAAGGCATTCTGCTTAAAGCCAATGTGACTGACGTGAGGAAAGAGAAACAATTTAGTCATAGTCATAGTGTCAAAGAGAGAAGCAAAGAGATCAGTTGGCTCTCAGCCTGTGGGGGTTAATCTCATACTACACTACCCAGAAACACTAAGACAGTCTTATGATTGTAGCACAATGGGTTGAATGAAAATAGATATGGATGTTGATGGTCGAGCATGATGATGGCTCTTGGATTGCACGATAAAATGCCGATACAAGAGCAATGAACACCAGGTTAGGACCGTGACACAAATGGATTATTGTAAACTATACCAGATCCAAACAATTCAGAGAAAGAGACAATTACTATTTACTACAGACTTCCAGTCTAATTTCAAGTCGTGTCCATTGCTCAGATATTAAGTTGATTGCTCTGCACATGGTAAGACACATATACTATGGTCACACATTTTCTCATGAACAATAGCCATACACACAGCAAACCATTTGCACAACAAAAAAATAGTAAAAGACCAGACCTAAAAAAAAAAAGAAAGAGTGAAAAGAACAAAAAACCTTTTCAATCAGGTGAGAAATACTTTAAAATATCATGTGTTCACTATGATGATACATACAATGATACAACCCAAAAAATCCGAGAGGGAAAAGCTAACAATAGGTACGGCAAACCCTCTTATCGAGTCATAGCTTTATTGGCAAACCGAGAATTTCAACTCAAATCGTCACTCTCTTTTTCTCATTTTCAGTCCGTCAAATAAAACGTGTTTGGTATCAGATTAAATCTCAAATCTTCATCTTTTAAAAAATGTTTATGCTTTTTTCATAGGATTTGCCGTTATTTTATGGCTTTGAGTTGAAGAAGAGGGTTAAACTCCGATTTTTGAACCGGCACTCCGCTACTCAAACACCGTAACTGACGGTCATCTTTTCTCTCCGCTCGGCTGTTCGCGTCAGCGCTATTAATAGTAACGCCAATGGCTGCATCAGAAAGAAAATTGAACAAGCTTTCATTCGATACCAGATTCGCATTTTTATGATCTTTTTCAAAGTTTGAAGTTTCAAGTTAAAAACTTTAATTTGATAAAAAAATTAAGAAAAATTTGAAAATTTGGACGATTCTGGTATCAAAAGAAAGTTTAAAATCTCAGCTTTAAAATGATGTATACGAAAGCAAGATTTATAGCTTTGCGGTCACCAGCCAACTGAAAACGAAACTACAACTACAACATTTGCCGTATTCACTTCACTCATATGCCGGCTCAGGCAAGGGGCACAATCGCTGATATTTCGAAACTTCGTGTTGAAATTGACAATTTTGGCTTTGTCAGCTACTTTAGGGGCAAATTATTTCTATTTTACTTAGAGTTGAGCTCAGAAAAAAAATACACATATTGTTTATAAAAAGATGTGTATTGTTAGAAAGTTACAGAGGTCTGGCTTGAATATTTATGAAAATACGGCATTTTGAAAACGGACAAAAGGTTGCTGTCAAAGCAGCCCAAATTTGGGCGATTTTCTACAAATTTCGAAATAACATATCTTTTTAAATTTTTAACCAATTTTAATAATTTTTATACCATTTTAATCATGAAAAAAAGTTCTACCTATTGAATGCAACTTAAAGACAACAATTATATAATCTAAATTTGGGTTTTCTGTACCTACTAACAACAAAACATTCATCTTTCAATATTACCAAATCATAAATGTAACAATAATAATAAATATAATCTGTAGAACAGATGATCCATCACCGAACAGGCGTCATGTCACGTCACGTCCTACATGTTAAGTATTGCTGTTGGCCAGGGACCCCTTGTAAAGCACTTTGAGCACATTTAGTGGATATTGCGCTACATAATAGCTCATTTAAAAATTTCTTTTAATGCGTTATGATTAATATTGCCACAGCAGCTGGCAAGATCTAATTAGGATTCTGAAAAATCTGAGATTCAATTAGGTCTTAAAGATCTTGCTCCTGAATGCATTGCCAATTCAAGATAAAACGGTAATTAACTCACCACTCTCTCCCTCTTCCATCCATCTCTGTCTTTGTCCCAAAAGCCCATCGGAATCCAAGTCTACAGTCCTTGTTGGATACGTAACACCATCCCCAAGACTGAATATCAAAGAAAAAGAGATTTATAATAATTGAGATCTTCCACCATACAGCAAAAAAAAAAAATAATAAATAAATAAAATTGATATATATTATAAATACTCTGCTTTTATCTTATAGATAAAAATTGTAAATCAAAAGAAAAATGAACTTATAAATCATATGTAAAAGGAAAAATGACAAGATCAGAGACTATTACATTTACAACAAAAAAAAGTGCCAATTCTTATACATCCCATTTTATACTTACCTAAAAATGAATGCAAAAAATGTTATAACTTCTTTTAATTTGTTTCAAAAATTGTATAACAAATTTAAAAAACAAAACAATTTAAAAAAACAAACAATAAACCAACACTGATGATAAATATAAATTCATTATTACTGCATTCCTAAAAAATTCTGAAAACATTCCATCAATCATATAAACAAAAACATGTAGCAACATACATGTTTTCACATAATTTTCCATTCCAATAGAAAGCAAAGCTCGATTAGGTTTATTTTAAAGAGTGACATGCCACTTCCAGCTCAGAAAAGGAAAAGAATAAAACAAAAAAGAAAAGAAAGCAATCAATTTCATAATCAGTATAAAAAGAAACAAATTAATCTACCATGATTAGAAAAAATAAAAATCAAATAATAAAAAAATTGTAGGATATCCATGCTTCGGAAATATAGCAGGCTATCAAGGAACCCTAAACGAATGGAGAAGAAATAAAATAAAAATGCAAACCCTCTTTAACTTAAATTCAAGCATACTAAGAGTAAGCAATTGCTAAACATATTTTATTTTAATTGCCATTATTTTAAATAACATATTTATATATATATATATATAAGGTAATTAAGTTAACAAGCAGTATCATATTGATAATATGGAAATAAATTTCGTTATTGATGAGTATTAACTATTAAAATGATGAATTTCAAACAGAAACACACAATCAGATTATGTCATAATTGAAAATAAATGCTCTGGTAATGAGGTTCATTCAAGCGGATAATTTATCTATATGAACCGTGCAGTTGGGTGAAATGTTCTTTCAGACAAGAGTGAAAACACAAGCAATATACAAATGTCAGAAAACAAGGTGCCAGGGAACGATGATAATCCGTAACAATTCATCATTTCTTTAAATACCAAGACATCAAACTTTGCTGGGAACAGATACAATGATATTGATACAAACAAAAGACTTGATGGGATCAGAGAGAGAATGATGACAGATTGGTGGGGAAACTGTCAACGTAAAAGAGTGCTCTTTAAAAGGAACAAAATACCTTTTGATTAGAAAAATGGAAATTATGTATGTCATTTTAATTGTTAATCCTGCTGATGATTTCACATGCACAGGCATTTCTTTTCTTAGAACAGTCCAACCTAGCTATATCAGAACTTACGTAGAACAAAGTTGTTGTTTCTTTAATAACTAAATGACCACAAAGAGTATTAGGATAATTTGTGAAACAATTTGTCATCAACTGTTATTTTCAATATCATTAAGAAATTTAATGTTCAAATTATATAACAGCTGAATAAATTCTCTATTTCAGAATCAAAATTACAAGATAAAATATATAGCTTAAAGAAAATTTTTTAAAAATTATTTGTTAATCTCATTATTTTTTGTCTTCATGTTCCTCTGTTCAAAGTTGTAATTGGCCAGTGCATTGAATTTGTACATCTATCACCATATTAACCAAAATTTGGAACTTTGATAAGTACAGATTTCCTAGTTAAGGACTTATCAGCTAAAAGGCACCATGAGAGAGACCAGTAACGACAGGGTAATGTGGCAGCATTTAAAAATAATCTATTATAAATGTAGTCCTCATGACTGTGAAAATAGGTCAGAGTAAGCAAACCTCATCAGAATAGAGGTTGAATTAAGGGGGAAAAAAGTATTTTGGGATTATTAAATTTAATATTCAAGCAGTGTTGGCTTGTACGGGCAAAATAGAATATGTCCATATTCATTGGGCTTCTGTTCTTTTTATGGACAAGTCAAAATTTGAGATCGGTAAATAGGCGTTCAGTCAACTTGAGAAAGTCTGATAGCTATGAAAGAATTGTGGGTTATTAAAGAACATTTTCTGTCGAGGTGAAATACAAAGAACATTCAATTGAGGTTAAGACAGCCATGAACTGACAAGATTCCCTTTCGAGCTAATGTATTTTTATTCATCATTATATATTAGTTATAATTATTCTTTACCATTTAGAAATTTTTTTATTAGTAATCAAATCTGCTCATTACCATTTTCACTATATTATCTTAGTGTAATAAAGTTGTTTTGTTTTTTTGGTTCAATGTGTAAACAGATTTTAAAAGAAAGAATCTGTCCTAAAAATTAATTTAAGTTGCTCAAATCAATGACATTATTAAGCATGTAAATTTGTCTGTCTTATTGACTGCCTAACTATATCATTTGTATAAGAATACAACATTAGAAATCTGGTAAACAATAAATCATGTTGCTAAAAAACATAATATAAGATTAAACATTATTTTTAATGGAGCATATTCAAGTCACAACAAGCCCATAAGTTCACCCTGTAATTCTATCCCTGTCTGATTTTATTTATTCTAAAAATATATATATAATTAAGTGAATATAAATTTCCAAGACTCTTTGCATTTATTATAATACGCAATATTGTAAGCTTGATGTTAAAATTTGGTAACAATTTTTCCTTTACCACTCTTCCTACGGTTTTCCTACCACTACTATGTTAGAGTTAGGGCAATGATGCAAATTTAACTTAACTTGAGCTTAATTAAAGATAAAAAAAAAAAAATTAGGAAAACTGCATAAGACATTTCTTCTACAGCCACACAAATTACATATTTGCAACAGCGATATGTGAAACAAAAATTAGTGTTGTGTAGGAGATCAACTACAGGCAGGTTGGACTGTACGTAATATAGAAAAAAAAATGTATTATCTTTAAACAGAATCAAACTGCTATGTTCCTGAAGAGCACCTTTAACATTCCTTTACACCTAAAACAGGAGATGTTTGAGCAAAAGGACCAGGAGTAAGAAATAGGTGGCTAACCTTGGGGTGCTTCCCATTGTGTTATAGTTGAGGGTGGGTTGTAAACGGGATGCATAAGAGACACCGTCTCCGCGACTGCCAAAACAGAGAAGAGGAAAAAAAGAAAAACCTAGAGGTTATCGGTGAAAATGTGATCTCAAAAAGAAACTCGACAGATCATAGGATTTTGCTTTGCAAGTAATTTTTAATGCAAGATTCCCATACTACATTCAACTAATTAATAAACCTATATAAATAGTAAAATAAGACATTTGTATTATACTTTGAAACATCTCTGATGGGGAATGATAGCGGCTGTCAGATAAGACACAATGTTTTTACTTATATCTTTGTGACCTTAACACAATTTTTATAGGCAGTGCATTACATTATGAAATGAGAATTGAGATCAAATCAATATCATCACTCTTTCAAATAATTATTCATAAAAATTTTTTATGAAAACTCAATATGATAGTTAATGCATTCAATAACTGTTGAAGTCTTGGTAAAAAGTCAATTCGTGCAGCGACCGTGCAGATCACATGTGGGTAAGTCATTTATTAATGGGAGTAATGATTTACTTCACATTCTACTGGACTTCCATTGCTTAGTTTGATTTTATCTTAGCTAATGCTTGTCCCCAGAGTAAAAATTTATATCCGTTAGTCTCTAGTGATACCTAATCATAAAAATTAAATCAAATCATTTGCTGTCTGTAAAACTCAGGGTCTTTTGAAAATCAAGCTAAGATTGTGTTGTCATCATTTTACAGCTGGTGGCATTTTCTTTTAATCCTAGTAAACACACACATATAATCAAACGACTTGTTATGTGTTCGCTGAAATTAAAAATTTAGAAAAGACAAAAAAAAACATAAGAAGGAAATCCTTGATGCCAATGGAATGTAAATATTAGGTTGAAAAAATTTCTTGCAAGTACAAATTTGGATAGACTAGCATCCTATCCAAAGGACAGCAAGCACTAGCTATATTGTCTGTTTCACGCTATAAAAACCGGGATAAACTCCAGGTCCATGGGCCTAATGGCTTTGAAGAACTCTGTTTTTTTTTGTTTTTTTTTACAAATTTAGAATACCAGTTTTAAAAAGCTATGAGTACAAACCTGGTAAAGACTGGCAGAAACCAAAATCGCCTCTGATCCCCAAACACTTCTGCCATATTGGCAGATGATCCTAAACTAAAACCATCTTTGTCTGGTCCTGTTTGAAAGATGGGTGCCCTGAAGGCCTCTGAAAGTGATTTAAAAAAAAAAAGAATAGATTTCGCCATGATTTTCCAAATAAAAAAAAATATTTTAAAAAATCATTAAATTCGTTTTTATATGTTACTCATAATAAAGATAATGACTCACTGCTTGAGTCAAGATTTAATAAATAGTACATTATCAAACTCTTCTTAAGGCTTTGTTTAGGTAATTTACAATTATTAGGAATAACAAGTTGGAACATTCTTGTAAATCACAAATGTGCCACTTAGAGATTAATCCAAGCAATATTGAATTATAATAATAGGCGTATTGTGAATTTCCAAAAAATTTAATAAAGAACTATCTTATAATTGCTTATTAACAGGGGAAGCAGCTCGCATGTGGCCCTTGAATCTCCTGCTTTTGAACTTTGGATGATCTACAATTCGTTCATAGAGTTATGAATTTTTAGAATGAATATTTTTCGGTTCAAAACGCCAATTTACCATTGCAATAGTTGTGACCGAGTTCAGACAACACAATAATAACAACTGCCTATGAAGACGTAACTTCGTCAAAAATGGACGGATTTTGATGAATTATAAATCAAAATATAGGTAAAATTCTATTCTTTCATTATAAACTGGATTTTGCTTTTATTGTCTTCTTTCTTCCTTTGGTGGTCATGAATAGGCATAACTTATGAACTACTACTGAGTACGTGAGAGTTTGACCTTGAGACTCAGCAATAGCAGCAATCTTCTCCTTGACATCCTTTAAACATTTGAAAGTATTCATCTGAATCAAAACAAAGTTAAATGAAGCAAAATATGAAAAGGAATAATATTTTGGAGTGAAAAAGATATAGGCTATATTGGATCAATTCCTTGTTGCCTAAGTATGAAAAGTGAGGGTTTGAAGGAAGTCAACACACTATAATTAAACAGACTGTAGATAAATCCGTTTTAATTTTTTTTTTTTTTAATAAGATAAATGGGACTCTCAAAGAACTGTAAACAAACCGAACGTTAAAATGTTTTAAATGACTGACTGGTGGACCAAAAGTGGCTGTTGAAAGTTAAAATTTACCGAGAAAAGGACGTTCATCATACGACATGACGCCCCCCCCCCCCCCCCCCCCCCCCCTTCCCCAATAAAAAAAAAATCCAAAACAAATAAACCAAAGGTGATGATGGGAGGGTGTGTGTGTGGATGGGGGGGGGGGGGGGGGGGGGGGGGGGGGGGGGTGGGCTTTGCTCAGCTCTTCACTTTTAGGACTCCAGTACAGATATTTATTCAATATTTACCATGGGGGCCACACAGACTAGTTTCAATCGTAAACAAAGATGGCGGAAGTTCGACTCCCATGGCAACCATTATTTTTTTTTTTCGTACTTTTACTTCAATAAACAAATAAGAATGAAAATAAAAGAATAAAATGCTCTTACATGAAAAAACATTATGAAAACAAAAAGTTAATATCAATAATAAGCCAATAAAGGAGGTAGAGCGTGGTGTTTAATCAGCAGCGACCGTGGGTCCAAAGGTCAGCTACAGCGTGACGTCATAGCCACAGAATGCCGGCTCAGTTGAGCGGTAAGTCTAAAATCGTGTTTTTTTGCGGAGAGTTAAACAAGTCGTGCGTCAAGTTTAATTCTTGCATATCTTGTGTCATTCAAATATTTAATAGTTGAATTTTATGTCTCCGAAGTTTAAATAATGTCGCCCAACGGGTTTTTATGTTCTTAAGGTTTAAAAATTGCATTGATTTCAAAAGAAAATAACTCGAGTTATAGTGATCCGATCGACTTCAGAAAAAGACTGTTTCGTAGTTTAGCTTCTCCTCTTCAAAAAGATGTATCTGAAGTGGTAGTACGATCCGAAAAACGAAACAAAAATTGCATTTGTTTCCGACCACTCCCGCAGGTCGCTTCCACGGCCGGTCACAAAAACTCAAGCTAAGGGCCATCATTAACTAACCCTAAAAAATAAAAAATAAAACCTAGTACCTTTGACAAAAACTAAGACCTTTACTACGACTACGACCTATAACAACCCCCTTCCCCCTTTTATGTTTCGCAGTGATTGATTTATTTTAATTTAGGCTTATAGCTTAGTTTTTTTTTTTCATACCGGAGCAAATTTCTTTAAATATTTTTTTGTCTAATAGTATGTCTGTCCCCTGAGGTAGAGAATAATGGATTGTCTGATTTCAGAGTTGAGAATTTACAGGCCTGAAAACTTACTGACTATATTGATTGAGACTTACCTAGATTGGATCTGTTGTGAAGAGATAGCCAAATGTGATAAAAGAACAATGACATGACACTGATGCCAAACATGATGCTCACAAAGAACAAGAACAAGATGTGAAATCTACCCACACCCGAGCCACCCCCATTCTGAAAACAAAAATGTAATAACATTAAATTATACAGATTTGATTATAAGACTTTCAATCTCACTGATTTTTTAATTAACCAGTTGAATTACAAGGCTGAGCTGATTTATAAGTACCGTTTTGTTACAACTTTTTTGTTTTTAATAGCACATACAAACATAATATATGAAAAGATCCCATTGGACTGAAATGCCATCCAAAAAGCATCTAAAAAGAAACCTAATCTGAGGTGTTGAGAAGGTAGAGTCATGCAATGCCATTGTGAGTGTTTTTTGTTTTTATTTCTGTGTACCTTTACAACTATTTTTATACAATTCCTCTAAATGCCTTTACAAAGGTTCTATATTTTTAACATTACTTTATCGCCTGCCGCAAAGGTAAGTATGGGAGTAAGAGTTAAAGAAAATAATCAAATTATAAATGCCTCTTATTTTATCTTAAACAAAGGCACTACCAACTGCAAGCAAATCAATGTCATAGTTATGTGAAAATCAACAATGAGAGATGACTTACCGACCAAAAATCTATGAAATACTTGAGTGTGGACATTGCCACATAGAAACAGTAAAGTAAAGCATACCCCAGAAAGAGTATGAAAAATTTGTAGTTGTGGAAACCAACACAGTTGTTGACCCTGCAAATCAAAATATCAAAGAAATTGCTTAAAATCATAAAACATCAACAACAACAAAATCTTAAAGAAGATATGTACTTTACTTATGGCATACATTTTGGCCTGAAATGAAGTTTCATAGCCATCTTTTCTAGTCAAATCTCAATAGTCAAATTAGGAAAAATTAGGAAGCAAGTATGAAAAGTGCCTGACAAAGCAAGAAAGAAAAATACAAGAAAAAAAAAAATCCTAAAAAATCAGTCTTCCTTGACTGGGGATTGAACCTCAGACCTCCTGATTACTGGTCAGACACGCTACCATTACACCACAGGGGTTCCCGATAGTTGGAACAATTTCAATACCTATATTCTTCACAAGAGTTTGTGCTTTACACTGTGAACCCTCGCTTGCATCACACAACACAAACACTGACAAGAGGACTAGGATTAAGTCATTTGAGTAGCTCCATTTTTACTTTTGAAAACATCAAATTGAAAAATTAGGGAGCAGATCTTTACCTTACACCATTGCCTGCTCCATAATCTCTCAATTTGAGGAAGAGGAGAAAGTTTTAAAATTCTAAAGACATATTATTTCATAAGAAAAATATTGATAATTTTAATGTCTTTTGAGGTCAAATTTGAACTAAAATCAAGCAGTAAAGGAAATTTCCTAAACTACGTGTCAACATGTCAACAAATAAATTAAAGCGATTTTAGAATCGAGTTTTGAGGAAAATACAATACCAAGAAATAGAACCCCCCCCCCCCCCCCCCCACCCCCATGTTTCTATGTTTCACAATTAGATATCTAATCTAACAAAACGTTTTACATACCAAGGACAATGGTGATCCATTTTCAACACACATCTAGGAGTAGGGAAAAAAATAAAATTCAATGTAAACTAGAGTCACATTCAAAAACAATAATACAAAAATATTATAAGTAATTTATTTTCAGATCCTGACCCCCCCCCCCCCCCCCCCCCCCCTTATTAACACACTAATAGTATTTATGACAGACTGTCTCAAAATGGTATGATGTTGGAGTGATCCAAATACGTACATTTGATTTTAATTTATAGCCAAATTGACCAGAAATACGAGATTTATTTCTTGTCACTTTCAGAAAACCGCAACCATTGCCGTTAGTACAACATTTAAACTTCCTTTAGTGAAACATATAAACTTATCACAAGTTACTTATTTTCACTATAAATTACATTTTAAGATTCTAAGTCCTCCCAACAAAAAACAGTTTTGAGTAGATGGGTCACATTTCATCAAATCCGCCATGTCAAATAGATAAATAATGAGTAATGATACAAGAAGGGTTCTATCAATTATATGAAATTTAAAGAAAGAATGTATATGAATATATGACTTACTGCTTCAATCCAGTATTCTAGATGACCAAAAAGAATTTAAATTTACAATGATCAGAGATAATACATCTTAATTTTCAGTGTCTTGATAATTTAAATTATTTCCTCTTAATAACACATAAAGATGTTAGAAGAAGTCTCATATTTCTGGATAGATTCAATTATCACCATCTAACCACCCTGTTTTGAGGCAATGAGTCAACATATGTATGGCGACATGGTAAACCCACGCACAACTTACTGAAACAACTACTGACTACTGAGTGTGGTCATCTCAACGGTTAATTTTGATCAAATCATTGCATTCTTTTACATTTTAGTTTGCTAAATAATACAGGGAACTTTCAAATGCAGATACACCCTTTATTAATCACCCTCTATAAATCTGACATGTAGAAAAAAAATCCTCAAACCAGCTTTTCTCGGTTACTGATTTTCTTCTTGCTATGGCCATACATCGGAATTTCTCTGTAGATTTGTAAATGTAACATAAGCTATTATCTCAATTTAGTATCCTGGTTACATGAGCATGATTTTCTGATATCACCACACATCTTGTCGTAGTATAAAGTGAGAAATTTACTACACAACTATAATATTGCAAGAAAAAAAAAAAGCTCCTTACAATGCACAAACTGAACAGTGATGAGATCGATCTGGTTTCACACATTTGCACTTTTCACAGTATCTTGGAACTGAAAAAGGAGGGGGAAAAAAGAAATATCTATAATTAATTATGGACAAACACATATTATTACCTTACTCTCAGTTTTAAAGTTTGTTAATAAGATATATTAGATAGCGCCTTTAAACTCTACAGGTTTACAAACAACAAGGTAACAAACAAACAAAAAGATTTATCTATCAGTATCAGCCTTCTAACCAAAAATTTCTGTTCTAAAGATTTACCACCTCACCACCAACTCATCACATTCAATTCAATCAAATGGACAGAGTGGAGTTAAAATATTTCAGTTGCACTCAATAAACTTTTCACAGGATGGTAAAAAAAAGGTCCTGCTAAAGAAAATAATATATACATAAAAAAGAAAGTAAGAAAGAAAGAAAGAAACAGAGCTGCCGCCTCAAGGGGTGAAAAAGAGTAAAATAAATTTTAAAATTTTTAAAGTCTCAACCTCCATATATTCCAATATCCCAAAATAAATGACCCGTCAGGCTCCAATCACATTTTGAATAAGGCAAAGGAAAACAAAGGGAATTGGTATTTAAATGGTTGGAAGTACTCACATCCTGCTACTGTTCTATTTTGTAAAGGCAATTTCCTTGCAAAATTTTCCAACAACTCTTTTTGTACAGTTTCATCACGTTCAGATTCAAGCCGCTGCCACTCTGGTTTTGACAAATAAAACTATGGGGGAGGGGAAAAAAACAAAACAAAACAATCCATGAAAAATTTGAACAGATTTAAAATTCTTAATAAAATTGAAAAAAGAATAATTTATTAAACCCCTAAAATGTTGAAGATCGTCCATAACAATATTATCTGAAAATTCTCTAATAGAATTGATCCTATCAAACTACCACGGAAATGAGAGTTTACCCTAGTTTCTGTTGTATTTGAAATCTGATTAGGACATTTGTCTGCCACAAAACACTTTCTACTAGATCTTATATTAGACCCAGCTATCTGTGACTGCTGGGTGGACAGCATGATGTCAATTACCATATCAGTGCTGATGGTGACAAAAAGTGAAAAAGGAGGAAAATTTTGAACATTTGTCTTTATGCACCATTTTAACGGCTTTCATCCACATTTTTACAGCAACAGAGATAATAAATTATCATTTACAGTTATACAGTTTAGATGTCTTCACTGATCATTTATGGAAAATTTTTGCTGAAATGAAAAGTGAGTGATAATATTGCAAACATTTTCGAAAAAGCGGGATATCGCGAGAATCGCGAAAGAGGTCTAAAAGGAGGAAATTCCTCTTCTGCCTCCAAAATCGCTGATTTCCACGAATCCGCAGAAAACCATCAGCACTGCCACATATTGAGCTATACTAGCTCAAGGAGTAGTAGTGTAGTAGTTAAGACAGAAATATTTTGTGTCTCCAAGGATGTATTTTGGCATACATATGCATATAAACAAATATCTCACAATCTTACTAAACATTTATCTAAACCAAACTTAATTTAATATAATAATACTTGTTTTTAAGTTTACCTCTTTTGGTGGCAGACGCACTTTAGCAAAAATGGTCCTGTAAAACGACCACAGAAATAAGAACAGAATTGGGTGATAAAACAGGAGGAAAAACACTGAAACGAAAAATAAAATAAAATTTCATTAGAATTAAAAGAGGATAAATTTTTCACAAAATGACTGTATAGATGGGGTAAGTGATAAACAAAATTGACTGAATCTAGAAAATATCATTCAAGGCTTTTTAATGCAGATAATATATTTTCTTTAAAATAAAAAGATGATGAATGTTTGAATGAGTTTTCATAGTTCAGGTAAAGATTGCCTTCTGACAAGCACAGTTACAAAGAAATTGATTCATAAAGGTAAGAGAATCAATCGTCTTTGTTGCTTTGTTCTTGTTTTTTTTTTGTTTTTCAAAAAATTAATATCTGAGAAATGTCCTTTGAAATAATCTCTGCATCCTTCTATCTATAATTGTACAGTGGGTAAACATAAGTTCAATTTTTAAAATCGTTCTAGTAATTTCTTATATTATATAATCAGTAATTTTTAAAAGGTGACCACATCTTTATTTCAACTCAGTAAATGGGAATTCAGAAGGGTAAAATTGGTAGGATTAAGTATTAAACCCAAAATATGATAAAAACCTAGAGCTTTCAATGAGATTTTAAAAAAACTAAAATACTAATGACAAATAAACCACATTCATTTTCAATGATAGTATATAAAGAAAAATCCCATATTTATCAGTTTCAAGCAGCAATAAAATAAAACAAACTGATAGATAATCTATTATGAGAACATATTATATACCTTTTTCGTAGATTGTGTCAGTTGTCACTGAAAAGACAAAGACAGTAAAATAAATAAGAGAATACTACATAACATTACTTTGTTTGTTGTGCAAGTGGAAAATAAATAATGTGTAGTGTAAACAAATAAGTACTATCTAAAACAAACATTCTACAAACAGAAGTATTACACCAACATTTTGCAGCTTGAATTTATAAATTAATATATTACAGCCAAAACCGGTAGTTAAAAAAAAAAGTAGTCCTTCAAAGCCATTGGCTCATGGAGCCGTAGTTTATCCCGGTTTCTATAGCGTAAAATGGACAATAGAACAGTGATGATGATAATGGCATAATAGCACTTTGTCAGAAAGGAGGAAAATGTATCGGTCCATCAATGCAAGCAAACTCAAGCCAAAAATTACATATATTCTAATATGATAGTTGTGTAACATTATATAATATACTTCTCTTGAAAATAATGAATTGTCCTTTCCCGAAAATAATTTTTAACTTAAAGGCACACTTATTCTTATTCACTTATACAAGGTTAGACGTCTATTAATCATACACCAATACACCGCTATACTAAACTAGACGTCTATCTACATTTTTGAGTGAGGCAGTTTCTTTACCACAAGGACCACAAGGCACGGAAATCCTCCAGATAAAAAAAATAAAATTAAAAAGCACATAGTTCATACTCATAAAATTACATTTTCTTTCTTCGTTTTAATTTTGTTGACATAAAATTAAAACCATAAATTAAAAAATCAAAATGAATGACTGGACTGGACTGACACAGACAAAGAAAAAAACATTGTTGTAGTGAAATCTGATCTAGAATACATATTAAATTATTTATAAACATACATATGCACAGTTGGACAACATAAGCATAGTAAGACCATCCAACGATGAGAGTGATAAAAACTACCGGTGCCCATTTCAGAGCCTCCAAGCAGAGTTGGCAGGCTCTGGGGGCCATTTTGTCAGTTTTAGTAAGTAGACTTTCGTCGCACTCGGTCAGCCAGTCACTCTTTATCATCTCCCCTAACAGCCTCACAGTAGGACTTGCCAAGTAGTTTTACAAGGAAAAAGCCAAATACATAACTTCTTGTTCTTCTTGTTCTTGTACTTCTTGTTCTTCTTGTTCTTCTTGTTGTTCTTCTTCTTCTTCTTCTTCTTCTTGTTCTTCTTGTTGTTCTTCTTCTTCTTCTTCTTCTTCTTCTTCTTCTTCTTCTTCTTCTTCTTCTTCTTCTTCTTCTTCTTCTTCTTCTCTTCTTCTTCTTCTTCTTCTTCTTCTTCTTCTTCTTCTTCTTCTTCTTTCTTCTTCTTCTTCTTCTTCTTCTTCTTCTTCTTCTTCTTCTTCTTCTTCTTCTTCTTCTTCTTCTTCTTCTTCTTCTTCTTCTTCTTCTTCTTCTTCTTCTTCTTCTTCTTCTTCTTCTTCTTCTTCTTCTTCTTCTCTTCTTCTTCTTCTTCTTCTTCTTCTTCTTCTTCTTCTTCTTCTTCTTCTTCTTCTTCTTCTTCTTTTCTTCTCTCTTCTTCTTCTTCTTTCTTCTTCTTTCTTCTTCTTCTTCTTCTTCTTCTTCTTCTTCTTCTTCTTCTTCTTCTTCTTCTTCTTCTCTTCTTCTTCTTCTTCTTCTCTCTTCTTCTTCTTCTTCTTCTTCTTCTTCTTCTTCTTCTTCTTCTTCTTCTTCTTCTTCTTCTTCTTCTTCTTCTTCTTCTTCTTCTTCTTCTTCTTCTTCTTCTTCTTCTTCTTCTTCTTCTTCTTCTTCTTCTTCTTTCTTCTTCTTCTTCTTCTTCTTCTTCTCTTCTTCTTCTTTCTTCTTCTTCTTCTTCTTCTTCTTCTTCTTCTTCTTCTTCTTCTTCTTCTTCTTCTTCTTTCTTCTTTTCTTCTTCTTCTTTCTTCTTCTTTCTTCTCTTCTTCTTCTTCTTCTTCTTCTTCTTCTTCTTCTTCTTCTTCTTCTTCTTCTTCTTCTTCTTCTTCTTCTTCTTCTTCTTCTTCTTCCAGTTATAACAACTTATTTAGCTTTTTTTTCTTCAGATCTTTTTTAATTGTCGATATTCGCCGATATAACGTTATGGATTGGAATGAGGTTAAAGCGACGTGCACTTATTTGCAGGCCTGATAACCCAAAGCCTTATAGGCTCATTGTTGTAATGGAAATCTATTTTTTAAAAAACGCAAATTATTGTCCATTACAACATAAGGATCCTCGGAGTCAGACCTGCATATATTATGTACCAGTCGGGTTAAAGGTTTGGTAGTAAAAAATTTTAATTCAGAAAAGTGAGTGGAGCAGGCACTTATGTTGGTAACAACAAGATGAAAATTTTCATTCTCTATTGTCTTCTGGCACTTTTCTATTCACTTCATATCTTGTTGTTACCAACATAAGTGCCTGCTCCACTCACTTTTCTGAATTAAAAATTCACCCCATACACCGGAGCATACTCAATGTCTCAATCGTTTCTATGTTATATGTTTGTGTTGAGAATATTGGCTATTAAGCTTAACTGCTGGTCAAAATTATTCGCGATGGTAGTGTACGAACGTATCGGCGGTCTCAAGAAGTGGGTGAGAGAGGGATCTAGTAATGACTTTGAGTTTGAAACGAATATTTTTGTGTTCGTTGATAGCTCACACGGTAGAGCCACGCTCTCACCTGCCAGGCGGAGTTGTCGTACCAATAAGGTCGCAGGTTCAAACCCCACCACCGCCGCGAAAAATTTTCATTCTCTATTGTCTTCTGGCACTTTTCTATTCACTTCATATCTTGTTGTTACCAACATAAGTGCCTGCTCCACTCACTTTTCTGAATTAAAAATTCACCCCATACACCGGAGCATACTCAATGTCTCAATCGTTTCTATGTTATATGTTTGTGTTGAGAATATTGGCTATTAAGCTTAACTGCTGGTCAAAATTATTCGCGATGGTAGTGTACGAACGAATCGGCGGTCTCAAGAAGTGGGTGAGAGAGGGATCTAGTAATGACTTTGAGTTTGAAACGAATATTTTTGTGTTCGTTGATAGCTCACACGGTAGAGCCACGCTCTCACCTGCCAGGCGGAGTTGTCGTACCAATAAGGTCGCAGGTTCAAACCCACCCACCGCCGCGAAAAATTTTCATTCTCTATTGTCTTCTGGCACTTTTCTATTCACTTCATATCTTGTTGTTACCAACATAAGTGCCTGCTCCACTCACTTTTCTGAATTAAAAATTCACCCCATACACCGGAGCATACTCAATGTCTCAATCGTTTCTATGTTATATGTTTGTGTTGAGAATATTGGCTATTAAGCTTAACTGCTGGTCAAAATTATTCGCGATGGTAGTGTACGAACGAATCGGCGGTCTCAAGAAGTGGGTGAGAGAGGGATCTAGTAATGACTTTGAGTTTGAAACGAATATTTTTGTGTTCGTTGATAGCTCACACGGTAGAGCCACGCTCTCACCTGCCAGGCGGAGTTGTCGTACCAATAAGGTCGCAGGTTCAAACCCCACCACCGCCGCAAAAAATTTTCATTCTCTATTGTCTTCTGGCACTTTTCTATTCACTTCATATCTGGTAGTAAAAATTCCAATTTGGCAATCTTGTTTCCGAGCCGTATCTATTTACAAATTTTTGTGACGTAATCAATTTATGAACACAAATTTATAACTAATTACAAAATAAAAAATATGGGTAATGTTTATTAAATTGATGGTGAAATGTCCCATTTTTAGAATAATAACTGAAAACAGCCAATCGAAACAAAAAATTTGATTTTGAAAAACAAACTTCATTTGTTTACGTTTTCCCCAGCAACAGTCCGAGTGTGTACAAAATGGCGACGGACGATTCTAACAGTGACCCTCTAATAATGGTGTAGGATACTTGATTGGCTTGATTTTATAATGATAACTCGGAAGAAGTATGTTACATTCACATTCAGATATTTGATATTTAATTAGTTTATAATTGAAGTGATATTCCTTAGACTTTAAAACTTGATTCCCGGAATTGATAAAACGATAAAAAGTCACACACTTCTCGAATTTGAATCGCTCCGCTAAGGCTAAGGCTAAGACTAAGACTAAAGGCTAATCTAAAATAAAGCAGTAAAGAACAAAAACTTCAACAATACAATTTATTGTCTTGTAACTTAAATCTTAAATTTGAATAGTAGAAGTTACCCTGACTAAGTCATTAATAGCAATATTAATTGTTCTTTTCCAATTTGTATTGATTTCGATCATTCTCATCCTTCTCTCCTTTTCTTCTTCTTCTTCTTCATCATCGTCACCATCTTCTTCTTCTTCTTCTTCTTCTTCTTCTTCTTCTTCTTCTTCTTCTTCTTCTTCTTCTTCTTCTTCTTCTTCTTCTTCTTCTTCTGTTCTTGTTCTTCTTGTTCTTTTTCTTGTTCTTCTTCTTCGGTCTTTTTGCTTTGTGGAAAATGCTCTTGCCAATGTGTTGTGTTCGATCTATTAATTGTGTATGCCATGGAGTGGGCGATATGATTGCAACGCCTGTTTGTTTGTTTTTTGGGTTGTTTTTTTTTTTGGGGGGGGGGTTATAGTTGTAGATTGTTGTTCGTTAAAAGTTTAATTTGCAATGGTGTTATTTGTAGAGGGCAGACAGTCTTGATTGTTTTCAGTGACTGGCCAATGTAGACAAACCAAGTTTTTAAATGGTGCTAATAATGTCTCAGTCAGTGTCTGGTTATCTAATGGATAGCATAGAATAGAATAGAAGGTATCGACGTCGCTTGATTAGGCCACTGGCCTGTCGCCGAGTCTTTCCAGTCACTGAATGTCTTGTTCACAACTGATCTAATGCATTTCCCTACCTGATCTTGTGATCAGGGGCTAGCCTACACTACACTTTCTTTACTGATCTTTTGATCATAGCTATTTTGGATGGGAGGCACTTCTACACTATGCATATAACTTTTATCACAGCATCTAATCTATTCTTGAATGCATTGACACTCGGCGCTTCAACGTTTGCTGGCAATGCGTTCCAACGTTCAATAACTCTCTGTGTAGAAAAGTTCTGTCGAAGGGTGGTTTTAACTCTGGGTTTCAGAAGTTTATATGAGTGGCCCCTGGTGACTGATTTTTTGTCTACTGTGAACAGCCTATCCTGAGTCGCGTACAAGCAATGTGTGAACTTATAGGTCTCAATCATATCACCTCTCAAACGTCGATAGACCATACTTGGCAGTCCTACTCTTTTCAGGCGCTGTTCATAACTCAAGTCCTTGAGTCCACCAACGACCTTTGTTGCTCGCCTAAGCGCACTCTCTATAAGCTTCTTATCCTTTTCAAGATAAGGTGCCCATACACAGTTTTGAACTCCAAATGTGGTCAGACCAAAGCTGCAAACATTAACTTCATAGTGTCACAGTCAAGATAGTCAAAAGATCTCCTTATCAGTCCAAGCAGTCTGTTAGCTTTTTTGACCTGCCTTTCCAAATGCTGTGATGGAGTCAGACAAAGCATGTCTTTGTGCCTTCTCAAAAATATTGATGCTATTGGCTTTGTATGGGTCCCAAACGCTTACTTGTTAACGTTTTATATGCGAATAATTCTGTTGCTTTGTTGAAGAAAATCAAGGCTCTTATTGGCTTTGTTTGTGATGCCTGTATCTGATGGCCCCTTCTCATGTCTTTACTAAGGGTCACTCCAGGATATCTAGCTGGTTGTGGGTGACTGGTGCACGTTTTTATCTGTGGAGATTTTTTAAAAATCTGTGGAGATAGAAGTTGGGTTGTTGAATAAACTAGCATCTGAATATGGGTACAACCGAGATCTTTCCTGAATTAAAAGACATTTTTCATCCACTTTCCCACAAGGCCAATTTGTCTAGGCCTCCTTGGAGATCTATTTGATCTAAAGAGAATGTTATTTTGTTTCTGAATTTGTGGACCAGTAAGCTGTGACTGACTTTGTCAAATGCCTTTGAAAAGTCTAAAACAATTAGGTCTTTTTGGTATCAAATGTCCATTGTATGAGTGACCTGATTCACTGACCCAAGAAGCTGTGTTTACATGAGTGTCCTTGGCGGAATCTAAGTTGTTGAGGGCATATCAAATTTTGTTCCTCGCAATAGTGCATGAGTTTACTACCAATAATGTGTTTCAATAATTTGAAATGGATACATGTTCTGGTTAGTGATATGGGACAATCATTTTCAGGTCTGGTTCCATTCTTGAAGACTGGTGTAATGTTTGCTATTTTTCCAGTCTGTCAGTACCACCGGAGTTGATTGAGATTTGAAAAAGTAGGTTGAATATAGGTGCTAATTCCGATGCAGGACTTTTTAGTACATGATGGCCAAGGGATTGAAATTGTGAAGTTTTCTAGGTCATCTATGGTGATAGGTATTTCATCACATCACCATCATCATTGCCTTTTTCACCCTTGGTCAGGGTATAGGCCACGGACAAACAGTTTCCATCCCTCTCTATCTTGAGCTAACTTTTTTGTTATCTCGTTCCATGTCTTATCACTTCTGTATATCAGCTTCTTTAACTCTTCTCATTGTTCCCCTTGATCCTCTGACCTGAGGGTTCCTGTCCAATATTTTCTTTATTATAACGGAGTCATTCTTTCCACTCCACCTCCATCGTCTTCTCCCTATTCCCTCTCCCATTGGTTTCTGCTGTTGTCTTTTCCATTCTCCTTCATTCTTAATCCTGCCCATCCATTTTATTCTGAGTTTGAGACAAAAGAGCCAGATCATCTGCAAAATCCAGATCATCCAACTGTATTCACAGGGTCCACTGTATGCCATTTCTTCGCCCTTTGGAGGTTTCCTCCTTAAGCCAATCAATGGCAAGGATGAGGAGGAATTGTGAGAGCAAGCATCCCTGCCTGACACCAGTCTTAATTTCAAATCTGTCAGGAAGCTGATCTTCATGTACAACCCTGCAAGCATACTTGATGAGGATTACCAATTTCTCAGGGATTTCATAATGGGCCAGAATTTTCCAAATTGTTGCTCTGCCAATGGTGACATTTTATTTTGTTGATTTTTTTTTTCAAACATATCTAATACAATTCCCATGATTTTATTTCAGTTCATTCTTTAAACAGACTCAGTTGGAGTTGGGGACAGATGTACTTTGATGCACTCACTACAAAATGACAGCAATACGAAACAAATTTTTGTCTGTTGACCCATATATGAAGAATGCTTATTCTCCAAGTAAGTAATTGCTAAAAAATGAATAAATAAGTAAATAAATAATAATAATAATATTGATAAATAAATCTTTAGATTATTTCATTTTTCAGAAGATGATTGCGAGTATTGCAAACAGTAGGTTGTTGGAAAATTTTCCACAATTTTGTTCACCAGATTATGCATTTCTCTTTCAGACATATGTTTACTTATATAACTGCTTCATGCACAACTTAATCTTGATCTCTTTTGAGACAATAATCTTTTCCTACTTATTTATGCCATTTCAATTGATACTTTGCATTGTTTCAAAAGTTAATGATTATAATTGATAATATATATTGCTGTGTAAAGAAACCAACTACAAATGCTTGCACTGCTAATATTATATTCCCTTTAAAAACAAAACAAACAAAAAACAAAGAGAAGAAAGAACAGAAAGAAGAAGAAAAGGAAAGAAAATAAATATATAAAAAGGTACAAAACAAAAGAGAGAACAAATCAAGAATTAATCAACCTCAAAGATGATACAACAATATCCTTTTTTATAGCTTTCAGCAGTGCCAGTTTCAGGCTTTTATCAATTGCAATCATTAACAATTCGTATTCATTTTTTATAAGCTTAAAAAAGTTTCATAATAATTTTTTTTATTCCTGCAATATTTATAAAGCAAACCTCAATTGTTTTGTTTTATTTTTGCACATCGTCAGGGATTTGCCATTTTCAGACACTCTATCGTAGCAAAAAACTAAAACATAAACATTAAATGGAGGACTGATGGTGGTAGTATAGCTAATGTAGATTATTTTATTTAATAGTGTTTAAACATGGAAAAGGCAATGTGAGTACACAAAATCAGAACATGATTACGGTTTTCATATCCCCTTTTGATTCCTGGGGTAAATCACAGTATTCCACAAGACTCAAGTGTGAAAAAGTGCCTGACAGTGATTGTACATTGTAAGAGTGCTAGTTTAACACTGACATGTGATTTCCACCGTATGGAAAAGAAAGTATGTTTCCTTTGGTTTGATTAAAATTAAATGTATATTTCAAAGGTTATTGAATTTGTTGCCCGACATGCTTTTTGATTTTGTCTCCTCTTATTGTTTGAAAATTATATTTATATGAATTTTTATCATGGGTGTAAGATAAGAATTAAACTTGGTCACGGCACTTTAGAACAATAATGGACTCATATATAATGTGCATAAAACGTTTCTGCGATCAGAATTTAAAGATTCCATGTTGACATTTGAGAAAGAACTGCAAATTTTAATTTCATTTATGTCTTTTGTACTTATGTATCCATTTACATAAAATTTAGTTGACCTTCAATATCCATTTTTTTTTTTTTGGGACATGTCTAAATTTCTTAACGCTAGATTGATAATTAATGCAATGACTCATATGATGAAAAGCTAAAAACAGAAAATAAAAACTTTAATGATAACTCATGCATATCATTGCTTATCTTAGTTATACCTACATTTCTCTGACAACATAACAAGCAAAGCATATACGCCTTCTCTCAATATTTAAATCAACCTCTTGATACATTCACATATCCCGATATATCAATGTTTATATATATAACAGTCTTCAATAGTTCAAATATACATACCTTTGTATGATGCATGTATATAATATACCACATAACTATTCTGCAATATATTATGGTCTTAAGTTTGGAGTTAATTTCTTCCTGCAACCCAGATGATTCACAGGATGATGAATTTAGCGGGTCCCAAGTTGGTAAGGCCATTTTCAACAGCAAATAATTTATGCTTTTACCTGCTTGGTACAATGGCGCTATAACACTGCTTGATAGATTGAGCAAATTTACATAAATATATCGTAGCTATTATGAAAGGGGGGTTTACATTTACAGAGTATCCACAAGATACTACATTTGTTGAGTTTTTACTTTTTATTATTTATTCCTTTTCAGTGAAATCATACACCTTTCTTTTGGTTGGCGTATTAGAATAAAAGAGTATTTTGCATGTGATTTTATAGCACTTTATTTGCTCAGTATTTTGTTAATGCGTGTTTTATTCTTTTTGTTAATTTTCATTCCACGTGACGTGTCCATTGAAGCGGCGTTTGTTCAAATATAGTTTCATCTCTTCAATCTCCCGCTGTTAATTTAAATCTCATCACATCGATGCCTCTTCTCAGTCAAGGGGGACAACATAACATAACAAACTAAAAAGAAAACAATCGAAAAACAACATCGACATAGCCACCGCCGCCACCACCACCACCACCACCACCACCAACAAAAACAACAACAACAACAACAACAAAAACCCAACAAAAAACAATGATTAACAATATTACCATATTGAGTGGATCTGTATTTTTGTCATTATGGTTAAAACATTTGAGAAGGGAGTTGACTTTCGAAACCTTACTAAGCCACACCCAGACAGAAAATAAGTTAACAATCTCAACCAATCTATTGGACACCTTAGAATCACCAGAGAAAAATTTGGTTTCAAAACACTGAGGGTATTGCTTTATGAGGCACACCAGACAAGTCACTAAATAAATTACAAAAAAAAAACAACAACAAAACTGCACTTTTCTCTGATGATGAAAGTCACTCCCTTATATTGCATTACTGTTTGATATGGTTTATGTTGTTGGCTGGTAAATGTGTATGCCCGAAACGCTCATTGTTTATATCTCATTCGTTTTTGAAGTTGTTATATTAAATTTCCAATAGACGAGAGATTTTGTTTATTTCCCACGTCCCAAACACCCATTGTACTATGTTTATTGCTTCATAACCACAAAAATTGCATACAGACCTATTTTTTAAAACACAAGAATCAGCTTTTTAAAGATTTTTTTTTATTTTTCAAAGTTTAAAAAAAACCCCTAAAAACTCCAATATCTTTTACATATTTGATTTATTTACAACTTTTGAAATACTATGCCCTCAAGGAGAAGCATATGAAATATAAAATGCCAGTTTCTAGCCCGGTAGTTTTTCAAACATAATACCGGTTACGTTAAGGTTATGATTAGACAGACGTGCATGTAATGTAATGTTAATCCCCCCCATCCCTTTTTTTTTTTCCTTCCTAACCCGATATACTTTTCTCTGAGTGATGAAAATGCGACAAGTTTGAAAGTCACTCCCTTATATTATTGCATTACTGTTTGATATTGTTTATGTTTTTGGCAGATAAATGTTTATACCCCAAGCCCTCATACATTGTTACATAATTTATTCATTTTTGAAACAAAGAATCAGTATTTTTTTAAAGCCAAAAAAAAATAAAAAGATAAAATTGTCCAAGGTCTTTTACATATTTAATCTACAACTTTTGAAATACATACTATAATCTCTCGCTTTGTAATTTTACATTTGTTTTCTTTAAAAAGAAAACTGTTATCACCATTTAATCACGTCAATTAAATTAATATTTCAATTTCAATTTCAAACACGAAAACGCTCGTCATCGCAAAAAGTCAGCAATTGCATGCGAAATATCAGAGAAATTCTAAGCCTTTAACTTCCTCTGGTTGTACTCTTATCTTTTTATTATATGTGACCCACCGTTTCAAAGCGGTATTATGTCGGTATGAAGTAGTTGCTGGAAATGAATTTATAGCCACAAACACGAAATTTGGGGTTAGTTTCACTTTAGTATGGAGGAAAACACATACTATTCCTTGGATTGCTGAAAACTCCGAAGTTCATTTTCTCATCAATTTATTTCTAGATTCACTTTTCAGAGGAGGATTAAGCTTGACATAATACCATTTTGAGACGATGGGTCACACATTGTTCCTTTCTGTTTTCGCTCTTGTCTTCCTGCCATCACTTGTTCGTAAATCCCATCCTGCATGGATCTATTTTATTATTTTTTTTTTGTTCTTTTTTTCTCTTTTCCCCCATTTATTGCAAGGGCATACTTCTCTTAATATCATCACCGCTATGCTTTCAACGATCACGCTTGTTTATGAATTGTTCACATCATGAAAAGGGGAGAAAATAACAATTTTGAAATGTGAAAAAAATAACAAATAAATAAGAATAAAGGTGGAATAGATAAATGAATAAACATTTATAAGCCCCAACCACAATTTTCCCGATTTTTCTCGTGTTAGACGATTAGGAAAATGCTAATCATCCTCCGGATGGGACACAAGAAGAAACTTCTATTGGTGCTGTACGTTTATGTGAAATACTCACAACATCCGCCAGCCGGATCATCACATAAAACTCTTGTAACCTTTAACCTTTATAGATAGTTCGAAGATGACGTCACTCAGGTCTTTGTTATTGTTTTGTGCCATCCGCGTTTATGAGTAATGCTCACTGAACTGTATTAACCCGACTATAAACGTTCATAGATATACACAGTTTTGTGTGTTGGTCCGTTATACTTCCGGATGGCAATGTTATGAGTTTCTTATCCAAGCGCATTCTATCTATAGTCTGATCGATATCGAATTTAACGAGAACTAGTCACCAAAAAGGCTGTCTAAAACAACGGCAGTGATTGGTAAACAGCAAATTTCACAGGTTTTACTATCGATGGTATGTGTCGAAGTAAAATACCCACTGTTCTACCGCTTGATCAATAGAACCAACACAGAAAACTACGTGTAACCTTTAACGTTTATAATATGATCGGGAAAATTGTGTGATAACTAGTCACCCATTTGGTGGTATAAAAACAATAGCAATGATCAAAGAGAGGTCGATTCCATTCACGTTATTGTTTATAAACAGCCAAATAGCGGTCTCTCATATAACCTCAATTGTGTTGGAAGAGACCTAAGCAACAAACAAACAAAATAAACAGCCAAACATGCTTGTCCGAGCACGTGCGAAGGTGTGTCACAAAGTCCATGTTTTGATTGGCCAAAAACCGGTGACCCACCGTTTCAAAGCGGTTTTATGTCGGGATGAATTAGTTGCTGGAAAATGAATTTATAGCCACAAACACGAAATTTGGGGTTAGTTTCACTTTAGTATGAAGGAAAACAAATACTATTTTCTTGGATTGCTGAAAACTCCGAAGTTCATTTTCTCATCAATTTATGTCTAGATTCACTTTTCATAGGAGGATTAACCTTGACCTTGACATAATACCGTTTTGAGACGATGGGTCACAAATGGTTCAAATCTACATTTTGTGAAGATTGTTTGCGATCTTATATAAACAGTTTGCAACGTGCTATCTCTTCATATAGCTATAGATAGTATGCAGATGACGTCACTCAGGCCTTTGTTATTGTTTTTGCCATCCGCGTTTGTGAGTTGTTCTCACTAAGCTGTATAGATAGTATGCAGATGACGTCACTCAGGCCTTTGTTATTGTTTTTGCCATCCGCGTTTGTGAGTTGTTCTCACTAAACTGTATTAACCAGACTATAAAAGTTCATGGTTACACAGAGTTTGTGTGTTGGTCCGTTACACTTCCGGATGGCAATGTTGTGAACTCCTTGGCCAAGCGCATTCTATCTATTAACAAGACTATAAAAGTTCATGGTTACACAGAGTTTGTGTGTTGGTCCGCTATCTTCCGGATGGCAATGTTGTGAACTCCTTGGCCAAGCGCATTCTATCTATATCTACAAGCGTCTTAAATATATATATATTTTTTTAAGTCTCTTTTCCGCCCTTTAAAAAAAATCATTTGAGACAAGTCGTGTCAAGTTTTGTCGAATCTTACGAGACATTAATTGACCATACTTGTATGTATGTATGAATGGTTCAATGAAAGAAAGAATTACTGTTAATTTTCAGACATGCCAATTATATCGTCGTCGTCGTCTTTGTTGTTGTTGTCGTCTTATCGTCGTCGTCATCATCATCATCATCATCATCATCATCATCATCATCATCATCACTACCACCACCACCATTATTATCACCTCCAGCAACCAACATCGCCGGCATTAGCTAGTTAGTCTGAGTACCCCACTATGATTTCGATTTAAAAAAAATTGAATTTAAACGAAAGAGACAATAAATAAATAGATCTTTGTGACACTTAAATCCATTTTTTTAAAATGTCAAATTGTACGATAAAGAGGCTCCTTAACTTCAGAACGTCATCAATACTATCTGTTACAAGTCAAAGCCAGCAACACTACCCGGTCTGACTGCGTCCTGTTTACCTAGTAAATATGCCACCAATAACACTATGCCCACTTTGTGATACGTAACAACATAATTGTCTGGAACGCCTTCAGTGGTTCGTGGTTGCCATTAATCAATAGATCAATACAAATCGACACAGATCGATCGATAACAACACGCACGGCTTGTGTCTGTGTATTCTATTGAAAAGGCTTTGCTGTATCAACGCGACACAGCGAGGAGCAAAGCGGTGTTTTACATGAATTACGATTGTGTCTTGTAGGCAACTAATGAAAGGCTGTCAACAATAGGCCACGGTGGATTTTGAAAAGCTCCTTTCGTGAGATCAATTAAGATTGGACGAAAATTAAGCTTTGCGCTGATCGGGCACACAATGGCACTTAATTGCTTTAGATAGATTGACTTTTGATTTGTGAACAAATAAACAACAATGACATGATAAAATTTGTAATCAGTCTTAGAGCGGAATTGTGGCTTGTTCTATCATTATAAAATCGTCAGAGTATACTATTTATTTGTTTCATTTTGGTTTGTTTGTTTGTTTTGCTTTTGTTTTTTTTTTGTTTTTGTTTTTTTTTTTGTTTTTGTTTTTTTTTTTTTTTTGGGGGGGTTGTTGTTTGTTGTTTTTTTCCAAATGAGAGGCTATGCCTTTTAAGCTCAAAGGATAAGGATACCGATACAATGCACCATGTCATATTGTTGCAAATCATTGACAATACAAAAGAAGCTCTAATTATTTTCAATAGATATCGTCATGGCTTTATCTTACAACCGGATACCTAGAACCAGACTTGGGTTTCGTCCGTGTAGTTGACACGCTTTTCAAGATCCGCCTAGCAAGGGATAAACTGTTTTGAGGAGACTATGCATGTAGTAAACGGAAGGAAGCAACTATTATATTTGCTTCTTTTCTCATTATTTTTTTCTTCTTCAGTCAGTCAATTTCCTTTTCCTGATCACTGAGAAAATTCAAATAAATTCTAGTAAATGAAATGGAAAAACAAAGAGAAAGAAAAATATGTTTTTAATATATATTTTCAACTTGGTTAACTCGCTTAAGCAAAAGTGGTAATGATGTTTTAAAATATGATGTTAGACAGAGTAACAAAAAAGGAAGAAACTCGAACTTCTCATGGTTGCATTTAACTTGTGCTTACTGTCTCAAATTCATGAGAAACAATGCGAGTAATGAGCTCAGATTAAGTGACGGTTGGACTCGAGAACCTTGACATCAAAATTTAACTGGACACAATTAATTTCCACAAAGAAAGGAGTGACCCTGAACTAAATAGGATTTCGAAGGGGGCGTCAATAATTAACGGCCTGTTTTATTGGGAGGTTATTTGTTTTTTATAGTTTCGTTTGTTGTTTTTTTTGTTTTGGGAGGGGGGGGGGGTTGGTTAAAATTTCTTTCAATTATTTCTGTTTAGTTTCTTTGTTGTTGGTTTTTTTGTGTGTGTATGTGTGTATGTATGTGTGCGTGTTTTGTTTGGTTTTCTTTTTTTTTTTCTTTTTTTTCTTTTGCAATGTGGGAATTTGTCAATGATTTGTCACAGGCATTCATACTGATCTTAGTGGGACGCCATTAGGTCAATTTATTCCTTTTACCTGCACTGTCAGCTGTATTGGGATTCGGTAGACAAAATGGGTGTCGTCTCCTTATCAGGGAGGGGATTATTAATTGTATTGGTTTGAGCGGTTATGATACCGTGTTGGTGGTTATTATGTTTGCAGTGCGTTTATATATATTTGATTTGCATGTGGTTATATTTATATAGATAGTGTGTAGTGTGATAGTGTAGTAGTATAGTAGTAGTAGTAGTAGTAGTAGTAGTAGTAGTAGTAGTAGTAGTAGTAGTGTAGTAGTAGTAGTAGTAGTAGTAGTAGTAGTAGTAGTATAGTAGTAGTAGTAGTAGTAGTAGTAGTAGTAGTAGTAGTAGTAGTAGTAGTAGTAGTAGTAGTAGTAGTAGTAGTAGTAGTATAGTATAGTATAGTAGTAGTAGTAGTAGTAGTAGTAGTAGTTAGTAGTAGTAGTAGAGTATAGTGTAGTAGTGTTGTTGTAGTAGTAGTAGTGTGTAGTAGTAGTAGTAGTAGTAGTAGTAGTTAGTGTAGTAGTAGTAGTAAGTAGTAGTAGTAGTAGTAGTAGTAGTAGTAGTAGTAGTGTTGTTGTAAGTGTAGTAGTAGTAATAGTAGTAGTCAGTAGTAGGATAGTAGTAGTAGCAGTAGTAGTAGTAGTAGTAGTAGTAGTAGTAGTAGTAGTAGTAGTAGTAGTAGTAGAAGTAGTACTAGTCGTTGTTGTTTTGTTGTAAGTGTAGTAGTAGTATTAGTAGTAGTGTAGTAGTAGTAGTAGTAGTAGTAGTAGTAGTAGTAGTAGTAGTAGTAGTAGTAGTAGTAGTAGTTTGTTGTAAGTGTAGTAGTAGTAATAGTAGTAGTCAGTAGTAGGAATAGTAGTAGTAGTAGTAGCAGTAGTAGTAGTAGTAGTAGTAGTAGTAGTAGTAGTAGTAGTAGTAGTAGTAGTGTTGTTGTTTTTTGTATGTGTAGTAGTAGTATTAGTAGTAGTCTAGTAGTAGTAGTAGTAGTAGTAGTAGTAGTAGTGGTAGTAGTAGTAGTAGTAGTAGTAGTAGTAGTAGTAGTTGTTGTTGTTGTTGCTGTTGTTGTTGTTGTTGTTGTTGTTGTTATTGTTGTAGAAGTAGTAGTAGTAATACTACCACCACCACCACTACTACTACTACTACTACTACTACTTCTACTACTACTACTACTACTACTACTACTATTACTACTATTACTACTACTACTTCTACTACGTCTACTACTACTGCTACTACTATTAAATCAATACTGTCATCACCGTCCTCACCATCTTTTGTTCCTCTGTGTTTCATAATCACCATTGTTTTAATTCAGTTTTTGACTTTTAAAAAACCCCATCTCAATTCAAGGTGTTATTAAGATGTAAAGAATAAACTATCCTGTAATTTGATAAAAAAATTATCTATGTTCATATTCAATATTGCACATGAGTGTATGTGTATAATTTGAGTTTTCAGCCTCAATAAATCTGATTTGCAAATTGGTGATAAGGATATAAACAATAAATGTAACCGCATCCATAGGTTATATACCAAAAGCTGGAATATAAAAGACAGTTTAGAAATTTACAATTTCCAGATCTAGGCGTTTGGAAATTTAAAAAAAAAAAAGGTATAGACAAAAAAAACCCCCAAAAAATCGGTATTTACAGGCTAATTATTGACGCCTAATGTTTGTGAAATACTGATTGCTTGGAGATATAAAGAGAGGCAATGTTTTTTCTGTTTGTTGAATGTTTTGTAATACTATCTTCACGGTTATTTAAAATAAGTGATTAGTTTACATTTTCGCCTCTATTTTTACATAAGTTCCCTGTCAATCTATAAATCCACGGCATAATCGTTATTATTATTATTATTATTATTATTATTATTATTATTATTATTATTATTATTATTTTATATTATTATTATTATTATTATTATTATTATTATTATTATTATTATTATTATTTCGGCGTTTTGTGCACCTGAAGCGGCAACAGGATAAGTAAAGTATTATTATAACTTATAGATATCAATATCTTCACATGTGTTGTTTCTAACGAATGATCTCCTGCTATATGCACAGTTCCAAAAGACATTGCGAGTCATTTGTCATATAACTTTTCATAATGAAAATATAAATGTTACAGTATTTATAGAACTATTTTCATATATGCTCATTTAAGCCATAAAGTTTGAAGTAGTAATATGCACAGTTCCAAAAGACATTGCGATTCGTTTTGTCATATAACTTTTCATAAATGTTTCAGTATTTATAGAACTATTTTAATTTGTGCTCATTTCAGCCGTAAAGTTTGATATCGGCCACAAGAATGGACCATTCATAAAATTACTGGACAACAAATGTAAAGACGATTTAGCAGACGATGAGATAGCCCTTAAGACTCCTCGCCCAAAGGAATGGGAGCTGGATGTCAGAGCTCTCATCTCATCGAAACGATGGCTCCAAAACTATGGACTCAAGAAGAATCGACTGGAACTCAGTCAGCTTTTGCCATCTGTTGGATTTAAACTTAGTGACGGTAGGTGGTAGAAATAGTGAATTGAAGAAATTCATTGGTCTTTTGTTTTCAGAACATCGCATGTCTACTTTTTATTTTTTTAAGTCGACGATTATTTATGATAAAAGTTCATAAGTGAATGAAACAAAAGATGAAAAAAAACAATTAAGAAAAGAGGCCCAAAGCTTGTCACTGTATAGCTCTTAGGTTTGTGATAGTTATTTTGAAACTTTGGATAGACAATTAACAATATTGTAAAAGACCTAATAAAGATTTCTTAAGTTATGGCTATTTTTTGTGGTGGCATGCCACAAAATAGTAAGCCCATTTGTGTCTAGTATTTCAAGATATATTCTGAGTCCGAGGACATCCTTTTTAACTCAACTGATTTTCTCATTTATATAAGAATTATTTTTTCCCCTTTAAAGTAATTCTCCAGTATTCTTCCATTAATTTGAAATTCAGTAACAAGTTATGATCACCCAACATAAACGTTTTCCTTTTCTTTTTTTTTTCAAGGGGGAGGGGGGGGGGGGGGGGGAGGGCATAGTATGTTCTATAGCTCTAGAGATGGTTAAAATCGAAAGGTGCCTAAGTAAGCCTATGATGGAAAGAGAATAAAGCGAGCGAATATGTTTCATACATGTCAAAACGACACACTACAACATTTTTCAGTCTTTGGATTCCATCAATATATTATAAACACACAGTAAACGATTTTATTTGTCAGATACTAAGATTTAGGCTGCTGCAAGTGATTATAGTGCGGAGATTTTCATATAATTTGATGCTTTTGTATGAAATAATAGTTATTATGATCTATTACAATTAAAGTATGTTGAATAAAATCATTGTCATATTATTATTGAATTCATACCATTTGGCAATGTTTCATTTCAATTAGAAAATCAGCACTGTTGCAGGATAAAAAATTTTTAAAAAGGTTTTCATGATACAGTGACAGACAAAAGAGATAGAAATTAACAGATAAACACAATGTCCCAAATAGCAGCCTTCTTCGATCTTAAACCCTCTGAATGCTAGACATTTGTATGGACATCAGGTTTGGGGTTTGATGCCTAGTTGAGGGTGGTCGATTTTGGGGGATTATTTTTCCTGTATTTTTTCTACCGGCTTGAGTGGGCATTGTATCATACAAAACTTTTCAGATTTTCATGTCTTTTGATATTTTACCTCTCACCTTTGTTTGTTTTTTTTGTTTTGTTTTGTTTTGTTTTTTTGTTTTTTAAATCTTCAAATATAGAGTACGACACATGCTTGAAGAAACCAGTGAGTTCCAGATATGGAGGTGGGCTGTTTCGACATATGATGCATCCTGATGGAAGAACTTTTAATGTAAGTCTAAATGTTACTTCATACATTTTGATTGAAAGTGTTCTAACAATCCAAAACACGGACATTGGACGCATGTAGACATCTCTAGTTTGTGTTCATATTAAGAATGCTATGTATGATAAAAATGAGAATGAAGAGAACGAAAGAAATTAAAGCATAAGATTTACACGTGGAAATATTTTCATTATTATTCTACAATTGAAATGAAAATGAATTTTTGATCTAGACTCATAATGTTATCTCGACCAAGTTTACTTTTTAAAAATGAAATACAGATTAACATAAGGAGTTTTAATTAATGAGAATATGATAATGTTGTTGTTGTTGTTGATGATGATGATGGTGATGATGATTCTTATTTTTATTGTCAAACAGGTAAACTGCCCAAAGGACAAACTTCTCCAGATTGAGAAACGCCTTTTTCAGGCAATGAATTTGTTCAAGAGGAGGCTGGAATGGCTAACCACTGAAAGTCGTCGAGTTTTTGGCGTCATAGAGGAAAGATCAGTCACCATCGTTTTAGATATCCGCAATATGTCGCCACAGCAGTTTGATCAGTACCGAACTGCCTTGGAGAGGGTTTTACGGGAGCAAGTGTCACAATTATCCAAATTTAATTTGATAAGGTTAGTGATCTGGTATTAGCTTATTTGTTTAATTATAAAAATAGTCAATATTTTTTTTGAAAGTAATATTCAAACATGATTTCATTTACATTTTGATTTAGAGAAATTAATATTTGATATTATTTTGGATTGATTATGTATCCTTCTTTGTCTAAATAGATGAAAATAATATTGCATCATTGATTCTTTGTATAAAAGTCAGATGGAATCACCATAATTATTATATCCTCTGATGACCATTATTACAGTTGAAAGTTGTGAATATAGTTTTTATCAGCTTTTTTTTTTCTTAGATTCTATTGAGATGGATATTTTAGATAAAAATGATCCATTTTTTGTTTTTTTGTCTCCTTGTTAGAGCTAGTGAGGACATTCAGCTTTACAGTCCTGAATGCGTTGCTGTATCTCATGACACACTAGAGACAGCTATCCAATGGCTATGGAAGCTGGACCGTTTAGCACCCGTCTCTAACACAGCAGCAGCAGAGGCCATTTTCAAAGCAATTTGTGATCAACATGTATGTTTTTTTAAATAAAATCTTTTCCCTTAATATGGAAATTGCATATAATCGTGTCAATCTGGTTTTATTTCGGAATGAACTGGGTGAAGAAAATTGAGTTTAAATTTGAAATTATTAGAATTTGGAAATTTGAAATTATCAGAATTTGGAAATTTAAGTTATTTTGATTGTTTTTAAAACCTTTTTCCTTCACGAGGGCGTATAAGTTTAACTCAAGTTATATAAGGTTGGCTTAAAATTCAATCTTAAACAACAAAATTTGCCCCAACACGATACCACTTTGAGAAAATTGTCACATTTACTTCTCTTATTCACAGTAATGGCAGACTATGGATAACGTTATGTGGAAAGCTACAATAGAAATGCTTCCAATTTAATGACAACATAAACAACATGTGTTTTGGCCCATTGTCAGAAAGCAAAATCTGGAAATTTTATTTCATTTTTGATTTTGTTCTTTTTAAACTTTTGCTTTTATACTGAGGTTTACTTGGACTTCAAATGCTTTCTGTTCGTAATTGAAGCATTTCCATTAATATTATTGTTTCATATGATGTTTTATACTAAACATCTATATAAAACTAACGTATACATATCTGACATCCGAATGCAATTCTGGGCTTAGTTTAACATTGTTGTACTGGACAATATTTTGCATCATATTTTTGAGACATCCATTACAACAATGAGCCCATATTAAATTGGGTTATCAAACCTGTAAATGAGTGCACATCGGGTAAAACTATTGTTTTATCGTCTGCGCACCTCAAAATTTGACTGGAATGAACTTATTTCATATAAGTGTAAAATACTTTTTTTTGATGTAACAAACTATTTTATTTTCTTCAAAGAGCCTTTACTTAAATTAATCTTGCTAATTATTAGATAGACCCCCTTGTGAGGGTCTTATGTTGCAAAGTAATGGTATGTATATGTGTGTGTTTGATTTTATTTCACAGAATGAGGCAATATACTTGTTTACTGAAGGAACTTCCATCGATAGCGGTAAAGAAATTTTAAAGGAAAAGGTGAGTCACTTTGTGACAACCCCCTGGCCCCTTTCCAAAATTAAAAAAAAAAAGATTATTTTGTGAAGCAAATAGAAATAAAGAATTCTAAATGTTAAAGTGGTCTGAATTTATCTTACATTGAATATACTTCATTTCATAAGAACTACCATCCATGCGTTTGAACTAATGATCTTAATTTTTTATTTTAATAAACAAAAAGGAATTTAACAGCTTCAAAAAAGAACACAATACCAAACTAGGATTTGTTCAGGTTCAAAACCCGTCTTCGGCCAATGACAAAAAGCAATAAAAACGTAAATATATTACTAAAAAACAAGATCAATGACTAAATATTTTGTACGCCCTCTCTGTTGAAGAAAAATCTTGGACATTCCAGGATATTTATTCAACAGAGAGGACTTACGATATATTTAGATGTTGATCTGATTTTTTAGTAATGTAATTATGTTTTTATTGTTTTTGTCGTTGGCTGAAGAAGGGTTTTGAGCCCAAAACATTCTGTGTTTGGTATTTTATTCTCTTTTGAAGCTGTTATATTCATTTTTGTTTAATACTTTTTTACAGTCCACAGCTTCTAGCAGCCTAGTATCACCTTAATTTTGAATGTTTAAAAAAAATTTTTTTTTTAGATAAGTTCCCTAAACCTGAAGAGGCCAGTTCATGTTGTGTCTTTCAACTGTGACTGTTCCAACACCATCAAATACTTGAAAGAATTTGCCAAGTCAACACATGGAAAGTAAGTCTGAGGGACCCATTTCTTTGCTTTTCTTTTCCATTACATCTCTTTTTCCAATTGTCTCACAATTTGTTTCGAATAGAAAAAGATGAATATAAACATTGGTTTAGATAAATGTAATTGATTTAATAGTTGTAACATTTGTACACAATGTGAGCGGAGAGAATGACGAGTTTCATTTTATGTTAATATAGGCATTCTTTATAAGAAATTATTTCATGTCAGAAAATTAACACTTGTTCAATTCAATTAAATATCAGTCTTGAAATGATAATTATCAAAGAGTTTGATGAAAAGGTCAAAATTGGATGTTAGGTTGTAAGTTCTCAACAATGTAAGTCAAGTCATTACTTTGTGACAATTTAAACAAATCATTCCACCTTCTTAAAATTTCACACTACAGACAATGTTTGTTTTCACATAAATCCTCTCCCAACGTCGTTGTCTTCTTTACTTTCTAGATGTCTTTTTACAAGTCTTTTATGCCTCACACTTTGTCATTCAATTTAGATTTCATGCCTATGCTGTCGTCATGGAGTTAGACGCTTATGAAGCGCAACCCGGTGATGGCATCTCACGTAGCGCCAATATCATGTTGAAGAGGAAAACATTTGGAGGAATTCCCCCAGGGGCAGGTGTCAGAGAGGATGTTGTCCTCCTTTTTGAGGAAATGGAAGAGGCCCGGAATAACCTTGCCCAAATTAGAATGTTGATAGAGAAGGCCCCTGAACCCAGTGCTTCTTCTAAAGGTAAAAACAGAGACATTCTTTGTAGAATCCATTTTTAATCAGTGAACAGATTAGTAAGACGAGTTTTCACATTTATATATGCAATGCACCACAGGGTGAAAGACATTCACATAAAATTTTACCTCAGGAAACTAATTTCTAATATACCAGTTATTTCTTTGAATTACTTTCAGATCCATTTACCGCATGTTTCATTTAAAAGGAAAAACAATAAAAAAGATTATGATATGGTCGTTATTGTATAGAATGAATTGTGTTGCAGAGACAATCACAATTAAAGTATTAAAGACTCTTTGAACATAATCTTTCATACCTAATCGAATTTATGCAACAGTACTGAGAACTTTCAGCTTTTGAACTACCATGCCTTCAATTCATTCTTAATTACACCAATCCACAGAGTCTGAAAGGTAATATTATCCGGAGTTGTTTGTGTTCCATACTGATTATACTGTTGTTCAGGATGCGTCATATTTACTGTATTAAAATGATTAGAATTATATTTGTGTTAAACATATTTATAACAATTGACATATTACTTTCTGTATGTAATGAATTATTATAGAAAGTGTTCTATTTTTTGGTTAGGCTCATTCTTCCTCTTTTTCTACAAGACTTTGATTTTCAATTTTTTTTACAAGAAGAATTCCTAAGCAATGTTTTTGTACATTGTTAACATTGCATGTAAAATATTCATAAATGTGCACGATTGAATGTCTCTATACAATAAAAAGGAAAAAAAAAGAGTTTATAACAGCATGGCATATAAAATGATAATAGATTCATTACCTTATACATTTACAATGGAATCCGCTAAAAGTCAACACTCTTAATGTTAACTTTTGCTTTAAATGAACACTTCTTGTTGGTCCCAAATCAATTTAACTAAGTGTGTTCCATTGATAATGGATAAAGTCAACCTTGCTTTAAGTCAACCAATCTTTCTGTTCCGGCAGTGTTGGTTTTATTGGGATTCCACTGTATATTATAGAGGGTCATTTTTATTTTAATTGTTTACACTGAATTCTATTTATTCTTTATTTATATTTAAAGAGTCAATACGTGTTGTTTCATCCGGATAGTCCAAAATGATGTAGTACAATTAAAGAAAAAGCAAATTAAAAATTTTATTTTCAGAAAGATAATTGTTAATTAGAAGTGGAAAGAGTTGGAGTGGAATGGAACATGTTTACTGATATCTTTTTTTATATTGTCCATGTTATTATTTATTATTATTTATTATTATTATTATTATTATTATTATTATTATTATTATTATTATTATTATTATTATTATTATTATTATTTTCATTATTATTATTAATATCTATATTTTAAACTTCAAGCCAGCTGCATTTGTTGTCAAGTAGATTAAAAGGTCAAGGGTATTTCATAAAATAATTCTTTCCAGTTTTTAAAGTTGAAATTTCACTTTGATAATGCATCATCTGTGCGGCTATGTGGTCTTGTGGTATGACACTCGCTTTCGGATTGGAAGGTCCTTGGTTCGAACCTCGCTTAGAGCAGAGTTGAGTCCTTGGAAGAGGCTCTTACTCACATTTTCTCACCATACTCGGGTGTAAAATGAGTACCTGGCCGTTAACAGCGTTGTCTGTCTGAAAAAAAATGTAATGTCGCCTAACAGGTGTCATGTCCCGTCCTAAATGTTAAGCGTTGCTGTTGGCCAGGGACCCATTGTAAAGCGCTTTGAGCATGTTTAGTGGATAATGCACGATATAAAAACTCAATTAAATTTTAAAATGAAATCTTTTATGGCGAATGTCAATGTTCATATTGTATTCATAATGTTCATATTGTTAAAATGAAGTGATGAAAAAATAGAGAAATTGAATTTTAACTTTATTGATTCTCATAAGCACTTATTTGCATTGTATTTGTTAGATACAAGTATAAAAAGGCAAAACCAGACTTTCCTTTTCATAGCTTAAACAAAAAGTAATTGACAAATGTAGCAAATGTAATGGTATTGCTTTTTACCATCTCTAAACTAGGTAAAGAGAACGAACCAACTAGAATTATATCTACGAAAAATGAGGAATACATGAATTCTCAAGAGTGGTTAGACATTTATGGCTTGGAAGCCAAGCGGCTGGGTCTATACGACGTCTTGTCCGGCGTGGCTTTCAAGCATCTAGATGGGGTTGTTGACATCATGCATCAACCACCCAACGACAATCAGACAGACGCTGTGAGAACTACCATTTCTTTTTTCTTTTTTAAAATATAATTTTGATCTTTAGAATTTAAGGGTTTTTATTCTACTTGTTAAAAAAAAAAAACCAACATAGATTTTTACATAATTGTAAATTAATATTTTTAGTGAAATAAATTGAAAAAGTGTTTTTACATCATACCGGTTTTCTTTTCAGTATTTTCTTTTTCTGTGTTTGAGAGCTGATTGGACTCCTTCTCATTTGATCAAGAAAATCTTAATGGAAACAAATTAAATTTTTAACCCCTCAACTCACCTTTGAAATGTTTGATTATATGCACTTTGTATCAAAGATTGTACTTTTATTTCATTTGGATCATGTGACAATGTCAGGTAACAATAAGGGGTTAGTGGATACTTAAGTCCTGGGGTTGTATCCTAGAATAGGCAATTTGCACACATCATTCCACAGGGAATCACTTGTAAATAAGTATCTGACCATAGGCAGTGATAAATACTCAAAGAATTTAAGTATATAAATTGTAAACTATGCTCCTTATTTGCTGTCAGCCTCCTAAAATAGTTAATAAAAATAACAAAATCAACTTAGCCCAATGCTTTTATTAGATTTTATCTAAATTATGATTCTTAACAGATTGTTCAACAGAGGTTGGTGAATGCCCGCTATTGTGAAAGGTTTCCTGTAGTGCGGTGGAAGGATGGACGTGTAGTACATGTTCAGGTGACCCCTGAAGTTCATCGGGGATATGAAGAGAAGGTCCAAGTAGCTTTGAACAAATTTCAACAAAGGTAGATAAATTCAATAGAGAAAAAAAAGAGAATTTTGATGATGAAAAAGAATGTCTATTGAGTATTTAAAAATATATTTTGAATGATGGTAATACTCTCATTTTAATTGTATTAACAATATTTGATATGTTTCTTTTTATTTTCTGTTTTTATATTAAGCGACGCAGATAATAAAATTGGGCAGGATGTCTTTTTGAAGATTTTTTGAGGTGTTTTGCACTAAATCAAAACCAAACAAATAATGATAATAATTTTTAAAAGACCACGCAGGGGAGATGGCCATTGCTTAGCGCCATAAAAAATCTTAATTACTTCTACATGAAACAAGCTTTGTAATTTAATTCATCATCCAATAATACTGAATTACCAACTAATTCTCTACTCAGGAATGGATGGGTTAGTGTGGTCTGAGAAATATATAGCAAATTTCCGTGCATAATAGCTCCTCATTGAACACTCCTCGTCTGAATCATCTTTATATGTGGTTAATGAAATAAAGAGAAAGCTGACTTTAGTATAATTGCCATATAAGCCACAAACTTTTTTTTGTTGAAGCTATTGTGTATATTTTGATAATATTTCACGCTAGTACGATTTTTTTTTGTCTTGCAGGATTGATTGGCTCAACAAAGGGAGCAGAGCACTGTTTGGGACTGTAGTAGAGGAACAAATATACATCCTTATAGACATGTCTGCCTCTATGCAACCGAGTATAGGATTTGTTAAACAGAAAATATTTGTTTTAATGCAGGTAAATTGCAAGTATTGTGAAATATAAAGATTGAGTAAAATATGGAATTGTTGTATTTTTAAAAATTTTTTTTTGTTTTCTCAACATTTATGTCCAGAAAAAAAAACTCCAATGAGAATCAAATCAACACCAAAACACAACTCCGTATCAGCTGAATGGCACAGAAATTGAAAATGTATCAAAATTTACATATTAAGGGAGCATTATAGATGAACAGGGAGGAACAGATGCTGACACACAGTCAAGAATTTCAAAAGCCAGACAAGCATTTGTCATTTTAAAACCAATAAGGAGAAATAAGAATATCCATAAAAACACCAAATTAAAACTGTTCAAGAGCAACTTCAAGTCGGTCCTTCTTTATGGCACAGAAACATGGAAGCAGACTGAATCTATAGAGAACAAGCTGCAGGTTTTTATTAACAATTGTCTTCGTCAAATCGTAAACATCCGATGGACAGACAAGGTCACCAACAAAATGCTATGGGACAACTGCCAACAGACACCTATTGCAACAACCATATGACAAAGAAAGTGGAAATGGATTGGACACATCTTTAGAAAATCATCCATCACAAGGACAGCACTTGAGTGGAACCCCCGACACTACATTTGGAATTGAAAAGTGTCTAAATATCATGGGGAGGAGGCGAAGGTGGTAGTCAGAGACCGTCCTAGATGGAGATCCATGATGAATGCCCTACGCTTCAGATGGAGTTAAAAGGAATAAATCTTAAATCAACTAATTTTTAAAACCAGAATTTGATATATAACTATTAATTATTAGTTTTATTAGATTCATTTTAGTAATGCTATTAGTTTGTTGGGATTTTTAAGAATGTAAAAATCTAAGGAACATGAGTTTAAAACCACAATAACATCCTAATGATTATTTCATTCTCATTTTTAACTTGTGAAAAAGGAGCAACTTCGACACAAGAGAAAATTCAATTTCGTCGCCTTTAACTCGAAAGCAGCTGCATGGAAGGATAGATTGGTGGAAGTATCTGAGCGATCCCTCCAGAATGCATGGTCCTGGATTCAAAGTTTGAGTTGCTGGGGGTCCACAAACACATATGGAGCCATTCAGTTGGCAATGAGTGACCCTAATACAGAGGCCATCTATCTTTTGACTGATGGTAGACCTGATCAGGTGAGGAAGTCTCTAAACATGGCTATAATAAAATGTGAAAAAAAAATATATCATATTATCAGTGTTGAGGAATTCAATGGAAGATGTTGATCAGATTTCAATAAATGATAGCAGCTGAAAATTTAAATTTTCCACAATTTTATTCAATCAGTTTGTTTTTGGTTTTTTTTCTTTCTTTTATTTATTAATTTATATTTTGCATGTTGCTGTTGACAACTTGCACTTTATCTTATCAAAAATTTTCAAGTAATCCATTCCTTTCAGCCAATGCAGTATTTCGTTTTATTTTTGCAACAGCAACTTTGTCAAATCTTATTTAATTTTCTCTTTCCTTTTTAAAAAAAAATCAACAGCCACCCAAATCCATTATAGCCCAGGTTCAAATGCAGAAGTGTATTCCAATCCACACTATTTCCTTCAACTGTGAGGACCGACAAGCCAATGAGTTTCTTTACAATCTGGCCGATGCTACAGGTGGACGATATCATTACTATTCTGACGACGGACCACCAGTAGACCAACCTGAGGCTTGGGAGGTAAGAATGTTAATGGAGCTATTTGAGATATTTGATAAATCCAAATTGCTTCATCACAGTCGTTTTTGTAATTATGTATTATCATTTCACTCATGTATCATGTTAGAAGCATCAGTTCTATATTCTTTTAACACAGTCAAACTAGTGTGTCTACTTCTGTGTCTACCCTGACAAGTGTCGGCCATACACGTCATTATCCACCTTACTTACCACCTTGCACAAGTTCACATTACTTTTTTGTACGTAGAAAAATTGGGAGGCCTTCCGAAAGCTCCTTGTGCTAAGGGAAACAACTCAAATATTCCCTCAACTAACCCTAAGAAAAAATAAAACCTTGTACCTTTAACTAACCCTAATAGGGAAAAACAAACACCCTGACACCTTTAATAAGACTTATGACTTAACCTAATAGAAAAAAAAAAAATTATCAGACCTCGAGCTAACCCATATAGAATTAAAAAACCTAGGATTGCTTTCAATACTTCACAAAACAAAATGAAGACGGAAAACCGAAACAATGGTCGTATTAGGAAAGTTTAAACTTTCCCTACTCTATCAAGGTTTGTTCTAGAGTTTTTAAAATGCTACTATATATTGACAAATTGAATAAATAAACGCATGACAAAAGATCTACTGTGAAAATACACATTGAAAGAAATGCTAGCACGAGGAGATTTCGGAAAGTCTCCCAAATAATTGTTTGTTTGACAAGTGTCCACCACACACAAATAGAGAAAAAATCACTTTCGCACCCAACATCTGTCCGTCTACTGCTTTCTACCGTAACCATACACAGGTGTCCACCATAACAAGCTGGACTGTAGTAAATCTTCATCATTAAGATTTCGTGTCAATGAATCTCATAAACAAGTATATGAAAATGTGATAGCTTACAAAAAGTTATGAAGTTGAAGATTTAATATATTTAATGGTAATGCTCTCCTTGTGTTATATATAATTTTATGACTTATGCATTGATTGACCAGAGTATGGATATCAAGCTGTTGAAAGACGAAATGAAGAGAGGACTGGAAAATCTTGACAAACTTGCAGGGCTTAGAGATGAATGCATCAGTTTGGCTTGGAAGAAAGAAACAGATGAGCTGAGGAGAAGTGTTACTTCCTCCAGGTGAACATTAGTTCTATCTATCACAGTTCAGTTGTTGAACTAACACAAAAATGTATATTCTTTAATTTGTTTCTTTTGGGCAAAACATCTAAGAGAACCACACTTACGAGTCTCAAAGAGTGGCATGCAATTCGTTTACTGAGTAGTTAAAACTTTTTAATGACTGGGGTTGTTGGGCTCTTCAAGTGAAGGAATCACATTTTGTCAATTGAGCACTCAGGTGGACCCAAGTTTCATCACTGATATTCAAATGTTCAAGAAGGTCATTGTTTGATTCAAAGTCCCTTTCAGACCCCAATGTGTATATCGATTCTTCAAAAATATTTTTAACCCATCTACCAGAAACCTTTCATTACCAATAAGTCATAGACTATTTCATAAAAAGACTGTTTAAATTTAAGGTTCCAAGAAAACCACTTTAATCTTATTTGAAGAGCCTTAAGACCATTTTTGAAAATTATTTATTAAATTTTTTTTAATTTGTTTTTTTTTTGCGATCAGACTTAGTTCTTTTTCTAGACTTGTACAGTCGTCTTTTAACCAAGAAAACCACTGAATGATCTGAAATTTAGACACTGTATCCTTATCATAGCTTTCAATCAATTAATTGTACTTTTTCAGGGTTTTTTTTTTGAACAAAAATCACATGAAAGCTCATTGATGCCAAAACTGTGTCACATGGAAGATAATTAATTTTTCAAAGATTCATTGTTTATTAAAGATACCTTCAAAAGTTGGGTTCATTTTCTTTCTCCTTTCTAGACATCTCTTTAAAATTCTGATAAATGACCTGGCATGGTTCAGTCAGAGCTGAGTGCATGGCTTCAAGGAATCGAGAATTACTTTTTTATTCTTTTGGTCATATAAACAGCCAACCAGAAGTAGTTCTTTAAAATAACAATAACAAAGAGAAAAATAAAATGAAAGCATTTCTATTTTTCTTGGGGTTTTATAATCTGTTAAGATTTAGCCACTTTTTGTTTTTTACAGGTTTTACTGTTGATATTGATTAAATGTGATTTCCTTTAATTGTATATTATTGATTTTTTCTTTTTAATTTTTTAAAGGGATGACAAGCGACAATCTTCAAAATCTGACGTGGACACGGGTGCAAGGCAGATTCCATCACGCCCGTCCAGCGCTCAGTCTCGACCTTCTAGTGCTCCACCACCTCTGTCTCCTCATTCACAGTCACAGATCAGTCCCAGATATGCACCTTCGCCGCCACGAACTCAAAGTCCAACTTTTACCTCGGGTGTTCCACAGAGGTCAAGGTCAGCTAGAGTATCCATCTCAAGAAAACCTCTCGTTGCTAGTGAGTATTCTGAAGCTGTCACTTTTAGACTGCTTTTGTAATTGTGGATAACCAATTTTGAAAAATATGTCCAGAAATATGTAATTTTCAACAACTAAACTATGCGAGTATTGAATCAAATACATTGACACTAAATCTTCCTGAGCGTTTATGAAACAAATTGTCTTCGTTTAAACTAGGAGTGTTTTCTAACTTTATGAATTATGTCCCTGTGAGATTGGTGATAAAATGAGAAATTTATTAAAATTTTTATTTATTCCTTACTATTGTTATTTTGCAAGAGGTGACAGCAGTTTCTTTTGATTTCTAGCTGATAATGATGTCACCAGACGAAGAGAGGGTAAAAGGAAAAAAGGTACAGCATGTTTGATTGGTGACGGATCACAATATTAAGTTTTGTTATCATCATATCCCAGACAAAAAAAATAAAATGATGTTATAATCATTATCAATGTTTTATCACTACATTGTTGAGGTTTTATTTTTGTTTGTTTGTTTGTTTGTTTTGTTGTTTATTTATTTATTTATTTTTTTTGTTTGGTTTGTTTTTTTTTGGTTCACATTCATATACCTGTATAAGAAGATTTAACGCTTTATCCTACTGCATGTTGTTCAATCTATGGTTGAACATATTCACGTTTGATCAAATATTTGGTTTGACTTGTATGATGTGGAGAATTAATGGGGGTTGGGCAAAATGTTTAAAAAAGCATGAATCCATAGATAATATTTACACCTTTTGACATATTAAAACCCTTAAATTAATGGATTCTGTGTGCTGCATATTCACATGAACGTTATTATAAATCACTTTTACGATGATTGGTGTAATTTGTAATTATCACTTATTATCATTGATGATTAAACCACCCATAGATAAATTAATGATATTAAACAAAAAAGAAAAAAATAATAATTGAGAAATCATCTCGCCTTCTTTTTGTTGTGTTGAAGAGTTTCAGAATCTTAAGTTTGATAATAATTATAATAATTACAAGCTCTTATATAGTGCTTAATCCATACATATGCTTTAAACGCTTTTCAAAAACAGACACTCACACTCGCACACACATACACATACACACAAACACAGACACACACATCCATAAAGTTCATTCAGTTCTTTATCCTGGAATAGTTTTTCATTTTCATCTTCCTGTACTTGCCAATAATAGATCATCACAAAAACTTTGACCCCTTCCCCCCCCCCCCCCCCCCCTCTTCCTCTCTCTCTCTCTCTCTCTCTCTCTCTCTCTCTCTCTCTCTCTCTCTCTCTCTCTCTCTCTCTCTCTCTCTCACACACACACACACACACATACACAATCTTTCCCTCTCTCTCTCCCTCTCTCTTTCTTTCTACCTCTCTCTCTCACATACACAGACATACACACACACACACACACACACACACACACACACACACACACACACACAATGTCCCATTTATAACAAAAACTTTGAAAGATTACCATCTGATCAAATCCCATGAAACCTTTGTTGCAATCAATAACGATCTTTTTGCTGACTAATGGTGTTGACAATGTAAATTATAATGTTTAGATATGTCTATAGAAAGATTTCCCTCCTATTTACTTTAATTATTATGTATTGTTCCTGAATCTCTTAACCAGAAACATATGCTATCGACTTTTTGACAGTCTCTTTTATTGAAGATATTTTTAAGACGTGTCTGATTACTGTATATATCCTAATAAACCACACTTGCCCTAATAATCGCATACCCTTTAGGTTCCCAACCACCTTTTTGTTGTTGTCATTTTGAAGTTATGAAAAAAGTGAGTGCCTGATCAGCTGAGCATTATGAATGATGCTGATGGCCGATAATAATAATAATAATACTAATAATAATAATAATAATAATAATAATAATAATAATAATAATAATAATAATAATAATAATAATAATAGTAATTACTTACTTACTTAGGCCGCCCCTTGGGGCGCCCAACATGAGCCACGAGTCTTCGCCATTCTTATGGAAGACAGGACAGAATGACAGAATAATAGTAGTAGTAATAATAATAATAATAATAATAATAATAATAATAAATAATAATAATAATAATAATAATAATAATAATAATAATAATAATACTAATAATGATAATAATTATCAACCATAGTGTTTAAAATTTAACATATTGAACATTGCTAAAAACAACTATAAAAGATATGGAAAACAAGGTGTAACGTAACTGAGTTGTTATAAAAATCAACATGTACAAACCTACTTGATATTGTAAACTTTTTAGGGTTGGAAAAATGGAAGGGATCATAAAAAACATTATATCATACCAATCTGTCCTTACCAGGTTAGATAACGCTTCAAATTCTTAAATTTTTGTGTTTTGACACAAAACCGTCATTATCAATAAGTTTTATTGAGTTTAATGCCCTATACCGCTCTGCGATTGAAGCCCAAAATTAGTAAAACTACTAATTTTTCGTAATAGAAGGTAGGTCTGCATGTATTAGTGTGTAACAACCGCACACTCCTCTCCCTGGATTTCCACACATTGCGTGCACTTAATGGGACATATACGGTACAATGACCATGAAAACAAAACAGTCCACTATCCTTTTTTATACGAGTAGAGAACATCGTTTTATTACCATGTCATACAGCTTTATCCAATTTTCAGAATTTAAATTAGATTTTTTTTTTTAAACTGAGGTTGAACTTTTTTTGTTTTGAATAAAGCATTTTTATTTGATGAAACAAAATGGTTACAGTGAGAAGATACAGTATACATGATAAGTCACTGTTTATACGTTATTACTTATTAAATTTTCTGTTCCGTTTAAATGGTATCTACAGCAAACTAAATGTTATTACATTTGCATTGAAAGTTCTTGGTTTTTCTATTATTCAGGTCACACAAAGACCAGCCTGATGAGAACTTTAAACAGCAGTGGAAGATTTTCTCCCAATGAGTGGCTTTTGCCCGAAACAAAGAAATTGTTCCAACTTCAGGCTGAGCGTCAAAAGAATCTTGCTGATTGTAAGTAGTTTAGAAGGAAAGAAAATCTTACTAATGAGTTTCCTTTTTTGTGCATTTAAAATTTACTGTTATGGCTTTTTGAACTCAATATTTTGTTTGTTTAATAATAATAATGAGTTTCTTATATAGCGTTCAACTTCCACATAAGTGCTCAGCAGCGCTTTACAATAATAATTGTCATTCAAAATTTCATTCATTGACAACTTTTATGAGATCAGTTTTTGATACGTCAACATCCTAAATAAAAAAGGGAATGTGTAGATAATTATAATAAGTAATTTTAAAAAACAACAACTTCCAAATGGTAAACAGTCGGGAAAAAAATTACATGCAGTCCTTTAACATTTCCTTGAAAGGAACCCTTCTCTCAATTATTAATTTCCCCTTTATACAGTGCTTATTTGAGTCCACATCTCATTTGGAGTGAGATCATGTATCTGCTGTTATATACCATACTCTTTTTAAGTCTTTAAGAAGTGTTTTGTTTTATATTCGGCAGATTAATGACATTAAAAAAATATATTTATATGCTTGCTTTGTGAAGCAATACTCTTTTGGCGTTCATTTTGCTATCCTTCCTTAGAATTTATTGCTTTTAATTTTAATGGTGCAATAAGAAATTCGTGTGTCCAGGACTTTTAAGAACAGCCTTTTTTTTCGTTTTACTTAGGCATAGCATGATCATTAAATATTCTTAATTGCTTTTCCACAAACTAACTATTTATTTCATATTTCCAATCTTGTCGTTGCAACTGTAATTTGAGTAGTTTCATTAATTGAAGCAAGTGTAATATTATTTTCAAAATCCACCATTATTTCACCAAATCTGCTTATTTTACTGAGTTCTGTCTTTATTATACTTTCATTTTCATGGATTATAGAATATCAATTGCTTTTGAATTGCCTTTTTCTTTATATGCTAAATGTTTTGCGCTTCAGATAACCACTACTTTGGTAAGAATATCAACACATCTGTTACTAATTTATATCTTTCCCTCCTAAACATTATATACATTTTCATTCTTAACAAAATATTTTTAAACACTCTGTTTAAGGTTGGTCAGCTTTGATTTGCAAGGGTCGGCATTTGTTTTTTTGTTGTTTTTTTTTTCATTTTACCCATGTAGAAGTTTGTCGTGTGTTCAATGGTATTGGTATGATTGGAATTGAAGGTGATAAATTCAACAGATATCTGAAATGTTTCTCTCTACTAAAACCAAATTTACGAATTATTCTTTCGTAACATATGCATTTCACTAAAATTGTATTTTTTTTTTACAATATGTCATCTTATTTTTAGTTCAGATTGTTAAATTAAAAAAGTATGTGATAAGAATATTTATGGATAGATAAATACACATTATATCCTTAATATTCCTTTCTTCTTCTTTTTCTTTTCCTTCTTCTTCTTCTTCTTTTTCTCCTTCTTCTTCTTCTTCTTCTTCTTCTTCTTCTTCTTCTTCTTCTTCTTCTTCTTCTTCTTCTTCTTCTTCTTCTTCTTCTTCTTCTTCTTCTTCTTCTTCTTCTTCTTCTTCTTCTTTTTTATTATTATTATTATTATTATTATTATTATTATTATTATTATTATTATTATTATTATTATTATTATTATTATTATTATTATTATTATTATTATTATAATTACTCCTCCTCTCCCCCACCCCCTCCTCCCTTTCCTCCCCCTCATCTTTTGCCTCTGTTTCCTCATCTTCTTTTCCCACCACTTTACTTCCAATGTAATTTTAGTGATTTCATGAGATCACTAAATAAACTAATTCCTTCTTTTTAATGTCCTTCCTTTTATTCCTTCTACCATGGGTTACTTTTGGAAATCTTTATATTGTAATACTCTGTTTTTAAATTTATAAAAAAATATGTGAATATATTGAAAATTAACACGAACTCACAATTTTAGTCTCAGATTCTCGATATTTCATTACTTTCCCCTCATACTATTTCACAGAAACTAAGATTATTATTATTATTATCATTTGATTTGATATTTGAACGAAATAATTTTTACGCATATTCATTAATTCTCTACTACTTGTTTATTAACTCTAACATTGCTGTTAATTTCATGTGTCCATTCTGTGTATAATTGATAATTTCCATCTATGATTGGTTTCTAATTATCTATTATTCCTCATTGATATAACTCCGATGAGTATATAGACAAAATTATCTCTCCCAATATTTTTTGGGTGAAATTGGAAGGTATTATGAAAATTGACCTGGCTTATTAAGACAATGATAGATATTAAACATCATTATAAATATCATTAGAATATATTTATTAGTTTTACTTGAGCAGAACTATTCTTAAAAGAGAGTAGAGACAATTTCACGAATCATTTGGGAATTTTTTTTAAAATTGATGATATTTTAATATCATATTCAACTTACTCATAGCCCTGATTTAAATCCATTTTGAAGAACCTGGGTCGCATATATGTTTAGCATGGTTATTGCAAAAGCCTAAGATTGAATAAACTTTTAATACACGGTATCCTGTACAAAATATTGCCTCCCTTTTCAGTGTTTGCCGATGCGGGGTTAGCCCCTCACTTCTACTTCAAACAGAAGGGTATATTATTATATTTTGTATATATTTTCGATAAGCATGCTTGTA